>NC_091799.1:37968257-38271287 GCF_041296235.1 Equus asinus
CTAATTTTTGCGTGTGTACCATATATAGCCCTTATGAATAATTTTTAGTTGATTTTCTTGGTTTTTGTATTTTATCTCCTTTCTGATCATTATATTTATTTTTGTTTTATGGTTTCTTGTACTAGTCAGAACTTCTAGAACAATATTAATGGTCATAGAAGGCTTGCTTATACATTCCAGAAGTAAAGAGAAAATCCTCTAGTGTGTCATTGTCAAGTATGATACTTGCTGTTGGTTTAAGAGATTGGATCTTGTTAAAGATGTAGGTTTCACTTCCTAGTTTTTAAATAGCTTTTTAAAAGAATAGATGTTGAATTTTCTTACTGAATACCTACTTTAAACATAAAAATTTTAGACTATCCAGGAAGGAGGTAGATCTGTGTGGTCCTTGGTGTCCGTCAGCTCTGAGGAGTCCTAGGTCAGCAGTACAGTCTGTTCTGCCACAACGTGTTTCTTTGACACGCAGGACCTCATACACAGCTGGCAAACAGATGAATGACGCTGGTATCATAGGGAACTCCCACGCAATTTTTCCCAGCATGTTAATGTTTCCAAGTAATCAGACTCAAGTTTTCTCATGCTTATTAAAGAAAAAACCTTAGCAATATAAGAAGACCTTAGGGGGAGGAGGGTGCGGGGAGAGGCTGAAAAATCTACAGAAACGACAGGTTTCAAGTGGTGGCTGATTCCGTGGCTTCAGAAACCTTTACGCTTTCCTTCTTTTTTTTTGAGGAAGATTAGCCCTGAGCTAACTGCTGCCAATCCTCCTCTTTTCGCTGAGGAAGACTGGCCCTGAGCTAACATCCATGCCCATCTTCCTCTACTTTATACGTGGAACGCCTACCACAGCATGGCGTGCCAAGTGGTGCCATGTTCGCACCCAGGATCAGAACCGGCGAACCCCGGGCCGCCAAAAAGTAGAACATATGAACTTAACCGCTGCACCACCGGGCCGACCCACTTTTCTTCTTTTAAGCTATCTGGCTAAACACAAATGCAGAAAAGGAGGCTGCAAAGACATTTCTCCCTGTATTAAAACAATGGATTAATTGAGAAAGCTATATCTAGGATCAGATCTTTTAATTTTAATGAAAAGGTCTCTATTAGAAGCAAAATACCCTCCAAGACCTACTGCTCAAAGTGAAAGCATGAGCTTCAGGGTTTAAGGCCACAGAGAATTTCCCACTGTGATCCTGGGCCCCCCACACCAGTAGAGTAAACTGTGCTAGCTTTTTTCTTGGTAATTCTATCAGGACTACTTGTTAGAAAGTTCCTTTGTTTTAGGTGTTCTGTCCCCACTCTATTTTTCCCATCAGTCCAGTTGTTTTCAGTGTCTCATTTTGCACAATACAAGGTTGTTTATTCTGAAATGGTTGTTGAGGTTTTAGTTTTGCTGTTTTTGTATGCTTGTTTTCCAGGTTCACCTACGCGGTGTGGCAGTGGAAACATTTGTATTGCTCATAGAAGCACTGGGTCTAATGCAACCTGCTTACCAGTTGAGATTAGATTAGCCCACTTGAGATTAGAGATTTTTTCTTTAAGATTTTATTTTTTTTCCTTTTTTTCTCCCAAAGCCCCCCGGTACATAGTTGTATATTCTTCGTTGTGGGTCCTTCTAGTTGTGGTATGTGGAATGCTGCCTTAGCGTGGCTTGATGAGCAGTGCCATGTCCGCGCCCAGGATTCGAACCAACGGAGCACTGGGCCGCCTGCAGCGGAGTGCGCGAACTTAACCACTCGGCCATGGGGCCAGCCCCTGGAGATTTTTTTTTAACCAGTCAGCCAATAGACACGAAGTACCTGCCCATCAAGGAATTTAAGATACTTGATTTAAATATTGAGAAATTTAAATCATTTATCACAGATGGAGTATCTACAGTGAAGAGGGGGCAGGGAGGGGTGCAAATTTCTGAAGTATGTTCACGCAATGAGGCTGGCCACACCCAGGTCCCGTTGTCTCCCTCACGACACACATCGATCATCAAACTCCTAATATTCTCCCACACAACCTACTCCACCAACAGCCTTCCTCGTCTCTGTAAACAGTCATTCCACCTTGTCAGGTGTTCAGACTAAACACCTTACGTCCTCTCTTTCTCACACCACGCATCCCATTCATCAAGAAATGCTGACGTCTCTTATCTTCCAAATGTGTCCAGAACCTGACCATTTCTCATCACTTCTCCACCGCTACCATCCTGGTTCAAGCTACCATTATTCCTCACCTGAGTTACTGCAATAGCCTGCTACCTGCCTCTATTCTTGTCCCCTCAAGACTAGTTTCAATAAAACGAGACCCTTTTCATCAGAAGCCAGAGCACGTTAATCCTCTGCTCAAAACCCCATAACGCCTGCCAACCTCACTCAGAGCAAAAGCCAAAGTCTTTATGGTGGCTTACAACACCCTGGGTGCTCTGGCGCCAACCACCTCTGACCTGTTCCCGTCCCTCCACACACTCCTCCAACCATTCTGGGCCTGCTGCCCCTCCAACCGCTCAGGCTTGCTTCCATCTCCTGACTTTGGCACTAGCTGTTCCCTCAGCCTAGAATGCTCCTTTCCTAGGTCATCGAGCTGGCTTGCCCGCTTCCTTCCTTTACAAGTTTTTGTTCAGATCTCATCATCTCAGGCAGGCTTTTCCTGACCACCATATTGTAAATTGTGCACATGCATGCATGCACACACACATACTCCCTAGTGCCCTTCCCTGACGTACTTTTCTCCACAGCAGCACATATCTTCATCTGCTAAGATAGGTTGTGAAAACTTGTTCAAGAGATTTCCTGAGCTGCTTCCTCAGATCGAGGACACTTGGAATTTAAGGGCTTTAAATGGCTTGACTTGTCAGACGTCCCATGACTCACAAGATTGTTTTCCCATGATGTGACAAGACATCTGAACACAGGGGGAAAAAACAGAAGCACTGCTGGTATGACCACGGAAATACGAGTGTTCTGATTCAAACTGGACATGTGAATCAAGCAACTGGAAACTGCCTTCATTTTCCACAGCTGACCAGCACCTACACTCAAGGGAATCTTTGAATTTAAAGAGTAGAGAATCTGATATATAAGTTTCAAAAGAAATTCACAGATGTTTAAAGAAGGAATCACACTTCCAGTATCTGTGGTGGGCTCTGAAGTGCATCTCTCGGGGACAGGCCTGAATTATCAAGCATTTGTCCCAGTGGCATGGCTCACATTTTCATGTACAAAATGCAAGAGCTGAAAACGAAATCTGACCAAACAAAAAGTCAATATTCATGACATTTTGAAGATGAATTTACAAAGCTTAGAGCAATCCTAAAACTTCTGACGTGTGCTCAACTCTGGGATGTGTTTACTATCCCTGATGCTGTGCAAACATTTTTTTTTTCATGAAAGGTCTGAAATCAACCCGGAACTACCATTTGTGATGTAAACTAGAGTCACAATAAATTGAAATATGCCTGACTATCCACCCTATACTTGTAGAATATGCTTGTTTCTTAAATGCCACTTTCCTATCGTTAGATCACGAATGCTAATGACTAGCTCCAGCCCTGTAACTTTGTACTTCTGGGGTTAACAAGTTTATAAAATTTATTTTTCCAATTGGTTTTGAATTAATTTTGAAATCTTAATACTAGAGATCTGTTTTATATCATTATTGTTAAAAATTTAAACTCCACATGGGCCCACACATGTGGATTTCAAATTATATAATCCATTACTTTACCATTTTTTAATTTTTTAATTTTTATTTTTTGAGGAAGATTAGCCCTGAGCTCACTATTGCCAATCCTCCTCTTTTTGCTGAGGAATGCTGGCCCTGAGCTAACATCCATGCCCATTTTCCTCTACTTTATATGTGGGACACCTACCACAGCATGGTGTGCCAAGCAGTGCCATGTCCGCACCCGGCATCCAAACCGGTGAACCCCGGGCCGCCGAGAAGCGGAACATGCACACTTAACCTCTGTGCCACAGGGCCGGCCCCTATAATCCATTACTTTAAAAGCATAGGTGCTTATTTTTCAATAAGGACAAGGTAATGAAACATAAAGAATGCCTGAGAAACTGTCAAAGATTGGAGGAGTTAACTAAAGAGAAATGATGGCTAAATGCAATGTGGGATCCTGGACTGGATCCTGGGATAGAAAAAAGATGACAGTGGAAATGCCAGGAAAACCTGAATAAAGGCTGTAGTTTAGTCAATGATATTGAACTGAAGTTAATTTCTTAGTTTTGATAAAAGTACCATGGTCATGTAAGATGTTAACATTAGAAGCTGAATGAAGGGAAGACAGGAACATTCTGTACTCTTTGCAACACTTCTGTGAATCTAAAATTATTTCAAAATAAAGATTAAAAAGAGCGTGCTAAT
Organism: Equus asinus; assembly: GCF_041296235.1. Taxonomy (NCBI): domain Eukaryota; kingdom Metazoa; phylum Chordata; class Mammalia; order Perissodactyla; family Equidae; genus Equus; species Equus asinus. The sequence continues at coordinate 37,972,620 of NC_091799.1, forward strand.
TCTAAAACACAACAAAAATTTTAGCCATTTTAGGGTGACCTATTTTAAAAAAAAGCAAAGCCAGTGCCACAAAGTGGTTTCATTTAGTTATTAATACAGAATAAAGAAAGGCCACAGAAATCTGGAAATCCAGCTCCTCTCAATATACAAATTGTCAAAAATAGATACACCAAACAACAAAAAAACCTTCTGCTGATCCGTAACAACAAAATATAAATACCCAAAAACAAATAAAGAAAAACAACCTCTAGATAATAACAACGATCACATTTATACAGACTTGAAGGGAAGATTAGAGTAAGTCATTATTTCAACTAATGCTGGGTACAAAGGACATTCTAAATCTGGAAGGGACTTAAAAGCATATAGTGGTTGTTTCTATGTGCTGGAATTACAAATGATTATTTTGTTCCTTAAGCTTTTCTCTACAACGAGCATACAAAGATTTATAATCAGAACAATAAGCATAAATACATTTTGGTTAATACCAGATGTTAGCGCACGCTAACTAAACTAACTAAAATAACGGGAGGGAGGTTATTTCTGCTCCTGCAAGCTCTCACACTCTTGCTCCTCCTTCGTCCCCACCAACCTGCACTGATTTGGACTCTGACCAGTTCTCCCCTAGTCTACTGCAATCATCAGCCAGTCTCCCCTCATCCCTCCACTCCCCTTCAGTCTATTTTTCCCATTCTTGTAAGTTATTTTCCAAAACTTCAGGTTACAACACATCACTTCTCTGTCAAAACAAAAGAAAAACCTCAAAAACTCTAACGGTTCGACCTATTGTCTAAAGAAGGAGAAATAATATTCTAAGGGTGAAATGATGCAGTGAAGTCATCATTTCCAATCTGCCTTTCAAGGCTCAGCCCACTAAGTCCCACCATATTTAGTTCCAAAGGGACTAAACCCTTCCGCAAACTCAACACTCACCATCAGTCTTCCTCCAAGCCTTTGTTGATGCTTTCCTCATTTATAGAATTACTGTCTTTAGCTAACATTTTTCTGAGTGCTTATTATGTGCTGGGCACAATGCTAACAGATTTACATGCAATTTATCTCCTACAGTCTTCTCCTCAACCCCCAGGGGTACGTGCTACTAAATGAGGAAAAGTCAGAGCTATTAGCTAATTTTCCCAAGGTTATCTGTCTAGGAAATGATGGTGTAAGAACTTGAACCCCAATCTTCAAGTTCCAAAGTCCAAACTCTGACCACTATCTTCTTTCCAACTTCTATCCTTCCATCAAGTCCCAAAACAAATGGTAACTTCTGGTACCATCCCCAATTCCTCCTGCTGGAAATGATAATCTCTTCCATGGACCCATACAACTATTTAATTTCCTTGTATAGATCTTATTTCATCCTGCCTCAAATGTAGGTAACAATATGTCTGTCTACATTACCCATTAGATTCAAGAGCTTTGAGGACAGGAACAGGTAAATTATTATCCTTCACAACCTAGACTCCACGATAATATCATGGGGTAGCAGTACTCAGTGTCTGTCAAAGAAGAAAATCATCTTCAGGGAAACATAGACTTCTACTTAATTCTCAGTTGTTTAGACACACACACACAAAATGTTTGAACTAGAAATACACAGAGGGGCCAGCCCGGTGGCGCAGCAGCTAAGTTCACACGTTCCACTTCTCGGCGGCCCGGGGTTCACCAGTTCAAATCCCAGGTGCGGACATGGCACCACTTGGCACACCATGCTGTGGTAGGCATCCCACATATAAAGTAGAGGAAGATGGGCATGGATGTTAGCTCAGGGCCAGGCTTCCTCAGCAAAAAAGAGGAGGACTGCCAGTAGTTAGCTCAGGGCTAATCCTGCTCAAAAAACAAACAAACAAACAAACAAACAAGAGAAATACACAGAATTTCACAGAGTACAAAGAACACTGGTTTTGAAGCTCAACAAACCTGTTTACAAATCCTGGCTCTACTACAAAGAAGCTACTATCTGACTTTCGGGCAACTCACTTAACCAATGTGTCCTTAATTCTTCATCTGTATCACTGTGAGACTAATGATAATGTGTAAAATACATAGCACTACGTATAGCAAGGTAAATATTTGATAAATAGTGAAGAGTTACTGTTATTTGATTCAACAATGTGTTATTAAATTCTGGGCATGAGAATTTGTTTCATGCCCAGAATGATAGTGCCTCATTTCTTGCTTTAAAAAGGTCACTATTTCTATAGGTAGATGACATGAAACACTTAGATGACAATACCCAGGATATGTGCATGTATGATTAAATGCAAAGTATTCAGAGAAGGGAGTGAACATATGGACTAAAGAGAAAGTCTTCTTGAAAGGAAGGAATATGAGCTGGCTAATCAGGACAGGATTTGGATAGAAGGGAGAAAAATTCCAAACAAGGAGAACATCGTAAGGAAAAGCAGTGAAGCAAGACTAAAGATGTTTATTGGCAAAGTATGCCTCCAGTACAATCCTTGCTCAGTGGACAAGCGCCAGATGAATAAACCGAAGGAGGAGTCCAGAGGGAACTTTGAATCTAATGCTGGTATGAAAGATATACTGCTAAACAGAATAAAACTGGGAAAGGAGAGAAGCTTGATATTGCTTATAGGAAAATATTCAGTAAAATGGGAATTAGTGGTTTATCCAATGAATGCATGAGTAAGAGTTTGCTATAACGAGCATAAGCAAAAATCTTACTGATGGATGTATCCTTTGTTTTTTATTCGCTTTATTCACTATTTTTATCTCTAACATCATTGTTAGTATTCCTACCCTAGCCTGTCTTTTAGCACTGTGAAACATATTTGTATGCACAGAGAAATGATAACTTAGAGAACTGTCATACTCATTCACATGTGACTGTCTGTGGGTGTGGATAAAATGCAGAAGACATAGGGCTGAGGGTTCCTTACAACTTAAAAATGCTGTTTGATCTCTAAAGACCTTCAGAGCCAGGAAACGTAGTTTATAATTAATATTACTAAGAACACAAAAAAAATTAGACACATTCTGTTGAGGAAAAAACACAACTGTAATTTTAGAGCAATGCCAAACTAGGTAATGAACTCTCACATGGATATCACAATGGTATAAACTATCACTGCTCTGTGACCACAGGTAAAGAATCAGACAATGAACACAGAACACAGCACTTCTTCACAATGGACTCACATCCTCCAGACTCCTATCGCTTGGATGAAATCACTCGGTTGCAATTTTACACAAATCATCCACCATGAAATGGTACCCTGAGTTTACATGTGGATTTTTCAAATCAACGGGCACCTGTTCAATCAGAGCTGGGAAAACAAAAAAGGAAAAACTTAGCTGACAAGTATTAATAAAAGCAAAATGTAGTCCACTCATCTCCATGGTCCAGAGTAACTATCTTGACAGTAAGGAATAACACCTCCACCTCTAAGTCCTCAACATTGTATGTCCTAGAAATAAATTTTGGCTAACTCTTAGTCTAATCAAAATTGTCGGTCAACAGGAATAGTTTATGCCAAATGGAGAAAGCCATTTTGAGAATTACATCCCCGTTGAAAATACAGAGAAGAAAATTAAAAATTAAACATGTTGAATGAAATTATTTTAACATAATATTTAATGTGGTATAAAACAATATTTATTTTTCTTTTTATTATCTATTTCCATGCATGTGTCACAAGAGAAGCCAGTGGCTTTGCATTTGCCTGTCTCCCTAAGCAGACGGGGAAGGCCCACTTTCAGCCTATGTATTAGCCACTGCTGCACAAATTACATTTTTTTCAACTGGCTAGTAGGCCATTCAGCAACCTTAAGTGGAATATAGGATACCTAAAAAATGGAGGAAAGAAAATAACCTAAGACCTGTGTTCTAATTCCAGCTCATCTGCTTACCAGCTAAATAATCTTAGACCTTTAACCTCTATCAACCAGTTTTCTCATCTGTAAACAGGATACGCCTAACACAGGATAGCTAATGTTGGCTCCAGATTTTCTTCTCTGAGGGACACAGAGGCAGTTCTCTGATTGGAAGGGGGTCATAAAGATGCCTCTGCACGGCACTGTACTGAAGATTTTGAAAATACTAACTGTCCCTAACAAGAATGGGGATTTGATGGAGATACTGAAGAAGCTAAATACCCCCCAGGCTCCTCCTTGATGCTGGCACTACCTGGTGTAGTGATCACATATTATAAAGGGGAAAAGAGACAAAAAAAGGATATCCACAGTGCAAACTCATATAAGGTCTGCAATAAAAAATTATACATCCTTCTTCAGATTAATTCAATAGAAAAAGTCTGGCCTTCTCGATTCTTGGGAAAATTAAATCTCTTATCAGAATTCAATTCAACTCAACACTAAACACCTATTATGTGCAAGCTATTATATCGGGTGCTGCACCTTCAACTAACCAATACATAAAAACAAAAAAATAATTTCTACACTAGAAATACAAAAATATTACAAGACCAGACTGCAGAGCCCCCATAATCCTGAGCCTAGCATTTACGGTCACAATGTACCTTTTCAACCACATCTCATGTTATAAACACATACTCTCATCACCCCAAACCACCTCTGCCAAACACATTATGCATTGTGCACTTCATTGCTTTTGCTCATGCCATTCTTACAGGACAGAGTTCCTTTACCTACATCCCACTGAAGTTATTATTCACTCTCAAAACCAAATTCCATTGCTTTTGCTTCACAAAGCCTTTTCCATGCCCAGTTGGAATTAAATGAGGTGATTAAAACAAAACAAACCAACCAAAGAATGATACCAGGGAACGAGGGGAGGAAGGAAGAAAATGAAAAATCTGTACCAGAGGAGCTCTAAGATAAATATAAGACTAAGGATTTCTCAGAATCTTCTAGAAAACTATTATCCCATGCTACACATAAAATTAACAAGTCTAACAAGGTCCAACAGGAGGAATCTAAGAGGTGAGGGAAAGCCCGTCAAGATTATGGGATAACAACAACAACAACAAGAAAGAAGCAGAAATCTGAGAAATGTACCTAGGAATTATGAGACCTATGGACTTAGAGCCACAGTTGGTCTTTTCATCTATTATTCCAACAGGACTAAGAAGCATGTGGAAAGTTAACCACTGGCTACACAGATGGCATCAAAGAACAGAATCTAGTTTTTTTACAGATTTAAGACACTGCAAAGATTAAGCACTTAATTCTATCAGAGGGTACCTTATTGAGTCCGGAAGAATGCCTTTGCCCAGAAACTGGCCTATCTCATCAGAGGTTCTCCATCAGAAAGGCCCTGAACCAAAAATGGAGGGACAGAAGAAACAATGTAAACTGATACTAGAATGCATCATTCATTAAACCAACATTGACCATCTCCTAAGTGCCAGGCCCTGGTGTAAGACTATGGATACAGCAATCAACAAAACAGACAAATCCCCATGCTTATGGAGGGAGAAAGCCAATAAAAATACATAAATGATTTCAGGTCATGATCGGCTTAAAGAAAAATGGAGTCAAGTAAAGAAATAGAAAATGGCAGGGTTGGGTGAGAAGGGCTGTTTAAGAACTGAGGGAGCAAGTCTGACAGATCTAAGGGTAGAGCCAGGCAGAGAGAGAGGAAGGCGCTGACAAGGAAGGATCTGGATATGTCTGAAAACAAGGAACTCGGCAAGAACGTAATGAATTAAAACTGGTAGGAGGAGAGGTGAAGAGGCAGGAAGAGCCGGAGGAGGGGAGAGAGGAGGTCTGCATGTCGTACTTGAGCGTGAGCAAAGTTACTGGACGGTTCTCAGCTCAGAGGAGACAAGATCTGAGGTCGCTTTTTGACAACGCGGGCTGCAGTGTGGAGCAAGGACTGCAAACATCCAAGCACAAGATGGTGACTTGGACGAGGGGGATGGCAGCAAAGTTAGCACGTGTCAGGATACGTAAAGAAAGACTAGAGGCAGTCCCGGGAGAAAATTTTTGGAAAAAGAGAAGCATCACACAAATGACCTTCAATGTCAATATAACACATACACAGGATGGGTCATGCACAAAATTCCATTGTTAGCCGTTCACCTTTTTTTTCCTTAATTTTAAATACTTTAAAGATTTTATTTTTTTTAATTAAAGTATAATTGAAATACAATATCCTATTAGTTTCTGGTGTACATCACAGTGATTTGATGAAATGATCACCACAATAAGTCTAGTTACCATCTGCCACCAAAGTTATTACAAAATTATTGACTACATTCCCTATGCTGTACATTACATCCCCATAACTTATTAATTTTGTACCTCTTAATCTCCTTCAGCTATTTTGCCAGCTCCCAACCCCTCCCTGCTCTGGTAAGCACCAGTTTATTTCCTGTATCTGTGAGTCTGTTTCTCTTTTGTTTTGTTTGTTCATTTGTTATCTTTTTTAGATTCCACATATAACTAAAATCACTCGGTATTTGTCTTTCTCTGACTTATTTCATTTAGCATAACATCCTCTAGGTCTTTCCATGTTGCAAATGGCAAAACTGCATTCCTTTTTAATGGCTGAGTGATATTCTATTGTACGCAGATATACCACATCTTCTTTATTCATTCAAAACCACAATGAGACAGCATCTCACATCTGTCAGCATGGCTGTTATCAAAAAAACCGCAAAAAATAACAAGTGTTGGTGAGGATGTGGAGAAAAGGGAACCCTTATGTACTGTTGGTGGGAATGGAAATTGGTATAGCCATTATGGAAAACAGTATGGAGGTTCCTCAAAAAATTAAAAATAGAACTGCCATATGACCCAGCAATTTCACTTCTGGGTATTTATCTGAAAGAAACAAAAATACTAATTCAAAGAGATATACGCACCCCTATGTTCCCTGCAGCATTACTTACAATAACCAAGATATGGAAGCAACCTAAGCATCCACCAATAGATATTAGCACTTCTTTAATCCTCTCCTCACCACTGGGTGGTAAGCTCCATGGCAGCAGGAGCTATCTTACTTGTTGCTGTATCTCCAAAGCCCAGCATGATGCTTGGAACACCAGCAGGTTCTCTGAAAGACTTTTTTCAATAAATCTTGACACTTTAAACACAAGTAAAAAGTACAACCTTACAGGTATCACCAAAACTTAGTAGGATGAGACTCAACGCTGGTCTACAAACACTGAAGCCCAATGGGTGAAGGGGGGGGACTGAGAAAGTACCCCACACTGTTTCAAATAGACAAGCTTACTCAAACATTTACTGCATCTTCTACAGGTTAGACCAGTGCAGTCCGCTGAGAACACAGGTAAGACACTGCTTCTCCAGTCTCCCAGGGAAGAGTTCACACCCTGGTGGTCTAGACAAGTTACATGCCCTCTGCAATGGCAGAGAACAAGAAGAACGCAAAACAGCGAGAAACATCTTAGCATCCTCATTTTTAGAAAGGGGAAGAAAGTGAATGCCATGAATTTGCAATTGAGCGTAACTTCATCTCTGGTAAAATTCCAGAACAGATTTCCAAAGGAGGGTTTGTGGGCACTCAGAAAAGGAAGAGGTGAACAGTAAGAGCCAGCACATGCACCTGAGTAAGCCATTCCTGGCTAATGTCATGTCCCTGTTTGAGAGTTACAAGAACAGAATTGGGAAACACATGATATAGCTGAATTGTATTAAAATTTGCTGGTCTTACCTCTAATACTGTCTGGGATAGACAGGGGAAAATGGACTAAAATAAGGGTCAAGGATATTTAGAACTGCTAGAATGATCTTCAGAAAAGTGCTGACCAACTATAGAGAGGTCCTGAAAAGAAATGAAAACTATTTTTAACAAAATAAAATGATAAATAATACCAAGGCCAAAAGATAGTGACACCGGGGGTTTCCAAAGGAAAACAAGCCAGCCAGACCACACTACAATGAACCCCACAATCAGTAAGTCCTTCCCCAAAGGAATATGAAGACAGAATTGGCTTGCTGACCAACTTATCAGATAAAAACTTGAGAAAGAAATAGTAAATACACCAAATAATAAAGTCAGAATTCCAAAAGCTCACAATAACCTCCCAGACTGGGCAAAAATCAACAGCTTTACATTTCCTACGGAAATTTAAGTTTTGTACTTATCTTTTAAAAATCCAACATTAGAAGAACATCAGGACAGGGGAAAAAAGACAACTTAGGGATTTTGGTGGACCGCAAGCTAATGCAAGTGAAGTTGTTGAAAAGGCTAATTCAGCCTGAGGCAACATTAGGAATCCAGAAGAAAGGACTGACAGCATGCAGTTTAGTGAGCTTCTTTCTTTGCACCACACTTTAATGAAACTGTTAAACTAGAACTCATTCAGATGAAAGAGACCTGGATGGTACTTCCAGCAAATGCTGACTAACTGAATATATGCATTTAACTCGGCTCCCTTCCAAAACACCACTAAAATGACAGTAAAGGGATTTAAAGTATTTGGAACTAGGAAGCAGGTAGGAGAGAGATAATTGACACAGCAGACTCCAAAAAGCTAAATTCTGAGTCAACAGTGGGAAAAGCCAGGAAGCAAACCAATTATGCCAGAAAACTCCCCCAAACCTCAGGAATTAGTGGTATAAGATCTCTCTGGAACTGGAGGTGACAGTGGAGCTAAAAATGAGAGGATTCAGCGAAAGGCTGCTTAAGAGCAGCTAGATCTTCCGTGCAGCCGAGCAACTCACTCCCCTCTTGCACCCAGAAGAGCTGTGGGCAGGGCTACCACACAGAACACAAAAGGAATAAGTAAGTAGAAGTTTGCACATTAAATACTGAGATCAGCTCACATTCCAACCTCCTTTCCCTGCCTGGGTCCCAGAACTAGACTATCACCCTCCAGGAGACTAAAAGAGACTTCTTGGGGAAAATGTGATCAGTCCAAGAGAAAACATCAAACGATACTGACACTGGGCATTTCCTAAGGAAACAGGCCAGCCTGATCACCCTACAGTAAACCCCACAGATAACAATCCCATTCCCAAATAAATACAATGTTTTCAAACAACCTTTTAGAGCCCTCTACTTAAATAATAGAGCAGACAGCTAAGGATCGCTAGACATTTTAGGAAACTTTTAACATGATTCAGAGACAGATGGAAGAAAGTGAGTTGGAAGAAAGAGATGATACAGATACAGAGGAGTGAACTTAAAAGAAATGCACACACATATGCACAGAGATAAGAAGAGACGACGCAAAACCAAAAAAGAATATCGAAGAGAACAAAACAAAACCCTAGGAAATTAAGAACTCACAGCAGAAATAAAAACGTAACAGATATACTAAAAGAGAAACTGAGGAAATCTACCACAATATGATGTAGAAGACAAGTTCAGAAATGAAAGAAAAGATAAGAAAATTAAAGAACAGGGGAAACAAATGGGAAGGAATCAAAGAAGAACTCAGGAAAAATTTTCCCAACTGCAAAACACAAATTTCCAGATTGAAAGACCCCACAGCATGATAATAAAAGCAGATCCACAGAAGGCGCATCACTGAAAAATGACAGAACATGTGTTACAAGGAAGAGCCTAAAACAAGTTTAATACAAAAAATCAAGAACCAGAATGGCATCAGATTTCAACAGCCACCCTGAAGCAAGAAGATAAAGGAACACATTCTAAATTCTGAGGGAAAATAATTTCCAATCTAGAATCCTACATGCAGCCAAATATTAAATATGTATGAGGTAAGGATAAAAACATGCAAAGTATCAAAAAATTACCTCATATATCCTTTCTCAGAAAGCCACTGAAGGAGGTATTTTACCAAATCAAGAGAATAAACCAAGAAAGAAAAAACAGCACAGGAACACGGATGAAAGAAATCAAATGTTTAAATAAACAGAGGGCCTGGCCCAGTGGCCTAGTGGTTAAGTTCATACGCTCCACTTCAGTGGCCTGGGGTTCGCAAGTTTAGATCCCAGGCATGGACCTAGCACTGCTTGTCAAGCCACACTGCGGTGGCATCCCACACAAAACAGAGGAAGATTGGCACAGATGTTAGCTCAGCAACAATCCTCAAGCAAAAAAGGAGAAGATTGGCAACAGATGTTAGCTTAGGGCCAATCTTCCTCACACACACAAAAACAATAAATGGAGAACAATACCACATTCACAGATTGGAAGACTCAGTATTACTTGACAATTCTTCCCTAATTGATCTATAGTTTCAACGCAAGCTAAATTAAAATCCCAGCAGGATTCTTTTTTGTAGATATTGACAAGTTGATTCTAAAATGTATAAGGAAAGGCACAAGAATCAGACTAGCCAAAATCGTTTTTCAAAAAGAAGAAAAAAGTTAGCGGTCTCACACTACCTGATTTCAAGATATACTATAAAATAATCAAGACCATGCAGTATTAGTGTTAAGACAAACAGATCAATAAAACAGACTAGAATGTTCAGACATAGACTCACACATTTATGGTTGATATTTGAAAAAGGCACAAAGGCAATTCAATGGGAAAAGTATAGCCTTTTCAACAAATTGTACTGGAATAAGTAGACACTCATACACAAACAAACAAAAACCCAACCTATACCTCAAAATGTACTCGATTACACAAAAATATACTCAAAATGGGTCATCGAACTAAGTGTAAAATATAAAAATAGAAAACTGTAGGGCAGTGTGTTACCTAACAGCTTGGTTGGGGGAGTCATCTGAGGACACAGATATGAACCAATTCTGTCATGTTCGGCATCTCTTCTCACCCATGCCCTCAGAGATCCTTGAGCCTTAAATGCCTGGTGATCTGGATCTGTATTTATGCTATGCCAAGGATTATGGGGAAGGAGCAGAGATAAGTGACTGTGTTCAACCCACCACATTGACCAGATTTACTGGTCTCATTCCAAACATACAGATGTTCTGAACTCTTTCCAGAACTTTCAGTGTGAAGGCAGAATAGTTTTCTTCCTCCAATTCTACTTCACCTTTTCTTCCCTCATTCTCCTTACACAGATCTGCAGAATAAAGGAAGCCACATAGCCATTTAAAAAAATATATTTTTTAATAAATTTTTTAAAAGTACATGGGATCCAGATAATTGAGAATCCAATACAAGAAAGATTAAGGGAACGCCCGGTATGATGCGAAGGGAGATCTCAAACTGACAGCTTTGCAGAGGGCCTGAAAAGTGGCCAGCCCAGATTGGAGCTATGGGAAAGATCTCGTCAGGAAATGGAAACTGAAAGAATACCAAAGGTATCTGAGCTGACTCAAAGAAACTCACACAACCAGGCAAGAATTTAGAGGCCGATTAGTCATAAGTGCATAGAAAACTACATAAACAGCAAAACAAGACAATTATTACCTCCAAGAGCAACAAAAGATTATGTAGGAATGATGAAATATTACAGGACTCAGCTGTGAAGAGCATTTACAAATTCATAATGTAAAGATGGAACATTGATCCAAACAAAATTAAATATGTCTACAGCAGAAAGACAAGGGGGACTGGAGATATGTAGATGGGATGGGAGTGAAGAATGGTGTTGGAAGAGAGCTCAGACTTTATCTTTCAGAGCATAGGCCAAAATTAATGCGGAAAACTAAACAATGAGTAGGTAGCAATATAAGCAGGTTAGATACAGAGGGGAGAAGCAAAAGATTTACTCCAAAGATTTAAAAGTAATGGCCTTAGGGCAACAGAAAATGGGGGAGAGGCTTCAAAAAACAACAATCCTGCTAGAAACGTTTGACTCTTTAAAAACATATGCATGAATAGCTTTGATAAAAATAAAAATTAAATAAATAAATCAAAGTTTAAGAGGGAAAAAAAACAGGGGGGGCCCAGAATAGTACAGGATCCAGAATCATGACATTTAGAAATGGTTATATAAACTAAGGGTTTTTAAGTTTAAAACACACACACGCAATTTGGCACACATTACAGGGGTGATTTCAGCTGTCTGGTTATTCTGTCTACCAAGTGTGTGCAGAATCAGAACCCACAATAAAGTGACATGGACACAAAGCCCAGCTGTGCAAAAAGAGAAGAAATTTCTAGTAAGCGCCTGAAAGTAGAATTAACTGTCTCAGGAAGCAGTGAGTTCTCTGCTGATGGAGGCATTTGAGCAGTCCAAACAAAATCCACTTAGTGGACTTGACACTTCGGTGGGCTGGACCTTAGACCCGTTAAGTCCCTGCCAGTTGTGGGCTTCTGTAAAAGAATTCCACATAATAATCCCCTGTGAATAAGCACCATCCTACAGTAAGACTAAAAGCACTGGTAGGTGAAGAAGCTTAGGACTGAGGACGTGTGCTTCTTTTCTTCTACACCCCCCCCACCTCCTTTGAGCTTTTGATTTTTCCTTTCAAAAGTCTTAAATATATTTACATTTGATTACAAATCACCTAAAATATTTTTAGAAGCAGATGAAGTGTAACTACTTAAAGAGTAGAAGAGAAAATCCATGCATGAGTGGGAGAAAGCTGGAAGAGAAACAAGAACGACTGATGTAGTGGTAAAGAGACGAACTGAAGAATCCACTCCGGGCCCGTGGTTCACTGGCCGTGGACATTAAACGGGTCGTACTACCCAGTTAGGTATGAGACTCTGGGACCAGGACGAGAGCACTGGGGCCTCCTGGCAGGGTGAAAGGGCAGAGATCGTGACTCAGTCAATAGATACAGATGAGCAGCAAGAGAGTTATCAGAAATTAGTGAACAAGAAAAGAACACTTCTGTTCTACTTTAAATAAAGTTCTAGAACCTTACACTATCAAAGAACAAAAATCACATCTTACCTTAACTGTTGGTCATTTCAACATGGAAATAAAAATATTAAACATATTACAGGTACCATCTTTTCTATGGGACCGCCTCAAGAGCCGAGTGACTTGTCTCTAGGCTTCAGGAAAGCTTTATTTTCTACTCAAGGACAGTATTTTTTCTTTCACGCTGTGTAATAAAATACTGTCATGCCTACAGATACAATAAATTTATCCCAAAGTTTACTGAGCTCCATCCTCCCTAGTTAAGAATAGACATGGATCATACTTCAAAAATCATGTCCGTGTTCCCTTAGGGCACTTCTGTATTTCTAGCTCTTCGTTTTAAAAATTAGTTTAGAATCTACCAAGAAATTATCAGCGCTTGACACACTGTAAACCAGTGTAACTGCCGGCTATTTAAGAAACAGAGATTCAGGTGTGGTGCTCTGATGCTCTGTGGAAGCCCCTACACCTCTCTGTTCCGTCTCCCTTAACAGATTGTCTTCTTCTAGAGGGAAGCTCTCATTCTTGGCTGAATCCAGGCCTTAGCAGCCTGAGGAGCACATCAGTCAGTAAATGCTGAACCAAACCATACCATGGGATCGGCCTGGAATTTTCTCTTTATTCTACCGACATTTTTGATTCTTTTGCTTTTTTCTTTTCAGTGCCTCCCCACTGCCCTTGGAGCGTCCTCACTCCTGCGCCCCAGTCACAGGCAGGGGTCGCTTCTGCAGCACTGCTCTCCACCCTTCCGGTCACAATTTGAACAAAATAAGTAGGATCTGCAGCTCTACGCACTGGGCTCCTGGGCAAGCACTGAGAGGACCGGCCAGAAGAGCTTCCACCATGCGTCCTGCACTGCGGGCTAGAAAAGAAAAGGGGGGCAGAAGGGGAGGAACCCTCCATTCTCATAAATCCATCAACCAGTCCTGATTAGCTAGCACCAGCTTAGATGCTGATGAGGCCCAGAGGTCTCTAACTTACGACGTACTCTTTTTTTCTCCTGACTGGCTGCTATTAATGTCTTCACCAAGACTTCATTATAATGTAGGAAAACATGCTAACAAAGTCAGGTTCGAAATCACCGAATTAACGTAAAACATTTCAAATAGTAGCTTATTTTAATTTTCAGGTTCATTCCCATTTCCCTCCACTGACAGGTTCTATTTGTTTTAGTAGTAATTTTGACAAGTATCATTAGCATCATAAACCAAAGTTTTAGTCTCTGAATACCCCGTCCCCCCACCACACTTATTCAATAAACACTTATTGAGGATGTATTATTTGCTTAGCCCCTATAAATCATCTCTGTCCTCAATTCTTTCTCTAACAAAAGATAGTGGGCATTCCATGAGGAGGTCCCGTCTCCAGATGGCCATGTGGAGTGGGAAGCGATAAGTGTAACCACCCTTGAGTCTGCGGAGCAGAGCCGGAAGGAAGGAGGAGAAAACTCCCAAGTGCAGACGGTTGGTTCCCTCTCACTGTTGGCCCAGCTGGCCGGACAGCAGTTCCAATTCTAAAGTTTCAAATGTGAAGGATCCTTCTGTAAGCCACTTACCCTTCCCTAACTTAGTGGAGACCTCAAACCACAAACCTGAGAAACACACACTTTTAAGTTATCATACTATACTCGAGTGACCTGAAATTTAGTTACATTATTTTGCCATTATTTTGAAGTTTGTGATGTGCTCAAACTCAGTTTCAGATCTGCCGAGCGCTTCCTAAGAGCTATCTGATCCAACAGTATTCTTGTTGCTCTGCACGCACTTCCGTCCTCACTTAGGAGCAGGGAACTGAGAAGGAATATTTCAAGCACTGTTTCCCAAAATGTGTTCTGCAGGAAAACAGTTCCTCAAGATGGAATGAAAAAAAAATTTTTTTTTTTAAGGATAAATAAATTCAATGAAGGCCAGTTAAGCAAAATTAAATTGGTTTCCTGGGGGCAGGGATGGGCAGTGTGGGGCAATGAGCCTTTAATATGCTAATATGCACTAAGACTCTAAAATGGGGGGGCGGGGTGGAGAGGCGGTATGGAATGAGCAAGAACTTCCCAAGGTTTTCTGACCTCAGAACTCTTTCCTGGGGGGACCACCTTGCAGCCCTGGTGTCTTGGGAGCTCATATTGGGGAAACCCTTAAGGTACTCTTACATAAGTCACATTTTTATCCTTAATGTGAGGGCATGTGGACCACCGACAAGGAGCACAGAGCCTGGTAAGCAGCAGGTCACAGGGCAATGTCCCTTCCCACCCAGGCAGCTCCCTGCTCTGTCTGCCTGTCACCATCTCAAGAGAAACATGTTTCCACTCGGTCTTGGCTTGCTTTCTCACATTAAACTGGAAACTTTTTTAAAATTATCCCCAAAATTAGAATTGCATTCAATTTTAAAATGAAGTTTCTTTATTAAAGTACTATTTCCAAACTTTCATAACTGAATCTGCTTCAACCACAAGTGTCTATTCCAAATCGTTCTCTTGATGTAAAAGTATGGCTGGTTTCAAAACATATTTTATATGCTAGACTTTAAAACTTGATGTCTTTAGAGTTGTCTTCCAACACTTGATTTTTCAGAATTGTCCTGAAAATACAAAATCACATGTAAAATAGATTTGAAAAAACTTCAGGGCTTAGCAAGCAAGGGACAAAACTCTGTTAAATAGGCTGAGTTTTTGAAGTGCAATTTAGAAAAAAAAAAAGAAAAAAAAAATTCCAGCTTTTGCGCCGGTGGTGAAAATCTCTGCCTTTGTAATTGGATCCTAACGTGCATGCTAATCATTTACGCTACAGAGTCAACTTCACTGTGGCCATTTTCTTCACCCTTTCCCTTCTTAGTGCTCTCCAGAGCCTTGTTGGTACTCAATACTAAATAATGTCAGCATCAATTACATTAACCCTTTCAGAAGCCATGGATCTCCAAAGACTAAATATACATTTCTTATTTAAAACTGTATTCCTGAGAATCTGAGTTATGAGGAAAGGACACAACTGTAGTCATATTTAGTAAACTTACTGATGTGATAGACTTGTTCAGACTTAAGTTTTTAGGAGAAAGTGTAGAAGGGCCCAAGAGGAGAGGCACAGCAGTCAAGGGTCCCTAGAATCCGAGGTTTATAACCACCAGGTACGCAGACCACAGACTGCTCCAAATTGTCACACTCTAACCTCTAGTGTGGGGTGCACTGATTTAAAACCAACACCCCCCCACACACACAACACTTTAAAGGGAGAGTAAACAGTACACACAGTCTCTGGAACTAAGTGACAGAAAATGATATCCGAGATACATTTAAGATACCACCATTTAAATGTAGCAGCTCTCAGTGCAGCAGAGGGATGAGGGGAGCGAACACAGTGCAGCAGGAAACACACCAGCTCTGAACCACTCCGAGCTTTACACTCCTGGGGGGCACCTCGGGCAAGCTGCCTAAGCTTTGTGAGCCTCAGTTTCCTAATCTGTAAAATGGGGCTGACACTGGTACCCATCTCAGAGTTGTGAGAATAAAATGAAATTTATTACATGAGAGCAGACAATTGGGGAAGGAGGGCAGGGAAACCCCCAGTTAGTGACTGTTCATCTCTAGTCCCTGTGCTCGTTTCCTACTTGTCTGCTCTCATATTTATGCTCTTTCCTCCCCCTCAGAGCCTACTCACCCTTAAAGCATCTCCTCCATGTGCATATGACTTAAAGCATCTTCTGAAATCCACTTCTGGGTCTTCCACTGCTCATGGGAAATTGCTACACGGGAGTATTAATATCAATATCACCTCAACTCAGTCTACACAAAATTAAATTCATCTTCCTCTCCCCACTAGTCTCCGTCTCAACTCCCATGTCTAACAGAATAAATTCAATTGAATTTTATATGAAGAAAAGAAACTTTTACACCAGAAATATGATGTTTAAAATTAAACTCTTTTGTTATTTTAAATAATGCCACATGGAAAGATTCTTGCATATAGCATTTACTATACTTTTGGATTACTAAATAAGGAGTGTTAACTTTTTTTACCGGCTTTCAATGTACGTCATCAGTGTCCCAAAAGAGTCATTCCAACTTATCCAGCAAATCAATAAAGTATACTTGAGTCAAAACCACATGAGCAATTAATATCACTCTGCTAGGTTTTACCAAAGTTACAGGTGTAAAAGGGAGTCTTTGTGCTTTGAGTTAATTTGCTTATTAGCAAGACTGAACATATTTACATATTAGCGTACTATTTCCCCTTCTATAAATTAGCTCTTTGCTGCAGAGATGCATTTTTTACACTGTGCGAGCTCTTAGCGTCATAAAGATATTCTAAACAATGACGTGACTCTTCAGTTTTATTACTGCTTATGCAAAAAAAAAAAAAAAAAAAAAAAAAGGAAAAAAAAAGAAGTTAAACATGAAAAAAAAAGAAAGGCACTCTCTTTTTCCTTCTCTATCCGAGTATATTCCACTTCGTATTATGGCTCCTTTAGTGCATCAGGGAAGGACGGGAGGAGAAGGAAGAAGAAAATTTTAAGGAAAAAGAAAAAAAAATGAGTACCAATCAGACGGATAAACACATACAGAAGTGAGAAGTAAGAATAGGTAGAAAAGGAAATTGAGAAGTAAAGGGGAGGTTATACTAACCCTCAAGGTTCTCTTGGGGACCACTGACTGTAGGAATACTAATTAGCTACTTAGCCATTATTTCAACCTTAAATGCTCTTCTTTCTCCTGAAGCTATCTTGGCCTCAGAATGGGAAAGAGGCCGTGGGGGTGGGGAAAAGAGAAAGACAGGAGCTCAGCGGTGGCCAGAGCAGAATCCTTGCGGGAATAGGAAAATAATTGTGTGACTTTCAGCCAGGAACTGTGAAAAGTTTTATAATGGAGATAGAAGCAAAATGTTAGGAAACACTATAAAAGTGTGATTTTATAGGCAGAAGAAAGTGGCAAAACTATGTAGCAGATACTATTGGCTGCCTACCCAGTCACCATGCCACCCTCTGCATTGCTGGCAGACTCTAATTTTGTTCTGGTTTTGCTCTGCCCTCCACTTGACTCAGGGAAATCCTGGTTAGTCTAAGCCAATTACCCGGTCTTTTGCCTCCCCCTTGCTAGAGGCTGTTTAGGGCTGAGCATGCAGCCCTCCCTAACTCCTACTAAAGGAAAACCACTAGAGATTGTCAGCTCAGCAAAAGGAGGTGGGAGAGCCACATCCGTCTTGGGATCAAGAGGGAAGCTAAGTGAGGAAAAGCTACCTCCCTTAAAATGACAGAGAGAGAACTCAGGTCCTTGTTGACATCATCAAGCCACTGAACTAGCCAACCAGGAAGCCACCCTACCTCTCACTTACCAGAGATAATCTTTCCTTAATGCTTGAGCTATTTAGATTTAAGATTTTTTTTTTTATTTCTTACAGCTGAATCATCCTAAATTGTCCATAACGAAAAATCTTACACGATCATTGTTATCATCACATTATCACAACGCTACAAAAAGAAAAAGGAG
This sequence comes from Equus asinus, assembly GCF_041296235.1. Classification (NCBI taxonomy): domain Eukaryota; kingdom Metazoa; phylum Chordata; class Mammalia; order Perissodactyla; family Equidae; genus Equus; species Equus asinus. The sequence continues at coordinate 37,990,767 of NC_091799.1, forward strand.
CAAACTTTAATACCTTCACTGCTACTTGAACATTTTAAGTAACCACCAATTTTTCCATCTTTTTGCTGTTTTCCTTATTTTACATTATATAAACATATCAAGAAATCAACACTTATGTTTAACACTTTTCAGTATATCTGGCAACCTTAAAAATTAGAATTAAAATAGATTTTAAGAGTTTCCTTACTAAATAAATGTCTAAATATTTGGTTCTGGGATGTTGTAGAGAGCAGCTAAAAAGAGTAATATTACTATTTTCAAAAGAAATAAATTACAGCGGTTTATCAACCAAATGTTTTTTAAGTAAATCCTATTATACAAATGACATGAAATCAGAAAAGAATCCAACGGGGGGAAAAACTAACACTCTCCTGTTGAGTATATTAAAACATACTGAAAAATGCAAATCTTTTTCAAAAATTACCTTTTAGAAAAAGCACCAAGTTTGATACAATGCATAAATTCAAAATTGGTATTTTATGCTGCGCTATATTCCAAATACATGAGAAAACAAAAAGCACTAAAACAGAAGAAATATTACTGTGCTGGAAACTTTAACCATTTTCACAGAGTGAATTCCCACAGCAGAAATAACAATGTCTCTTTAATGATTGAAATTTTCACCAGCTCAAACACTTTTTCTTTATAACACTACACATAAAGTCCCATCCATTTGTGCCTGCTATAGAAACATCAGCACTGTAAATCCAACTGGCCGTTACTGGAGCGGACCAGTCTTTTCCCATCCTCCTTGACCCCGTACCTTACACCTCTATGAGTACGCGTGCTTCACACGGAGATGCACAGCGGCCACAGACAAGCTGCTTAAGACTGCTGCTGAAAACTCTGTTGAGACTCTCCTTCGACTGTATTTATCCTTTTTAACAATTTTTGTATTGAATTTTAAAACACGAGAATTGCTGAAGTAGGAGTTATCCACATCCATCCATAGAAGGAAAGAGAGTATTTGCTAATTTGTTCAAATATTTCACGAGCACCTACCAACACCAGGTACCAGCTAAGCAGAGAGACACTGATAACAGCAATGAACGAGCAGATGGTCCCTCTCTTTATCAGATCAGTCTGGACCAGGGGACAGTAAACATTTTCTGTAAAGGGCCACAGAGTACGTATTTACTCTTCTGGGCCATAAGGTCTCTGTCACAACTAACTACTCACCTCTGCCATTGTAGTAAGAAAGCTACAGACGATATACAAACAAATGAGTGTGGTTGTGTCCCAATAAAACTTTATTTCAAATTTCATATAATTTTTATGAACTAAATTTCCCATGCAATAACGTTCTTCTTTTGATTTTTTCAACCACTGAAAAATACAGATACCATTTTCAGCAATCTTAGCTTGTAAGGGCCACAAAAACAGGGGGCCTGCAAGGCTGGGTCCATGGGCTGTAGTTTTGCCAATTCCTGATCTAGACATTAATATTAACTGTATAATTATTTGTTTATTGCTTTAAGTGCTCAAAAGGAAAATACATAAGGCTATGAGACTTTAATGAGGAGACACGGCCTGGTTTGAAGAATCCAGGAAGCTTTTCCCAAAGAAGTGACTTGTAGGCTGAAACTTAAAGGATGAGTATGTAGTAGCCAGCCAAAATCCAGGGAGAAAAGCAGAAAGCCTTCCAGACTAGTGAACAGCGTGTGCAAAAAGCCCTAGAAGAAGAAGGAATACAATCTACTGAAGAATCTGAGGCTGAAGCACAAAGACTAAGGAGAAGCATGGCATGAGATGACAATGACACTAGAGAGAGACAAGAGACCAGCCCACAGAGTCTTGTTGGCTAGGGTCAGAGATTCCGGCCTTTGTCCTAAGAGCAAACGAAACCATTAAAGGGCTTCAAGTAGGAGAAGGACACAATCAGTTTTGGATTTTTTAAAGATCATTAAGACCACAGTATGGAGAAAAATTAGAAGGGAATGTAAATGAATACAGGGAGATTTGTAAGCAAGGTTCTGGCCAAAGATGACAGAGGCCTAGACCAGGGTGCCTGCAGCGGAGTTCAGAAGGCAGAAGAGGCAAGATGTGGAGACTAGATGAGGAAAAATGAAAGGCAGTTTCTCTACCTGCCTCAGGTTTCCAGTTTCCACACTAAGACATTGGTACTATTCAGTGAATCAAAGATACTGAAAAAGACATGTGTGTATGTGTATATATGTGTGTGTGTGTGTCTACAAATTTTGAGTTTGGTTTTTGACATGCTGAGTTTGAGTTGCCTATAAGACATTCTAGTGGAAGTGAGAAGTAGTCAGTCGGATATAAGGATGAGAGCCCAGAAGAGAGTTTGTTTCAATTCAGTAATTCCATTTGAGAATTGTCCGCATACAGATTGTAATTGAAACCATAGGAGGAGATGAAATTACCTAAAGGGTATGGAAACGTGGTTTCCAACCTTGGTGGCACATGAGAATCACCAGGGGAACTTTAAAAAATTTTGATGCCCAGGGGCCAGCGGAGTGGCACAGCGGTTAAGTGCGCACATTCCGCTTCCCCGGCCCGGGGTTCGCTGGTTCAGATCCCGGGTGCAGACACAGCACCGCCTGGCAAGCCATGCTGTGGTAGGCATCCCAAATATAAAAGTAGAGGAAGATGAGCAAAGATGTTAGCTAAGGGCCAGTCTTCCTCAGCAAAAAAAGAGGAAGATTGGCAGCAGATGTTAGCTCAGGGCTAATCTTCCTAAAAAAAAAAAAAACAAATTTGGATGCCCAGATAGTACCCCTGGACCAATGGGATCAGAATCTCTAGGAGTAGGACACTGGCACCAGTGTTTTTTAAAATACTCTAAGTGCTTCCAATGTGCAGCCAAGGTTGCAAAGATAAGACGACTTCAGACATTAAGACTTAACAGTACCACAGACAGATCAAGAGATTAAGAGACTAAGTAGGTTTCTAGTCCCAGCTACCTCATAATGTATCTCTCTGACCTCAGACTACTTCATATCTCTAAATTCTAGTTTAGCTCAACAGAAAAGAGAGATAGTAGGACTAGTTTATCTCTAATATCCCTAGAGTTCCAAAAACCTGAGCCAAAGTGACAAAATTCAAATATTTCTTTCTTTGGGAGGTGGGGGGATAGGAAAACAACTATTAACCAATTACCAGTAGTAGAATATAGAATGTATTTTTATAAATAACTATCCTCCCAAGCCAATAACATTTCTAAATGATAGGATTAATACATCAAATAGCATTTGATGGTATTTTCTAGGCCTGGGAACATTGTAACTGGACTATATGATACTATGTTGTTTTGCTGCTGGTGGAAGCCCAAAAATGGCGGCATGAATTTAACTTGGAAATTCCTTGATTCAAAATGTTTTGAGCGGGCCTTTTCTAAACATAAAGTGAGCTGCAATTTCAGATCTGGGAAGCATGCACGTGAACACAGAAAGAGAAGCCCGGGACCCGGCTTCAGAAGACCTGGGTTCAAGTTTGGATCTGTCACCCCAGCCAAGTGTCCTAACCTCCAAGTAACAATTTCCTCAGCTGTACAACAGAAGCAAAGTCAACTTTAGAGTTACTGTAGACATCAACACATGAAACTGGCTGTGAAAAACAGCTCCACAAAAAGTATTACAGTTTTTACGTTCTTTTCCAGCCAACTTTAACATTAACCCTGATTTACATATTTTGAGGAGCGGATCTTCTATATGAACAGCACAGTATTCAGAAGAAAAAAAAACTGCCTTCATGTCATTACTTTTTGTTCCAGTGACAGCAAGTCTACTTTGCTGGACATATTTTAGTGAAACAACTTGGTCTCTGTCGGTAAGTCCCACTACACTCTTCAAATTTCATTTTTACTATCTGACTTGAAATTCCACAAAGCACAATGGGACTATAGTATTATTAAAATTCTGTCAGGGAATAGTTAACATTCTCAAAAGTTAACCAGTGTTTGTGAACCACCTGGTAGTTTTTCATTACTTCTAAGACAAGATATGAGAGCTAGAAAAAGACAGTTAAATATATAGCTCTCAATCTGAAGACTCCGAGACAAGACAGTAGATAAGCACAATTTCTCCCGAAGTCAGACAGACAAGGGGCAGTTTGTTCAATCAGAAAGATTCTCCTCCATCTCTCTCACAATTTCTAAGGTTAGAACCAAAGGACACAGAACTTCAGAGCACTTGCAAAATCTCCTGGCCTCCAACGCACGCTGTGAGAAATAATGATCCAGCCATTAACGACAAACTCTCAGGGCAATTTGCTAAGTAATCTTTCCAAAGCCTCCTTCATTCAAACCGGCTTGTCAATGGGAAAGAATATTTCATAAATCTGAAGATTTACAAGCGAACTTTGAAGTTCAACATTGCAAGAAGAGAAATTATGTCAGGTTATAACAGAACAAACGAATTATGGAGAGTTGGGAATAAATTTTAAGAGTCTTAGGGAGGATTAGTGCTGTAAAAAGAAACTCAAGACTATCTCACGTTTTTGTTCCCTTCAAAGAGATTTTTAGGCAAAGGCTATCATGTGTTGGCTTGTTTCGAGCAATTACTAATACTAGCAAATACCTTGTAGTGGTCACTAATAAAAAGCAAAACATAATTAAGAGTTCTCTAAGAGCCCTGACTCACTAGACACTCTTTTTTTTTTTTTTTTTGAGGAAGATTAGCCCTGACCTAACCACTCCCAGTCCTCCTCTTTCTGCTGATGAAGACTGGCCCTGAGCTAACATCCATGCCCATCTTCCTCTACTTTATATGTGGGACGCCTACCATAGCATGGCTTGCCAGGCAGTGTCATGCCCGCACCCGGGATCCGAACCGGTGAACCCCAGGCCCCTGAAGCAGAACGTGCGCACTTACCCACTGCTGCACCACCAGGCCAGCCCCTCCTAGACACTCTTAAGATTCTTAGATATACATACCGGATACAGCACAAATTATTTTGCCAATAACTTGCTCCTTCAATAATAAAATATGAGTTGGTATAGAATGTGACATTTATCTATGATCTAAATCCTAAAACAGGATAATTATTTTGATGACATGTTATGATATCCAGACACTACCCCAGAAATGAAAATAATACCAGGACTACAAGAGATGAAACAGTTTGGAAGACCATAAATTCTTTTATGAGAGTCTACAACATCGCAAGAGACTATGAGAGAAAATAAATTGTATCTCAAAAGTGAATCCCAACCACAAAAAGGAAATATACTATATTTACATTGATAAAACCTGCAAGGGCTTTAAAATTGCTGATGATACCACTGAGAAAAGCTAAGCTGAACTGCAGATTACCTCAAAGCACGTTGTTTTGATGTGCTGTGCAGGTTATCATTAGAGTTTGCAGACAAGCTCTTTTAAGACGTTATAGCCACTGCTCCAACTAAAATATAAGCATTGAGCAGAGTAGCAGGAGAAAAGGAAAAACCTAGCCAATTTTGCAAACTGAGGGTACCACTGACAGAATAGTAAGGAATGTGGAAAAGGCAGGTGAATTTTAACCTAAACAGTTCAAATTTTAGCTTAGAAGAGGAAGCCTTGGTGGAATTCCTCAACCAGCCCATGGAAGTGAAATAGCACCCAGGTCAGGTTGGATTCATATTCAGTGTTATTTGGCAGCCAGATGTTCAAATTTGCATGGATACATTCTGTTCATTGACTATTGCCGAGCAACTATTACATACAAGGTATAGCGAGGCACTGCAATGGATACAAAGATGGGGAAAACAAAAGCAGTTCCTCTCCTCAAGAAGCTTGTGATCCAGTAAAAGGGATGAAAGAAACATATTCTGCCTGGAAATAGAACGGGAGCCTCAATGGAGGTTCAAAGTGATGTGCAGGTTCACAGCTGGAGAAGATGTGGAGTTACATCCCTATTTTGTTTCAACACGATACAGATAGATACTATATTATTCTAAAACTGGTGATGCTCCTGAAAGGAGCATGAAAATGCCAACAGATTGGTAACATTTCACAAATAAAGAGTGATGCCAAAATCTCAAATAAGAAAAAAGAAATGATGACCAGCTCTTTGGCACAAAACCTGTTCCTCAATGCTCCACTGAATACTACAATTTCCTAAAGCTGAACTTAAAGGCATGTGACAGCTGCTGATTGGTTATTGGAATCCGCACAAAAAAATGCACCCCTCGGGGTGCATGACAAGCATCTTGTCTGTAGAACATGGCATGAAGGAAACAGTGGCTGCGAAAGGAGGAAAAAGCAAAGAAAATGTACATGACAGCATTCTGAACAGTACAGTGTGGAGCTAGTCAAATGCAAGACCTGTTATTAAAGCAGACTTTGGGTCTAGCATCCACGCCTCCCAAATTTAATTGTTCCTGCACTGAACAAGCCATCCATAAACTATCAATACTTTCCTGTCTTAAAGGCATTTCAACACCAAAAGAGGATGTAAAGTAACCTAGTTCTTAAAAAAAAGGTAATATGAAAGATACTTTTTTGGTGAATATTTCAGTAAATATTAGATGAACCGCACCCAACTAGATCCTCTCGCCGCACCTCGCCCCCTCCCCAAAATCCCTAACCAGTTGGAAGGTATTGTGGAATTCCACATCCTTATCTTTTAATATGAAAACCCTGGTCTATCGACCTCTCCTTCATAACACCATCATGTACAGTTTTTCTTTGCTATTCTAACTCAATAGAAAGGTTTGACTACCTAAACCAATCAGCCTGATTATGATCCTAGTAGGAAAAAAAAAAAAAAAACCCACAAGGGTAAGCAAACACCCAGAGAAAGAACTGGACGAACAGGATGGACATGTACTTCATAAAACATAAATGTCCTCCATTCATCAGCAATTCTAGTCATTTTCTCTCGAACAGATCTCAGATTTTCAGAACAAGTATGCAGGTTATTTAAAACTGAGTTATATATAGTCATTTAGCAGCAGCAAAACACTTCTGGCATTATCACAGATGCTAGATCTTTGGAGGAATTTTTTTTTTTTCCAAACTAGGATCTTTCTTCACCAAGAACTGGCCAGCCTTTATTTGTAAAAACAAGAGCTCTTGTCTCCCCCCAAAACAAACAAATCAAGGCCCACAGTTAAATTCTACGCTAATGAAACTGTGAGATTACATGCCAGGCGTTGTCAGAGCCGATTTTTCATACCCCACCACCAGACAGTTTGATGCAGTATTCCTGATTGCTTTTTATCGTATTTGTAAATACACTCACTAATCCACTAAATTAGGTAATTTACAAACAGGTCCTCTCAGTTATTAGCGGCCAGCAGTCAAGTCCTATTACATTTGATCCTTATACAGTTGTCTAAACATTTCCATCCAGGTTAAGGGCTCGGATTGGCAAGGGAGAGGGAGGTTAGCGAAATTTGGATGGGGGCAGGGTAGAAGCTGGGAGAAATCTCCGCATCTCAGCAGCCCTCAGCGACAACAGTCAGCCAGTGCCCACAGAAAAACTAAATTCGGCACCTCTTCCTCCTGTTACACTGGCAACAAAGAGGGAGTTTCCGTAACGCTCCCGTCACCCACCAGGTGCCCAATCTCCTTCCCAGCCCAGTCCCGGCTCTCCCGCAGGGGCCTCGGTGTGCGAAGAGGCCGCGGTGCCCGGGGTCAAGGCACAAGCGGGGGATGGGGTGAGACGCGAGCGGGTGGGATCCGGGAAGTGGGCCAGGGATGGGCTCCAGGACCCGCTTAGACACTTGAACCCGGACGGGGGGCGGCGGGCAAGAGCCAAGAGACAGAATATCTAATGGAGCAGAAACTGGAATAAGGTGGGAGAAGGGTGAAGAGCCCATGCTCGGAGTACTCCTCCTGGGAGCACAGGAAATAGTCGGTGGATCGGGAGGTGGGAAGAGAGGAGCAAGGCCCGGAAGACAAGGGACGAGGGTGCCACCTGGGCAGAGAGAAGGCGCCTGTGTTGCCTCTACCTGCAGGCGGGTGGGACGGGCCGCTCAGGTGTGACCGGGAGGAGGAGGCCAAGTCGGAAAGGGGCTGGGGAGAGCTGGGGGCGCACTGGGGACCGCGCAGAGGCGCCTGCGGGTCGGCAGCCGCGGAGCCAGCGCGGGGGCATCGGCGGGACAGGCGGGAGGGAGAAGCGGGGATGGGGGTCTCTGGAGCGCACGGAGGGCTGAAGGAAGGCTCGCGGGTAGCGAGAGGCATCCGGCGGCGGGCGCCCGCGACGCGGGGCGGGGGAGGCATCCCGGCGGGCGGCCGGGAGGCGGGGGCCCCTCACCTGCGCGGCGGAGGAGGCGGAGCTGCAGCAGCCCATGGCGGGGCCGGAGGAGCCCGGAGGCGGCGCCGGGCGCGCAGCTACGCCCCGGAGCCCCTCGGCATGCGAGCCGGCGGGCGCCCGGGGAGGGCGCGGCCTGGCCCCGCACGGCTCGGCGGCGGCGGCGGCGGCAGCGGCTCGGGCGGCGGCTGGGACTCAGGAGGCGGCGCGGCTCGGGGCGGGCGCCGGCCACATCCCCCGGCGGCGGCGGCGGCGGCGGCTGCGCGGCTCCTGCTCCGCTCCTGCTGCTGCAGCTGCTCCCCAGCGGAAAGGGGCGGGCGGCGGCGGCAGCGCCTCCCCCTGTCCCCCGCCTCCCGCCTCCCGCGCCCAGTCCCTCTCCCGCTCCCTCTCCCGGGCCGCCGCCTCCTCAGCGCCGCGCGCTTCTCCCATCAGACTCCCCGCCCCCAGTGCAGCGCCGCGCGGGCGGCGAGGCGGCGGCGGCCAAAACGAGGCCGGGCCCTTGGCGCGCGTGGGAGACTGCGCGGGGCCGGGCCCATTTAGCGGTGGCACCGAGGCAGAGCGCTGCCTCGGGGCGAGAGGGCGCCCTGGGTGAGGCGCCCGAGGGCTGGGCAGGCTCGCGGCCGAAATGGGGCCGGGTTGCTTCCGGACTCGGGAGGCACAGGCGAGGCACGCGGAGCTGCTCTCTGTTCGCCACTCGGCGCGCACCCAGAAGACCCTAATGGCTTTTTACCGCTCCGACGGCTGCTTTTTTTATCCAGAGGAAAGCGTACACATAACCCTCCCCTGGAGAAGAAGTGGGGATAGAAGACGAGGAGAAACAAGCATCTGTTGCCACTGGCCCCACTTTGCTGATGTGGAAACTGAGCCTTGAAGGGGACTAAGAGCCTAATGAAATGCACCCAAGGTCGAAATTGTTCTAAAGAGCCAAAAATCGGGAAAAGGCGAAAAGTTCTCCAGGTCTCTCAGTTTACGGACGTGTTGGATCTGGACTAAACTTTCTTATACAGGATAGTGCACAAAAAACAATAAGCCAGTATTAATTCATCCATACTAAAAATATTTACTGAGGACATACTAAGTTCCAGTAATTTGTAGGCACTAGGAATAAAGAGGTGAACAAGAGAGACAAAGCTTCTCTCTTACAAGTCCCTGTTGCTACATTAACACACTGTAGGGTAGCAGCTAGTTAGGCGTGGTCACTACGGTCAAGAAATTTACAGCCCCGGGAGACCTTGGGAAATAGTGTGAGATGAGAACAGTTAAAAGGTGGCAGGCATAAAGCTAAAGATCGGGGTTAATATTAGGAGAACCACGTACCAGGCACTGTTATAAGCCTTTTATATGTTTCATTACATTGTCAAACAATGTATCAAAGAATCAGTAAAGAAAAAAAAATTTATTTGCAAAGATGCAAAGGAGCGAGACTCTAGAAGGCCTAGCCAAATAAAAGACAGCCAGTTTTAAAGATTACACAAAGTCTAAGGGGGGAAAAATAGCACAGAAGTAAGTTGACTTTAGTGCACTGAAAGCAAATCTAAGCAAAGGAAAGACAAGATGAGAACCCGGGGACAGCCAAAGGAAAGGCCAGAGAGTTCCTAGCTGGTGTGTTCCAATACCATTTCCTAGGTCTGTGGTTGTGGATGAATCACTTCTCTAAACCGCCTTCTCATCCTTTGTGAAATGAGAGAAATAGGGACGACCCGGAAGAGTTGTCAAGATTAAAGAAGAAAGCGTTTAGTAGGTCGGTAAACACTCAACAAGTACGACTTGAGACCATTAATTCTTCCTCTGCATTCTCTCTAAGTTTTCTTTACATTTGATCAGAGGGTCCATCATACCACTGGGTTGGTGAATCATAAGTGTGTTACCAGTAACCACTAGGCCATTAAATAGAAGTGAAAAAATAAAACTTTAATGGCTCTAGTCCCAATTCTGATTGTAAACTCAGCAATTAGATTATAAACTCCCTGAGAACAAGGGAAAGCATTTGCTCCTTTGTATCTCCCTCACCTCCCTTAAGTGTTTGTTGAATTATTCAATGCAGCCGGGAATAAAAACCCTTCCCTGGAGATTTTCCCTCAAAGCCTCAAAGTACATCTTGTTTTTAACAGAGGGAGGAGGTTGAAAGTAAAATTACAGTCTTAAACAAGAAGCCATCTGTCTTCCTTCTTTATAATCAAGGAAAGAAGAGTTGTTTCTCTTAGCGGAGTCAGTATGGAAGCATTTCTCTCAAATTATAAAAATCTTCTTGGCTAGTGTAGTTATTCCATGTAGTAGCTAGTGCTTATTTTGTAATTAGAACTGCAGAAGCAGATAAATACAGAACACACTGTGGCAGTGCCTCAGAAAAATAGAATGCATTTCACTTTTTTGGAGAGCTCTTTCCTAGACATGGATGACGGGTATATTGAAAGGGAGCACATTCCATTGTGTATGACTGATCTGAACTTCAATTTTTCCTTTAAGGGTTAATGGAACTAGGAGTTCTAAGATTCTGCAAGGGGCTTTGTAAATATACTAATTATGCATGTATGCACCATATATACATATGAATGTGATGTTTTAAAATTATACCTCGTCATTAGCATGAGAGACACTAACAGTGGCTGCTGAATTGATATTCTGTACCTTCTAAGAACCAGTCTCTTTCCCATCCCCCTCACACCCAAAGAAGCCTCATAAAAGCAATGATTTAGAGGGGGCCAAATTACTGTTCCTTTTCACTCTTTCTCATAAACAAGCACGCACAGCATTCAATGAAATTAAACTACAGCAAATTCAGAAATCGTGAAAGGGAATTTTTTTTTCTCAAGCCAATGATCAGGGTACTGATCTCACCACCATGAGGTGTCATCAAGGCAAGCCACTTGGGAAGGGCTTAGGTTTGTTTTCTTTTTCTTTTGAGGAAAAGAGAAGGTTGTAAAACCTTGTGTAAGCACAGCATCTACACTAACTAGTATAAAATTATAAGCTCTATCAATCTTGGTGCTGCAAGGTAAAAGCGGATCACCAGCTGAGCCAGCCAGAAATGCTTCCCAGTGGGCTAATATTGCATGATTGGCCGTGCAAATTCCAGGGTTTCCAGTTTCAGATGGAAGACTTTGTGCTGGTCGCTCACCAAGGGGAAACACGGAACTAATGATCTTTCCAATGATTTTAATAAAGGCTGACTCATTGCTCACATGATTTCAGGTTTTTGGGTAACAGATACATAAATGCATCCATATGTATGTATGTCTAAAACTGCTCAGAATAGTCTTCTTCTTTTTTTTTTTTAAGTGGCATTTGGTGCTTTGGCTGTGTTATTTACACTTTAGCACATACTGTGTTCACAGCCGCATCCCACAAGAGCACATTTGATTCAGCAGAGCCCCAGCTTCCAGATTTGCCTCACAACCTCCTCCTCAGAGCATTCGCATATCACCCCTGGGAAATGCTCCAAAAGCAAAAACTAATTGTAACCAAGGGCTGTAACTGTTCATTCATTACCGCAGAGGCAAGAGCAGGTCTCTATCTGAGGAGATGGAAATGTATCTCAGCCTCCCAGTTAAGCCCCAAGTTCGAAACCCCTGAAAAGAGCTTCCCTGAACCCAGGCATGTGACAGAAAAAGACACCTTGTTCCCAGCAGGACTCTGGCGAGAATCATAAACCCTTAGCTCTGCAACTTTGTTTCTGCCCACACTTGTATGCTGATGTTTCTCCAGAGTTAATTAATAACTCTGGCTTTTATTTACGATTTTACTAGGATTTTCATTGCGAGATTAGACAATTTAGAAGTTCTCTAAAAATCCTTGCTGTGAACTTGGTTTAGAGGGGGGTACCATTTCCCCTATTGCTTTTCTGAATGACCTTTTTTTAATCTGTAGTTATTCATTTATTCAATGCTTTTTTAACTGAATCCTGATGAGCTAAATGTGTTTGGTTAGGTATCACACATGCAAACCTCAGTCCTCGGGGATCTGAGCTATTTCCAATATAAAACGAGTGTTGGTTTTTATTTTGAGGTGGTGGGGTGTAGAAGGAGGGGAAGGAAGGCAGGATTCTGCGTACTCATTGGAGAAAGAAAGAGGCAACTTGTAGAGAAATCCATTTAGTTAATAACGTAGTTCTTGAGCCGTTACCATGAGCCAGATACCTAGCTAGATGCCAGGGATTCAAAGAGAAATGAGATACATTCGTAGTCCTTAAGTCGTTTACATTTTAGTGAGGTGGAAAGACATTTACACCAAGAATTAGAGTATAGATTAAATGTAATGAGAGGAATGAGTCCACATGCTACATTAGCTGAAAGGAGGTCCACAGAGATCGATTTATTTTGTTTGTAAAAAAATACTATGTAACATTTTTTCCTCTTAACCTTTATATTCTTACCTCCATGGAACAAGTTCCCACTGTGCACCAAAAGCCTAGAAAAGAGCTTGGTATCCAGCAATGTGTCATAAATATTTCTTCAATGAATAAATGAATTTTGTCAATGAGTTCCTAGGAATTTAGATTTGTAAATGTCTAGAATGTCTCAAAGGAAAGGTCATCTGACATATTAAACGATTACTTTTTTAAGAAAATAAAAGGTTTGGCTTTTTTTCTGTAAGACCTCTGGAATAAAAGATATTCATTGGAAGTACAGAAGTCTTTTCTCTGGAAGACACTATAGCCGAACACCTTAGCAGAAGACAGATAGGATTAACCACCTAAACATTTTTAAACTCCTAGATGCAAAAGGTGCCATAAATAAACACAACTGACAAACAGATAAATCATACTTGCAAAGTGATATATAAAAGGTTTACTGCTGTGGTCTGATGTTTGTGTCTCCGGAAATTCATAGGTTGAAATCTTAACCCTCAAAGATGATAGTTTTAGGAGGTGGGCCTTTGGAAGGGGCTTAGGTAGTGACGGTGGAGCCCTCATGAATGCGATTAGTGCCTTATAAAAGAAGTTTCAGAGAGATCCCTAACCCCTTCCACCATGCGAGAACATAGGAAGAAGTTGGCAGTTTGAAACCCAGACTAGAGCCTTCACCAGAACTCAACCATGCTGGCACCCGGATCTTGGACTTCCAGCCTTCAGAAGCATGAGAAAAAAATTTCTGTTGTTTGTAAGCCATCCAGTCTAGGATACTTTGTTATAGGAGCCCGAACGGACTAAGACATTTATTATCCATCATATGCAAAAAGTTCCTATTAAAAAAATAAACTAAACTAAAAATGCCCCATAGAAAAAGGGCATAGAAGACAAACTCCACAGTGAAGGAAGAACAAGGATTCATAAAATGTGAAATGCTGCTCAACCTCACTAATAATAAAACTCTAAGTTAAAAAATTAGGAGCTATCCTTCCTCATCTAACAAGCTGGCAAAGATTTAAAAGCTTAATAATATTTGATGTCAGAGAAGGTCACAGTAGTCTCATATACTATTGATGGAGATAGTGGTTACCTGTTTCTGGAGAGGACTTTAAGAATTTATACCAAAATTTAAAAGATGTCTTTCTTTTACCTTGGCAGTTCTTCTCCTAGGAACCTATCTAGCAGCAATACAGTCTTGGTTTCAATAAGGAAAAATTGGGGCAGACCTAGATTTCTAGAAATAGAATATTGGTGAAATAATTGGTTAAATAATAGGAGGTCCTATACAGCTATTAAAATTTTGAGGTAGATCAGTATTAGTGACATGGAAAGATAGCTACAATATACCATGGACTAACAAAGCAGTTTACAAAACAGTATTATGATGGAATCCTGTTTATGTAAATATCGTGTGTGTGTGTGTATTTGTGGAAGAGGCTATGAGGAATATACACCACTCTGTTAAGGCAGTTACCTTTGGAGAAGAGACGGCAGTAAATCGGGGTGCGGTAGAGCAAGACAGAAGGGAAACACTTCTTGAATTCTAAATTTCTGTGTTGTTTGTAGTTTTGACAAAAGCGTGTACTGTTTTTAAACTATATTAAGATATTCTTATAAAATGACTGTAGGGGGAAGAGGTCCTCCCAAACGGCCTTTTAATCATGGAGAAATTATGCAAAGTGTCCAGAGGACAGAGAAAGAATAGCTCACTATTAAAGGCGATGATTAGGAAAGGCTTCATGAAGGAAGCAGCACTGAGCTGGTCCTTGAACAATGGGTAGGTTTTCCATAAGTGAAGATGGGGGAGAAAAAGAGAGTTCTCAGGCATAGAATGACTTACGCAGAGGTACAGGCTTAGAAATGAACAGTGGATGGGGCAGGAGTCACCTCAGAGTTTCCTTACTCACATGCCTGGTGGTTGATGCCGGCTGTTGGCTGTCAGCCAGAATGCTTAGAGGGAGCCTTGCCTTGTGACCTGGGCTTCCTCGCAGCATGGTGGCTGAGTTCCAAGAGTGAGCATCCCAGGAGGACCAGGCTGACACTGCGTTACTTTTTATAACTTAGCCTCAGAGAGCAGGTAGCATGACTTTTGCTCTAGTCACAGGCCCATTCAGATTCCAGGGGTGGGACCATAGATGCCACCACCACCCCACCCGGGATGGAAGAAATATCGATGTCACATTGTAAGGAGAGCAAGTAGGATGGGAGATCCTGCGCCAAGCTCTCTGGTTTGCCACAGATCCCAACACTCTCCAAAGTCTCTTCTGAAGGGGGCCAGCTTCTCCCATCGACATTACCCACTGGCATCCATAGACCTTAGAGTTTGCATCTCCTACAGACAAGAGTAGCAGAGGATTTGGAGCAAATAGGAAGTAGAAGGAGCTTTTTTTCTTTAAAAAGATCACTATGACGATATCTTACAGAGAGGTCGAGAGGAAGGAGAGATTAAATAGTAAAAACAGTAGGTGCTAAAGCTGTTGCCCCTACTCGTCAACTCGCCTGTTCATTTCAGCAAAATGATGCCTAAGTGTGATTGACAGGAGTCCTCCACACTCTTGCCAAAGCGTTCAGTCTTCAGGATGCTCTCAATGGACCTCAATTCTTGTAGACCCAGATGCTCCTATGCCTGGCAGGAAATTACTAGGCCATGGGAAGTAATTGAAATTTTTGAGAATACCAAGTTACCACTTCAAGGGTACTAACTGATATTTCTCCCACTGAGCAAAGGACATAGACTACCTGGGAGTTAATCCTGACTTGACCACCAGCTCACTCACTTCCCATGCACTCCAATAGTTTGTTTCCTAGTGTGGTGCTGCAGAACAAAATGAGGGAGTGAGGGAGAGAGGAGGCTGTGAGGTCTGGCTGGACTAGTCATTTGAAGCTTAGGTACCATCATTCCCAGCTTCCCTCAAGTCCTGTTAAGAGATTTGTGTCAGGCAATGAAAATTGTAGCATTAGCCTGGTTTTTAAAGTTTTTTTTACCCCTAACTATTATTATTTTATTGGACAAACTGTCAAAATCCACCTGTTCTTTCTCAGAGGTCCTTTCTTCCTTTCTCATTGACACTAGACAGAGTCGTTTTCCCCAATACTATGTAATTTAGTAGAGGCTGTGTCAATTGCATAAAATATTGCTAATCTCCATAATTAAGATGCTGCTGGTCTGACAGCTTTGCTCTCTTACTCCCCCTCAGCTAGTTGCAGGGATGTAGAAAGACATTTAAAAAGAGTACTAAAGCAAAAATGACATGCTGTTCGCCTCCCAAGGGCCATTTCATGACTAACACCAGCTTCCCCAGTCTCCCTCCTAGAGAGTTTCATTTCTTGGCTTCTTCAAAAGTAGGAAAGAGAGACTATGCCAAAGTTCTCCAGACCATCTTGTCTCTATTCCTAGAAAATGTATGCCCTGTCTTCAGTTTGGATTTAGAGAAAATCCAGATCACTCCTTCCTATGACCTGTCCTTGAGGTCAGCTCCTAGCACAACTTTTGACACAAAATAG
Organism: Equus asinus; assembly: GCF_041296235.1. NCBI lineage: Eukaryota > Metazoa > Chordata > Mammalia > Perissodactyla > Equidae > Equus > Equus asinus. The sequence continues at coordinate 38,006,812 of NC_091799.1, forward strand.
TCACCAAAAAATTAGAGTCAAACAACTGAGTGACCGAATTCTGAAGTCAGGGAGAAATTTAGAGGTGCAAAGTAGCGGAACATTGCAGTGGACGGCAAGGAATGTTTTGAGATCATATAGTCTATTTTCGTTTACTTTTGGAAAAAATACAGAGACAGTAATTCACCAAGACTGCCATACATTCAACTCTTTTCCTCCTGCCTCTTGCTAGCTTAACCACATATTCAGATACGGTCTATAAGAATCTTGTTTCATTTTCACAATAATTCTACTAAGTAAAAATTATTATCACTAATTTAGAGATTAGGAAAATGAGGTGTAAAAAAATAGTCTTGATAGACCGGATTATGCTGCTACAACAAATTTACTCTCAAATCTAAGTGGTGTCATAAATTAAAGGTTTATTTCTCCTTAACAGTATAGATGACACAGCAGTTGGCCCAGCTGGGGAGAGGTGAGATGGTAGTGTCTGCTCCATATAGTCATTCAGATACCCAGGCTTATGGAGGCTCAAAGATATTTTAGCTGCATCCTGTGTAACTTGAGGTCTTTCAACTTCTTAGAGAGAAGAAAGAATTGGATAATTACTCATAGATTTTTCACTGCTTCAGCCCAGAAATGACACGCATTCTTTGGTTGCATTTCATTAACTAGTACTAGTCACATGTCCTCACATGACAGTAAAGGCGAGAAACTGTAGGAGAGATGAAATATCTGTAAGCATTACTGTCACTGCTCTATGAGGTAATTTGCCCACCATCACATGGCTATTAAGTGGCAGGATTGGCATCCAGACCCAAGCGGTCTGACTCTAGAGCCCATGTTCTTAACCATTGCATTTTTTTTCATGACTTCATTAGGCTGTTCTGGGGATGGAAGTGGCCATGGTGTGGGAGGCAGCTGTAGCATCTTAGGAAGATCAATGGACTTGAGACAGGAGAGTCTGCAAACTCATTTGCCATTTACTAGTTGTGAGGTCTTAGGCAAATCCCTTAGTCCTTCTACTAAGAGCAGTTTTCCCATCTATCAAATAGGGATGAATGAAATTCATCAGATCATTGTGAAGATGGAAGTATGAGAGTCTTCATGACATGTAACACCCCCTCAGTGAAACATGTAAGTCTGAATTCTTATCATTTCTCCTTCTGCACTCCTGTCTGTCATACAAGTGCTTTCCTAGGATATAAGTCCATCCATAGGGAGACCTTCCACTGAAAGTCCTAGTTGAAATTTTGCCAGGGGAAAGACTCCATTAACCTGATTCCAACACTTCTAGCATTAAAGTTCTGATTATATTACCAGTCTTTTCCCTGATATCAGCAATTTTCCTCACGTGTTGCCAAGCACAACTCATTCATGACTTCAGGTAAAAGGAAAGGATAATGTCACAGTGGAATTAAAAGTTGTGGCTTGAGAGCAGTTTTGCATTTAAAAACACTGTAAATGTTGGAGGCTCTCTAGGAAGTAAATGTCAAGGCACATTAATATAGAGCAAGCACCAATGCCTTCAGGTAACAACCTATTGAGAAAGTCCATTTGGTTCATCATTGTAGCCTCTTCTAAACTCTGAAAATAGGTGCTCTATATTATTTTAATGTTATTTAGAAAAAAATTAAACATCTGTTGAAGTGACCAGGTAGTAGGAAAAATGTCTTATTTAGAAGCTTAATGGCCCTTTTTCTCCTGGGAAAGAAAAGTAAATTGTTTCCTATGGGAAGATGCATAAACCCTTTCAGGCCCCTGGGTAATTATTTAGGAGAGTGATGGTAGAGACAATTTACAATCTAGGATCCAATGTTCATGGCAAAAGTAATGAACTTCTCCTAAGCAAGTTTCCTTTTTCAGAAGGAGCCTGAAGTGCAACAACTTTTATTCCTTTCTTTGCTTTCTTGTTAGCAACTCAAACATTCTGGCACACTCTTTGCAGTCTTGGGCTCTGGAGTAAGACAAATGTGGGTTTGATAACCAGCTTGGCGAATTACTAGCTGTGGGACCTTGTGCGAGTTACGTAAGCTTTCTGAGCACCTGTGTCCTCGTCTATGACACTTCATCATGATTATTAAAGGAGGGTGAGCACTTGCAAGGTTACAGTGGTATACCTGGCATGTTTGACACCTGGGATGGATAATTTTTAATTCACTCCTCTAGATGACAAAATTATTATCAGTGATAATAATTTTCTTAATTTACCCTTTAGTTTCAAAACAACTAACAACTGAAAAGAATAAATTTAGGAGTGACGTCAGCATTATGGCAGAGTGAACTTGCTTGGGACTCTCTCCCCTCCAACATACAATGAAAAGGGGCATCCATACTCCAACAGAGAACATCCTAACACAACACAAAAATGTCAGACAGACATACAGCCATATGGTGGAGGGCAGAGAGGCTGGAGCCCCCCTTGGAGAAGCTGGAACAGGGTAAGAGAGAACTTCACTCCCTTCCCCTAAAGACTGCAATTGGTGACCATGGGAGTCTCTGTGAGGGAAGGAATGGGGGAGGGGTCATTCATTTGCAGGAAGGTCAAGGACCCCCGAGGACCTGTGTAGCCTGGAAGGAGGACCTCTACTGGGGGGAGAGCTTTTGCGGGAGGTGACCTCATCAAGCCAACATCCCAGACAAGATAGCAAGAGCAGAGCAGGAAAGCCCAGAAAGCATGCAGGAGAAAGCACACCTCCCTTCACCCACCCTCCACCCGCTCCAATGCCTGGGATCTTGGCTGAAGGTGGAGGGCTCAGAATATGTGGCTCTTGACCCCCACCCAGTGGCGATAGGCAGTAACTGCAACCAAATAATATCAGGATGCGTAAGATCCAACCCACTTTCTCTAGCAATGACAAACACTATATCAAATCTCCAGACCAGAGAGAAAACGACAAGTACCCAGAATTCAGTCCTGAGGACACAGACATATGTAATCTAAATGACAATGAGTTCAAAATAGCTGTCATCAAAAAACTCAAAGAGCTAAAAGAGAATGTAGAGAAACAATACAATGAATTCAGGAACTACTTCACAAAAGAGATTAAAACTATAAAGAAGAATCAATAAGAAATATCTGAGATGAAAGACACAATGGAAGAGATAAAACAAAATACGTATTCCTTGAATGCTTGAGTGGACATCACAGAGGACCATATCAGCATAATTGAAGACAGACATGTTAAAATGCTCCAGACAGAGGAGGAGAGAGAACTAAGACTAAAAAGAAATGAGGAAAGTCTCTGAGAAATATCCAACTCAATTAGGAAATGCAACATAAGAATTATAGGTATTCAAGAAGGAGAAGAGAAGGAGAATGGAGCCGAAAGCTTGTTCAAGGAAATACTAGCAGAGAACTTCCCAAATCTAGGGAAGGAGATGGAGATCCATGTGGAAGAGGCAACCAGATGTCCTAGAGATATCAATGTAAAAAGACCTACTGCAAGGCATAGAGTAGTAAAACTAGCAAAAATGAATGACAAAGAAAGAATACTAAGGGCAGCAAGGCAGAAGAAAATAACCTACAAAGGAATCCCATCAGGCTTCCAGTGGATTTCTCTGCAGAAATCTTATGAGCTAGGAGAGAATGGAATGGCATATTCTAATCTTTAAAAGACAAAATTTTTCAACCAAGAATACTCTATCCAGGGGCCGGCTCTGTGGCCGAGTGGTTAAGTTTGCATGCTCCGCTGCGGCGGCCCAGGGTTCGGATCCTGGGCGTGGACATGGCACCGCTTGTCAGGCCATGTTGAGGCTGCGTCCCACACCCCACAACTAGAAGGATATGCAACTAAGATGTACAACTGTGTACAGGGGGTATTTGGGAGGGATAAAGCAGAAAAAAAAAAAAAAGATTGGCAACAGTTGTTAGCCCAGGTGCCAATCCTTAAGAAAAAAAAAAAAAAGAATACTCTATCCAGCAAAAATATCCTTCAGATATGACGGAGAAATAAAAACTTTCCCAGACAAACAAAAGCTAAGGGAGTTCATGGCCATGAGACTCTCCCTACAAGAAATCCTCAAGAAGGCCCTCATACCTGAAAAGAAAAAAAAATGGAGAAAGGAGTCACAAAACACAGAGTAAGGAGATAAATAGGTAAACAGAATTAGAATAAGATAGCAGATACTCAAGTATAGCTTTAAGCTAAAGGGAAGGAAAACACCAAAAACAAAAACAATCCTGTCAATTTAACCACAAACTCACAACACAAGATGGAATAAGATGTGAGAAAAACAACTTAGGAGGGGAGGAGGAAAGGGACTGAATTGGTTTAGACTAAGGAAATAAGAGGCCATCAGAAAATGAACTAACTATCTTATACATGAGATTCTGAATACAAACCTCAGCGTAACTACTAAACAAAAAAGCAGAACAGAGACACAAATAATAAATAAGGAGAAAACAAAGAAACACATCATGAAAAACTACATAATTCAATGGGTAGACCAAAACACACAGGACAAGAAACAAAGGAAATACAGGCAAACTTGAAAATGAGTGATAAAACAACAGCATTAAGCCCCCAAACATCAACAATCACTCTAAATGTAAACAGATTAAATTCTCCAATAAAAAGACACAGAGTGGCAAGATGGGTTAAAGAACAAGACCCAACAATATGCTGCCTCCAGGAAACATATCTCAGCTCCAATGACAAACATAGGCTCAGAGTAAAGGGATGGGAGATGATACTCCAAGCTAACGGTAAACAAAAGAAAGAAGGTATCACAATGCTTATATCAGACAAAGTAGACTTCAAGATAAGACAAGTAAAGAGAAACAAAGAGAGGCAGTATAAAATGACCAAAGGGACACTCTACCAAGAAGAAATAACACTTATAAATATCTATGCACCCAACACAGGGGCACCAAAGTTCATAAAGTAGCTATTAACAAACCTAAAAAAAGATATTAATAATAACACAATAAGAGTAAGGGACCTCAACATTCCACTCACATCAATAGATCAATAGATCATTCAGACAGAAAATCAATAAGGAAACAGTGGAATTAAATGAAAAACTAAACCAGTTGGACTTAATAGACATATATAGAACACTCCATCCAAAAACAGCAGAGTACATATTCGTCTCAAGTGCACATGGAACATTCTCAAGGATAGACCATATGTTGGGAAACATGGCAAGCCTCAATACATTTAGCAAAATTGAAATAATAACAAGCATATTTTCTGATCACAATGCTATGAAGCTAGAAATTAATTACAAGAAAAAAGCTGAGAAAGGGACAAAGATGTGGAGACTAAACAACATGCTATTGAACAAGCAATGGGTCATTGAAGAAATTAAAGGAGAAATCAAAAAATATCTGGAGACAAATGAAAATGATAACATGCTATACCAACTCATCTAGGATGCAGCAAAAGCCATATTAAGAGGGAAATTCATCACAATACAGGCACACTTTAACAAACAAGAAAATTCCCAAATAAGCTATCTCAAATTACACCTAACTGAATTAGAAAAAGAAGAACAAACAAAGCCCAAAGTCAGCAGAAGGAGAGAAATAATAAAAGTCTGAGCAGAAATAAATGCTATTGAAACAAAAAAGGCAGTAGAAAAAATCAATGAAACAAAGAGCTGGCTCTTTGAGAAGATAAATAAAATTGACAAACCCCTAGCCAGACTTAAGAGAAAAAAAAGAGAGAAAGCTCAGGGGCTGGCCCGGTGGTGCTATGGTTAAGTGTGCACACTCCTCTTCAGCAGCCCAGGGTTTGCCGGTTCAGATCCTGGGTGTGGACATGGCACCACTTGGCAAGCCATGCTGTGGTAGGCATCCCATGTATAAACTAGAGGAAGATGGGCACAGATTTTAGCTCAGGGCCAGTCTTCCTCAGCAAAAAGAGGAGGATTGGAAGTGGATGTTAGCTCAGGGCTAATCTTCCTCAAAAAAAAAAAAAAAAGAGAGAGAGAGAGAGAAAGCTCAGATAAATAAAATTAGAAATGAAAGAGGAGAAATAACAACAGACACCACAGAAATACAATGGACTATAAGAGACTACTACAAAAAACCATATGCCAACAAAATGGATAATCTAGAGGAAATGGATAAATTCTTAGACTCTTACAACCTCCCAAAGTTGAATCAAGAAGAAACAGATAATCTGAATAGACCAATCACAAGGAAAGAGATTGAAACAGTAATCAAAAGCATCTGAAAGAATAAAACTCCAGGACCAGATGGCTTCTCTGGGGAATTCTACCAAACTTTCAGAGAGGATTTATTACCTATCCTTCTCAAGCTAGTCCAAAAAATTAGGGAAGATGGAACACTTCCTAACACATTCTATGAGGCTAACATCACTCTGATACCAAAGCCCGGCAAGGACAGCACAAAAAAGGAAAACTACAGGCCAATATCACTGATGACATAGATGCAAAAATCCTTAACAAAATTTTGGCAACCGGAATTCAGCAATTCATCAAAAGGATCATACATCATGACCAAGTAGGATTAATACCAGGGACACAGGGATGGTTCAACTTCTGCAAATCCATCAACGTGATACACCACGTCAACAAAATGAGAAATAAAAACCACATGATCATCTCAAAAGATGCAGAGAAAGCATATGACAAGATCCAACAGCCATTTATGATAAAAAACTCTTAATGAAATGGGGATAGAAGGAAATTACCTCAACATAGTAAAGGTCGTATATGACAAAACCACAGCCAACATCATACTCAGTGGGCAAAAACTGAACACCATCCCCCTGAGAACAGGAACATGACAAAGATGCCCACTATCACCACTCTTATTCAACATGGTATTGGAGGTTTTGGCCAGAGCAATTAGGCAAGAGAACGCAATAAAAGGAATCTAAACAGGGAGTGAAGAAGTGATACTCTTGCTGTTTGCAGACAACATGAGGTCTTATATATAGAAAACCCAAAAGAATCCCTCGGGAAACTATTAGAAATAATTAACAACTACAGTAAAGTTGCAGGGTACAAAACTGACTTACAAAAATCAGTTACTTTTCTATACTCTAATAACGAACTTACAGAAAGAGACCTCACGAATACAATTCCATTTACAATCGGAAGGACAAGAATAAATATCTAGGAATAAATTTAACCAAGGAGGTGAAGGACTTATACAATGAAAACTATAAGACATTACTGAAAGAAATTGATAATGACATAAAGAGATGGAAAGAGATTCCATGCACATGGATTGGAAGAATAAACATAGTTAAAATGTCCATACTACCCAAAACAATCTACAGATTCAGTGCAATCCCAATCAGAATCCCTATTGCATTCATGGAAATAGAACAAAGAATCATAAAATTCATATGGGGCAACCAAAGACCTTGAATTGCTAAGGCAATCCTGAGAAAAAAGAACAAAAGCTGGAGGCATCACAATCCCTGACTTCAAAATGTAGTCCTGAAACCATAAAACTCCTGGAAGATAATATAGGTACTACACTCTTTGACATCAAACTAAAAATGATCTTTTTGAATACACATCTTCTCAGACAAGGGAAACAAAAGAAAAAATAAACAAATGGGAGTTCATCAGACTAAAGAGCTTCTGCAAGGCAAAAGAAACTAGAATCAAAATAAAGAGACAACCCACCAATTGGGAGAAAATATTTGCAAATCACATGTCTGACAAGAGGTTAATCTCCACACTATATAAAGAACTCACACAACTGAACAATAAAAAAACAAACAGCCTGATCAAAAAATGGGCAGAGGATATGAACAGACATTTTTCCAAAGAAGATATACAGATGGCCAATAAACACATGAAAAGATGTTCAACATCACTAACCATCAGGGAAATGCAACTCAAAACTACACTAAAATACCACCTTATACCTGTTAAAATGGCTATAATCACTAAGACTAAAAATAGCAAATGTTGGAGAGGGTGTGGAGAAAAGGGAACACTCATACACTGCTGGCGGGAATGCAAACTGGTGCAGCCACTATGGAAAAGAGTATGGAGATTCCTCAAAAAACTAAAACTAGAACTACCATATGACCCAGCTATCCCACTACTGGGTATATATCCAAACAACTTGAAATCAACAATCCAAAGTAGCATATGCACCCCTGTGTTCATTGCAGCACTATTCACGATAGCCAAGACATGGAAACAATCCAAGTGCCCATTGACTGATGAATCGATAAAGAAGATATGGCATACATATACAATGGAATACTACTCAGTCATAAAAAAAGACAAATTCATCCCATTTCCAGCAACATGGATGGACCTGGAGGGAATTATGCTAAATGAACTAAGCCAGTCTGGGAAAGACAAACACCGTATGATTTCACTCATATGTGGAAGATGAACAAATACATGGACAAAGAAAACAGTTCCGTGGTTACCAGGGGAAGGGGTGTAGGAGGTGGGTGCAGAGGGTGAAGGGGAGCACTTATGTGGTGACAGTCAAGAAATAATGTACAACTGAAATCTCACATTGATGGAAACTATTAGGAACTCAATAAAAAAAGAAATTTAATTTTTAATTTTAATTAAATTAAAATTTTAAATTTAATTAAATTAATTTTTTTTTTTTGAGGAAGATTAGCCATGAGCTAACACCTGCTGCCAAACCTCCTCTCTTTGCTGAGGAAGACTGGCCCTGAGCTAACATCCGTGCCCATCCTCCTCCACTTCACATGTGGGATGCCTGCCACAGCATGGCTTATGAAGCGGTGCCACATCCACACCCGGGATCCTAACCGGCAAACCCCAGGCCGCCGAAGTGGAATGTGCAAACTTAACCTCTGCACCACTGGGCCAGCCCCAAGTAAATTTAATTTTTGAGAAGTAAAATGTATGCTTCATGTGAAATAAAATATACACTTACAAAACAAGGTAATATACCTTACAGTTCACAGTTTTACTGTTTTAAGTTTTAAATTTTAGTTTAAAAAAACAAATTGTCTCATAGAATGATCAAATTAAATTACTGCAGTTTTGTTTCTTCATCTTTAGGACGACCGTGCTATCGTTATTTATAGTTACTGTTTAAATGTAGGGATGCATCATATCACAGGGGGTGGAGACACGAACGAGCTTGAACAATTCCTCACCATTATGAACTTACTTTTGAAGCAAACCCTTGATGCTGGGTCCACATGTGTCAGGGTTGACTGTGTAGTTAGGGATTTCTCTGGATTAACTTCTATTTAGAACACAATGTTTATTAAGAGATAAGGAATAAACGTTTGCTAATTTGAAGTATATATACAGTCGTGTCGCTTAACGCTGGGGATACATTGTGAGATGTCTCGTTAGGCGATTTTGTCATTGGGCAAACATCATAGAGTGTACTTACACAAATCTAGATGGTATTCCCTACTACACACCTAGGCTATATGGTACTAATCTTACATATTTGGTCCGTCATGACTGAAATGTTGTTATGTAGCACACGACTGCATATATATTATATAATAAGTATTATGTATACATATAAATAGACCTATATCTATATACACAGATTATATAGTACTTATATACCTATAAGTTTATATATACCTACATATATACATATTATATTATATATATATATGTTTTTTTTTTCTCAGGGAAGATCAGCCCTGACCTAACATCTGCTGCCAATCCTCCTCTTTTTGCTGAGGAAGACCAGCACTGAGCTAACATCCTTGCCCATCTTCCTCTACTTTATATGTGGGATACCTGCCACAGCATGGCTTGACAGCAGTGCGTCAGTCCACACCTGGGATCTGAACTGGCGAACCACTGGCCGCCGACGTGGCACATGTGAACTTAACCTCTGCGCCACTGGGCTGGCCCCCTATTATATTTTGTATGTAGATACACACACACACACACACACACACACACACACACATATTATTAAAACTCAACAGTTTAGAAGGTAGACCAACCAAAGATGTTTTAGGGAAGAGCATTTCATCACTGACATTGTTTAAAATTGTGGGCACATGGTGATAATAAAAAGCAGACTGACTAGGCGTGATTGTCTATCAAGATTCTGTAGAGACAGTGCTCCCTCTATCACTGCACCAGGACCAGCACTCCCCCTGCCCCGCCCTTGGCACACCACTGCAAAGTTCCTGGCATATAGTGAGGACTCAACATGTGTCAGCGATTATTATTTCTCTACAAGTCCTTTAAAACCAGAGAGATTTCTAGAGTTTTACTTTTGTGTTGCAGAAGAAGAGAAAAACAAAGACATGGAAATATGACTTAATTCCCCTGTAAAGAAGTAGCATCATCTTTTAAAAAGAGTAATGTTTTTCTGAAATAATAGCAACAGGTGATTTTTAATTTAGGAAATATGAAAAAGTATAAAAAATGTATCCCAAAGACAATAAAGACCCCTGTAGTCATGTTATCCAAAGACAACGATAATAATCATTTATTGATCACTTATTGTATGTATCCCAGGAGTTGTACATTCATTACATTATTTTAATCCTTACTATGAACCTATGAAATAGGCTTATTTTTTATGTATTTCATTTTTTTCACATTTTTCTTTTTTTTCTTTTTCTACAGGGAAGATAACTGAGACCTAGGGAAGTTATATAAGTAGCTCAAGGTTATAAGCCTGAGCTCTTAAATAGCAAAGCTGGTATTTAAAAACAGCTCTATTTGACTAAAAGCCCAATCTCTTAACAACTCTGATGTCTTATACCTTTATAACCTGACTTCTAGGAATATATTCAAAGGAAATTAGCAGAACTGTTTTCAGAGATTTATGGATGAAGACATTTATCACAGTGAGAGTTGTAAAAACATATTTACGTATATGGAAGAAAGATGGAAAGGAAACAATAGTACATTACCAATGGTCACTCTTAGTAAATGAATTAGTGATGATTTTTGTTTTACTGTGTATATTTTTCAATATTTTCAATTACATTTCTAAAATGTGGAATCTAAAAATTTGAAAAAAATTATTTTAAAAATTGTTGGTGTGGGGAGGGCAAAAGGAATAAAGGGGCTCATATGTATGGTGACAGATGAAAACTAGTCTATTGGTGGTGAACATGATGCAGTCTATAGAGAAGCTGAAATATGATAATGTACGCCTGAAATGTACACAATGTTATAAGCCAATATGACCTCAATATAATAATTTTTTAAAATGTTGGTCAATTTTTGTTGACTCTTCAAATCATTGACTCCTGGTCTTCCATACGAAATTTGATTAAAAGGTTCTGTGCAGTTCACACTTTCTAGCAACTTCTGGACTAAGCTGGAACTAAATGTTACTTGATTGTCTTCTCTCACGTCTGCTTTAACCCTCAGCTGCCGGTGGCTTTCATTCTATCGATTCTTTGATTGCTTGTAATCATTTTTTGTTTATTTTTTTCATTTATTTGTTTATTTTTGGATGTACCTCATAATATATTTTGAATTCTGTGTCGATTACATCATGTTCACCACCCGAACACTAATTATAGTCCATCCCCTCACATGTGAGCCTAATCACCCCTTCTGCCCTCCCCCTCCCCCCTTCCCCTATGGTAACCACCAGTCCAATCTCCAATGCGATATGTTTGTTTGTTGTTTTTATCTTCTACTTATGAGTGAGATCATACAGTATTTGACTTTCTCCCTCTGTCTTATTTCACTCAGCATAATACCCTCAAGGTCCATCCATGTTGTCACAAATGGCCGGATTTCATCATTTCTTATGGCTGAATAGTATTCCATTGTGTATAAATACCACATCTTTTTCATCCATTCGTCCCTTGATGGGCACGTAGGCTGCTTCCAAGTCTTGGCTATTGTGTATAATGCCACAATGAACATAGGGGTGCAAGTATCTTTATGCCTTTGTGTTTTCAAGTTCTTTGGATAAATACCCAGCAGTGGGATAGCTGGATCATATGGTAGATCTATCCTTAATTTTCTGAGGAATCTCCATACTGCTTTCCATAGTGGCTCCACCATTTTGCACTCCCACCAGCAGTGAACAAGTGTTCCCTTCTCTCCACATCCTCTCCAACATTTGTTGTTTCCTGTCTTGTTAATTATAGCCATTCTGACCAGAGTGAGGTGATACCTCATTGTAGTTTTGATTTGCATTTCCCTGACAGCTAATGGTGTTGAGCATCTTTTCATATGCCTGTTGCCCATCCGTATGTGTTCTTTGGAGAAACCTCTGTTCAGATCTTTTGCCCATTTTCTAATTGGATTGCTCGTAATCTTCCCAGAGAGAAAGGATGCACTTACTTCGTTGACTGTTTTTTTTAAAGGTCATCCAATTCCTCTCTCATTAGGAATTAAAGAAAGAAATATTTACATAGCCCAACTTTCTCCAAACAGATGGAATATTTTTTCCTATCTTTTAAAAATTTCTCCTTGTAGCTAGCTCTTTACAGAAATTTTGGACACAGTTAACTGTTTTCATCACAAGCATAAGCTTCTCGGACATCCAGGCAATGATATGATAGCTGTGGGATCCTCAGCATGTGTCTTCACTTGAGACTCACTTTTCTCATCTATAAAATGAAGGCACAATGTCATTGGGCTTGAAAGTCCCTGCCTAATCTTAATCCTTAGGGAGAAACAACCAGTAAGGGACTGAGTGTTAGTTCTGGTCGCAGTGCTGAAGGAGGATGTAAATATATCATCTCTTTGAATGGTACTTGAGCAAGGGGCTTATAGTGTAGAGGCTTAACGTAGTATGGAGGAAAGATGCTGAATTTGGAACTAAACGATCCCAGAAGGAAGTTTGACTGCCATTTAATAGCCATATGGCCTTGAGCAAGTTATGTAAGCCCTGGGTTGCTTTTCAGATTTTCTCTTTGTCTTGGTATTCTGTGGTTTCTGTACAAAGTGTCCAGATGTGGATTTCTTTTTATTTATCCTGCTTGGGAATGGTTGAAATTTTTGAATCCATGTGGATGGTATCTTTTATTGGTTTTGGAAAATTCTCAGTCATTCAATATTCAAATATTCTCTCTAGGGGCAAAATGATATGGGCTCTGGGAATTGCTTTAAAATATACCAACAGAGACATAAGGAGAAAGAAAATGAACAAATGTGGCAAAATCTTAATAATCGTGGAATCTGGGTGACAGGCATATGGGGTTTATAGTAGTATTTCTCTCTGCTTTTTTGTTTCATGTTTGTTTAAATAATTTTGTAGTAAAAAATAAAAAGATATAAGAGGCATACCAACCACTCTGTCTCCTTCTTCTCTTTCTGGAGCTTCAAAATGTGCATCAGACTTCTCATTCCATCCTCCATGTCTCTTAAAGCTCATATCTTCCATATTTTTATCTCTCATGTGACAATCTGAGTCATTTCTTCTGACCTATTTTTGGTTCATTTATTCTGTATTCAATTATATTTAAGCTATTAAGGAGGGCTTAATTTTGGTTATTGTAATTTTTATTTGTAGAGATACTTTCTGGTTCTTTTCCAAATATCTGAGGTTACTTCTTATAATTTCCTCTTCCTTATTCTTTTTTTCCAACCAGAAGTAAGCTTTCTCCAGGATTTTTTTTAAAAATACCCCTTCCCCAGTTATTAAAACTATAACAACATAGTAGGCATAACCATTTTATATCCTGGGTCTCACAATTCTCACATCAGAAATCTGAAAATCTATTTGTGTTGTCTATTTGTCCTATTGTTTTTAAAGTTTCTTGCTCATGGTGCCTTATTTGTGTGCTTGATTATTTTTGACTGTGTACTGCTCATATATTTGAAAATTATACATAGGATCCTTTGTAGTTTAGGATGAAAGTATTTTCCTGTAGAGAGGATATACATTCAACTCTGCCAGATCCTCAAAGTCATTGCCAATTCAGGACCATTTTAAAATAAATTCAGAAGTTGCAGTTTTTTGGACCAACCAAATTCAATGATGTGATTGAAGGCCGCAACTTTGGAACTTGTTGTTACATTTCAGTCTTTCCCTCTCCCAACTGGGGTTCAGCAGCAAGGCAATTTTCTTGAAGCCCATGAAGTAGGGAGAGGTGTGACCCTTTGGTGCCCCATCTTATTCAGGATGAAGGGATCTCTCCTCGGGAAATCAGTCTCGGGCAGGACTTGGGCTTTGATTTCCCTTCCTCTTGCTTTGGGAGACCATCGACACTTTGAGGGGGAAGCAGCCTTAGTGCTTTCTCTTACCTTTCTGGAAAAAGATGAGTAGTTAACTCCTCTGAGGTCCAATTTCTTTATATGTAAGATGGGGCTAATGTTGCTTCACTTACAGACTTATAAACGTTAAACAAGATTTAAGAATGCCCTTTGTAAATTGCAATGTGAACTTACTCTGGAACCCAGGGCTCTTAAGGTTTGGGGAACCTCTTAAGTTGCTTTCACTACTTTGTGGATATGTGCCTTTTGCTATGTGTGTGTGAGAGAGTGCCCATATATCTCATAAGATTTTCAAAGAATCCATTGACTTCCAAAATATGTTTAAAAAGCAATTGAAACTAGAAATTATTATTAGAAATCAAACAAGTACAGGCAGAGGGCAGCAGATTTGGCTAGTGTTTATTCATTTAGATGTTACTGAATTTTTAAAATCTCTGGCAATAACCAAGATAATGATTATTTACTCAATAAAACCATATTTCCCCTGCTCTCTTCTAAACTATAGCTCCTCGGGTGTGAAGTTCAAGACTAAGAGGGAAACAACAGTTAAATAGCAAAATTCAGCTGAGTAAATTATAAAGGTCTAATTGGATTTATTGAATGATTCATGAATCAGGCAGCATCTTGTCTAACAAGTAGAGAGGAGCTCTAAAGGGCTACAGAAAGAGAAGACAAGGAAATTATAAACAAAAACAATTATTCCAGGTTTAGATAACCTACCTGGGGAGGGTGGAAGGGGTCTCTGTGGCAGATTACATCATCTTCCTCTGGAGGATGGAAAGGATTACCTTACTGGTGCTGACTGGAAAATTTCACAGTGACCAGTTAATACTACATTCCTGGAGAAGATTATAACTACAACTAGGTTAGGTACTAAGTCTTAGTTTGCTTAGCACAAGTGACTCCATGTTGGGCCTGTTATTTCTTTTTAACACAACACATATTCCAAATAAATGCATTGGTCCTGGTTCAAGTTCAGCATCTGGTAGGAAGACCATTTTGTTCCTTTCATAATTTATTCCGTGCAGATTTCCATTCGTGGGCACAGAGACTCTCAGAATGTTAGAACTGGCTGCATCTGTACAGATCAGATCACTCACCTCCTTACTTTACACGTAAGGACTGAGGAAAAGACAAAGATACGTTTATTAGGATTACAAATGTAGCCAATATTCCAGAGGCTTTCTGCTAAGTAAAATGTTTCTTTCCTTGAAAGAGCCTGAAATTTCCCCCTTTTCCTTTATGACATCACCAGCATTATCCTTCAAGGCCTAAGCAAATGCCCTCTCTTCTGTGAAGCTTTCCTCCTTCGGATGAAATGACCATCTGAGTATACACGGGCTTCTTGATATATCAGAATTCCTACTATAATTTTTCATCCTTTTTCACAAAACAAGTCTTGCCATATACCAGAATTAGCGTAAAACGGAAGTCAATAATGAAAAGCTTGAAAATGTGTGAATTTAACTCCAAAGCTGAAAGTGAGCAGTAGTTATTCATTCTTTCATTCAACAAATATTTATTGCGTATCTACTAATGTGGTAGGTGCTGCGATTTAACAAAAGATAGATATGGTCCCTGTCCATTTCATCATCTCCACACCACCACGTTAATTCTGTCTCTTTTTGACGACTCCATTTATCTCCTAACTGACCTGTCTGCTTACACTCTGATCTCCCTTTGCTCCATGCTCCACTCAACAGCCAGAAGCATCTTTTGATCATGCTTAAAACCCCTCTTTAAAACCCTCAGGAGTTCCTCTTCTGCAACAATGTTGGAGGAGGGGTATGGACCAACTCCTCAGAGAAACAGCCATAATTACTGAACATTTTATATATATATATATATATGTATATATATATATATATATATATATCCCAACCTTTAAAATCTCTGGAAATTGTCCTAAGGTCATTAAAAAAAAATCTATTAAATCTTGATAAGAACAGCAAGAATCTGTGATACAACCAGCTGTCCCCCTCTTCCCATCTTAGCCTGATGACAGAAACGCTGATCCGGGAAGGTTTCACCAAGAAAAGTGGAACTCCTTTTCCTCTTGAAGCTGGGTACCTGAGGGTTACTGTAATTATTCAATAAGAACATGATTACCCTTTGACCTTGTTCCCAACACAGACGCAGATGAAAAGAAGTTGATCTTGTTAATTTCCTGTTTTCTTGTTTAACCTGAAGGGTAACTCAAGGGTCACAAAGATTTATGAGCTTGTTTTTTTGGTTTTTTGGGGTTTTTTTATTGCGGTAACATTGGTTTATAACATTATATAAATTTCAGGTGGACATCATTATATATTTTGATTCCTGTGTAGACTACATCACATTCACCACCCAGAGACTAATTACCATCCACCACCACACACGTGCCTAATCACCCCTTTCGCCCTCTTCCCTCCCCACTTCTCCTCTGGTAACCACCAACCCAATCTCTGTCTTTATGTGATTTTTTGTTGTTTTTTACCTTCTATTTATGAGTGAGACCACATGGTATTTGACTTTCTCCCTCTGACTTATTTCGCTTAGCATAATGTCCTCAAGGTCCATCCATGTTATTACAAATGGCCAGATTTCGTCATTTTTTATGGCTGAGTAGTATTCTATTGTGTATATATACCACACCTTCTTCATCCATTCGTCCCTTGATGGGCACCTAAGTTGCTTCCAAGTCTTGGCTATTGTGAATAGCACTGCAATGAATATAGGGGTGCATGCATCTTTACACATTCATGTTTTCATGTTGTTTGGCTATATGAGCTTGTTTTGCAGAAGAAAAAGCATGCCTTTAAGGAAGTTACGATCACCAGGTAACCAGCTCCCAGCTGTAGTTGATGCCCAGAAGTCAGATTGCCCAAGGGCTTATCTGGAGTGAAAGAAACGTGGATTTCCCAGTTGTTTCTCTGAAACTCCTCCTCCAAAGCCCCTTAACTCTAAAAACCCCCCTGCTTTCTTCTTTTGTTAATGCCAACTTGAGAGAACCTATCTTCCTGCCTTCTTATTTTGGCCAATTCAAATAAAACTTTCTTCATCTCCAAGCACCAGTGTTTCAGTGATTGGCTTATGTCACATTGGGTACACAAACTTGAGATTAAGAGGTTCAGTATCACTCTTGGCTCCCAGTCAAGGGATGTGGAGAGGCAGACCACCAGCATTTCTCATCCCCTGGCTCTGGTGAGTGTGGTGGAGAAGTCAGGGGCTCCCTTTCTCCACCCAGGTTCCACACACAATTGGAGGCTCTATCCGAGGCATGGAAGGCCAAGAACACTGGGGACCCCGGAGCTCTTGCTCCAGATTGCTTGCAGAGTGGAGGTTTCATAGAGATTTTAGATAAGCAGTGGGATACAGGATTCTGGAACTCAGAGAACTTGAGACTGCAGATATGCAAAGCCAACTGGGGAAAGTGTGACCTCTGGGGACCAGCCCTCCTTCACTCCCAGGCCTGAGGCTGCAGAGGGGCAAATGATCACCACCACTGTCAGCCTCCCAGCTTCAATTCTGTCTTGCCCCAGGCCTATCAAATGCCTGAATGTCCTTTCTTCATGGAAATAGAACAAAGAATCCTAAAATTCATATGGGGCAACAAAGGACCCTGAATAGCTAAAGCAATCCTGAGAAAAAAGAACAAAGCTGGAGGCATCACAATCCCTGACTTCAAAATATGCTATAAAGTTATAGTAATCAAAACAGCATGGTACTGGCACAAAAACAGACACACAGATCAATGGAACAGAATTGAAAGCCCAGAAATAACACCACACATCTACAGACAGCTAATCTTCAACAAAGGAGCCAAGAACATACAATGGAGAAAGGAAAGTTTTTTCAATAAATGGTGTTGGGGAAAGCTGGATAGCCACACAGAAAAGAATGAAAGTAGACCATTATCTTTTATCATACACAAAAATTAACTCAAAATGGATCAAAGACTTGAAGGTAAGACGTGAAACCATAAAACTCCTAGAAGACAATGTAGGCAGTACACGCTTTGACATTGGCCTTAGAAGCATCTTTTCAAATACCATGTCTACTCAGGCAAGGGAAATGCAAATCAAAACTACAACGATTACACCTCTCAGAATGGCTATAATCACCGAAACAAAAAATAACAAATGTTGGAGAGGGTGTGGAAAAAAGGGAACCCTCATACACTGCTGGTGGGAATGCAAACTGGTGCAGCCACTATGGAAAACAGGATGGAGATTTCTCAAAAAATTAAAAATAGAAATACCATATGACACAGCTATCCCACTACTGGGTATTTTATCCAAAGAACTTGAAATCTACAATTCAAAGAGACTTACTCATCCCTATGTTCATTGCAGCATTATTCACAATAGCCAAGACGTGGAAGCAATCCAGGTGCCCATCAACTGATGACTAGATAAAGAAGATGTGGTATATATACAATGAACACTACTCAGCCATAAGAAAAGACAAAATTGTCCCATTTGCATCAACATGGATGGCCCCTGAGGGTGTTACGTTAAGCGAAATAAGCCAGACAGAGAAAGACAAACACGGTGCAATTTCACTCATAAGTGGAACATAAACACATGGACAAAGAGAACAGATTAGTGGCTACCAGAGAGGAAGGGGGTTGGGGGTTGGGCATAAGGAGTAAAGGGGCACATGTATGTGGTGACTGACACATAATAACGTACAAGTGAAATTTCGGAACGTCATAATAGACCTCAATAAAAATTTTAAAAAAGGCCTGAATGTCTTTCCATGCCCCTCCAGCTGGCAAATTCCTGCTTGTTCTGCCAGGCCTTTCTTTCTCTGAACCCCACCCTGCAGTAGGGGTGTGCCCTGGCTCCTGGGGATTCTTTTGTAATGAGCTGGTCCCAAGGAGAAAAACAATTTCTGAGAGTTAATGAAAAACTCCTTTTGTGTCTCCTACTTTAATTTGATCCACTCAGCTCGAATCCCAGAGGAGGTATGTGTGCTGAATTCTGAGGGTGACGGAGTGTTTTTCTTTTAGTTCTCAAAGGTCAGGCAGCAAGCCTTAGTCATGCTAATGGGGATCCAAACTTCCATGGAATCGGAGAGTTTTCCAGCTCAACAGATTTTTAGAAATCTTCCAAATGAGACCTTTGTCTCCAAATCATAGTGATAATTACTGGCATAGTCAGAACTTGAACTCAGGTCTTATGACGTGAAGCCCAGTGCTTTTTCTACCTACAACACTCTCCCATGGTATCTGGCTTTCTCCATGGCTCTTTCAGCACCAACCATTTCAGCATAAGCATTCTTGGCACATGGAAGCGTCACTGTTGTTGAATGAATAAACAAATAAGAGCTACTTTACTGCCCAATTCTTCCTTTTCCCCCTAAAATAGCAGGGAGTAAAAAAAGCAAACTGGCACAATGTGTTTGGGGTTTCCAAGCAGTGTTATCAGCATGAATGAATGACCTTTGGGATCTCTGCCACTCAAGTCATTCAATCAAGTGGAAATTGAATCTCTGAAGAGCTATTGCCCATTCTTAGCACAATCCTTAAAGGATACAAAATCCCAGAACCCAGCTGGTGGGAAATACTAATGCTGATCTCTTATACAAGCAATATTATGTACGAAGGTGGAAGGCCAAAATGAGATATTTCTTCATGGCTACCACATGCATCTGCTTACAAACAGAAGCCTTCCAGGTAATCTTAGTATGTGTTTGTTGAAACAAGTTGAATTTAATTGACTTGGGTTGATTTCTGCTGTGATTACTTAAGGGGTCAGAGTTTTTGTCTTTCAAAGTCCTAGAAGCAGGATTCTAGAGGACATCTGTTGTTTTCTGCCTCCTGCCTTGGTACGTCAATTCACCCTCCTCCTAGAAGTACTCCACTTTACCTCTGGGAAACTCCTCCTCCTCCATTTTCAGTCCTGTGGCTTGGGCAAGGCCGAGCCAACTCCAGGCTTCAGAGGGGACCATGGACTTCAGACATGGCCAGTTAGTTGTTCCAGAGGCAATGAGCCATATTGAAGGATCTTATAAGACACAAGTGCCAGAGACTCTTCATCTTTACCCTGAAGGTAGGTTAGACAGTTCGTAGGGACCAAGCCTGCTGCTGCCATATTCCTATCACATAGAACCCAAGGCCGAAACCAGCACAGCACAAGGCAGAGCCAAGAGATTGGAGGGAAACTAAATCCAGATGACTTCACCTGAAGGCTGAATCCTCTTGCCTGAAGCCAGCACTAGATCTAAGGATTAAGATATGAACCCACATTATCCCTTTCTGCTTATGGCAGGTTTAAGTTGGGTTTTTCTGCCACTTGTATTCAAGAAGTTCCTAATTCGTGTAAGAACATTTCCCATCTCACTTGTCCTGAACAGTCTTCTGTAGTACAGACCATAGACACCCAGGCAACAGGAAGACAAGCTGGTTCACTCAGATCCTTGATTTTTCCCATCACCAGCCTACCATCAGCACAATACCTTCAAAATGTAACTTGGCTAAGAAACAAGTGTTTTATCCAAGATCATAGAGCTAAGAGGTGGTGAAGCCAAAACTTTGGCCTGGGATTTTGGATTCAAATACTTTGCTGTCCATTTATTACACTTTGATCATCTTTGGAGCCACTGTTGATCTCTTTTTCTGGCTGTAGCCATATACTTTAGAGCTGCACTGTGCAACATGGTAGCCACTAACCTCATGTAGCCACTTAAATCTCAATTAATTGAAATAAAATAAAATTTAAACTCAGTTCCTCAGTCATTCTAGTCCTGTTCGGAGCGCACACTAGCCACATGTGGACGGTGACTGCCCTCAAGGACAGCACAGACATAGAACATTTCCATCATCAGAGAAAGTTCTGATGGACAGCACTGCTCTAGAGACAGATTTTCTTCTTTATCCAAAATTACTAGGGTCAGAAAGCCTGATAGAATCTCTCCTCTCTTCAAATGGCAAATAAGGCGATAGACAGATGAAGCACTATGAGCTATTCAGTTGTTTATTCCATATTTTCTAAACACTTAAGTGGGGTTGATTGGTCCTAGCTTCTCATCTCTGGGATCTGAAACATGCTACTTAATAAGGATCGATCAATCTGTTTATACATCAAGCATCTTGAAATTCTTATCTAAATAAATATAAATGAAAACATGCATGTCCCTACAGTACTCTCATCCAGTATGTGAATATATATTTCCTGGGATTCGGAAGAAGATGATGTTTCATTTTCAGGCTGGTGATTCAATAAGAATACATTTCTCAGTGACATTTCCACAGATCATCATTCTCCAAGCAGGAGCTATCCTCCTAGGTCTGGGCCCATTTCCCTTTCAGATTAAAACCGTCTGGGGAAAAAGATCTAATCATTTCAATTTGAACAGGAAGTAAAGCTCTCCAATTGAAAATGTGTAGCAGATATTCAAATTGGGTAACGATAACTATGGTATAAAATAAACTTTCTTTATTGGACAGAATATACAAATGAAAGATTATATGGTCACCTAGATACCACAAGTGAGTTATTCTTCCAGAAAAAAAAAAAAAGCTAGCTTTGCTTTGTTGTATGCCAAATGAAAAAAAATGATTAACAGATACACAGGACCCAGGGTGACCATTTCTTTTTGGTTTGACATAAATAGTTTGTATTTGCAAACATTCCCCCATTCACTTGTGTGAAATAATTAGAAGAAAGCACACAATTTTCACAGAATTAGAGAAGCGGGGGGGTCAGTCTTCAGCCCAAGTGCTCCCTTGCTGGATGGGTAAATTGGTATCAGAAGGTAGCCATGGCGACCATAAAAGTTACTCATGTGACTAACGATGCAACTAATGATGCCCACAATTACTTAATTGCAGGCATGCTTAACTGCTTTTGCCATTTTTGGAGAGTGCTTATGGCTAATTGTGGCTGGAAGTGGGTAACTACAGGTGCAATCAGACATGTTCCTAATTTTTACATTTGTGCTGACAGCAGGGGAATAAACCACCCCTTCTAAAAAGGTGACTTGTACAAGGAGGGCGAAAATTAGTTCTTTCAAGTCCAGGGAGGATGGAACAGTCTCCAACATGAAAACAAATACAAGTCATTTAATATTTAAGCAGAAGAAAGTTCTGGATTATCAGCTGACCTTCAACCAGACTCCAGCCCCATCTGTGCATCTTCCCCTTTTCCCTGAGGATTCCTGCTACTGTCCTTACCAAAAGTGAGCCTTTTACTCTCTCCTTATAACCCTACAACTCCTGTCCCATCATGAAATAGATGCTACTTTTAAACGTTACGTTGTCTGCATGGTCATTTACTTTACAAATACTTTTTACACATAGTGTAATATATATGTGTACAAGTGACCTCTAATAGATACCCTGGGACAGGTGGTTAGCTTTTGAATTTCTCTCATCAGGAATTAACACCCCAAAGATGGCTACATAGCACTTCAAATATCCTTGTCAAAATCTCACTTGAAGGTTTTTAATTCATATAAGGAATGTTGGGAATATTTTTGAATAGGTAAAGTGAGCGGTGGTCCAAGACATATGGTTGGATAGAAAGACAGAAGCCCCACCGCTCTTGCGTGGATGAGTATACGGCTCCAGCACGCTCAGCGGTCAGACTTTTGCGCAGTGATTGAGGTCTAGTGTTCCCTTGGTCCTGTGCGTCTCTCCTTAACAAAGGCTGACTTGACTCTACAAAAGTCTGGCTAGTCCTGTTATCACCTTGTGTCCACCCTAGAACCAATCACGTTTACATTGCTTCTAGTGCCTGAGGCAGAGAATGGGTCCCCAGAGCCTCGATAACCAGTTGTAGGACTGTTCTTGTACCTGCTGGCTAGTAAACTTTCGTAGCTTTGGCAGAATTGGGTCTGAGACCTCACCTGGTGTGGAGGTTGTAAGGTAGAGGATGTATGCCACCACCCACCTGGAAGCACCAGAGGCTACTGATATTTACCGAAGAGCCTGGCAGTTGCTGAGTGGCCAAGTTGGCTGGGGTCAATACAGAACATCTTGATTTCCCTTAGAATAGCTCCTACAGGCTTATATATCCAAAATGAGTGAAATAAAATATGTAGTTACAGAAGGCACCAAATGCAGAGAAATGATCAGTTTCCAGGTACAGGAAATCACCTTCCACCCAAGAGACGACAGTAAATGATTCCCTGCATGTACATCTTGCCTGGCCTCTGGCCCTCCTAGGCCTTCCTAGGCCTTGTCTTTCTCCATGTGTTGCGTATCATCTCCCTGCCTCACAAGAGATACTGGTTAGTCTTCAAACTACTCCATATTCCAAAACAGTATCAAATATCCATTATGTGTGCCAGACACTGCTTTGGGCACTGTGGTTACTCAGTGGGATGAATCGGTCAGGCTCCTCGCCCAAGGGACGCTTTCCTGTGAGTAAGCCCTCTGCTCTATTAATCATCAACTCTTCTGGTTTGGGGCCTGAGGTACAAGCTTTATCCACAGCCAAATGGCAGAACTGTGGGACTGACAAGCAATGAGGTGGAGAAAATGTTGGTCGCCAGAACTCTCTTAGGGAGAGCTCTCTATGTGATTAGAAGAAATACTTTGAAATGACAGTTGGGGTGGAAGGTGAAGTCCCAAGGGCCTTTTCCATCAAGAAAAAATGTCTGCTAAACTGCTTTGCATGAGACAAGGAGAGGAATCGCATTGCTCCTAAGAGAGGGCAGAGAAGGGGGAGGGCAGGGAGATGGAGGGAAGAGCGCCATCACAATGGCAACAGCAGAGAGACGTCTACTGCACAATGTAACCCTTCGTGGCAATGCACGAATCTTCGGTAAAATATGCTAAACAAAGGAAGGCTTTGGTATCCATGATTGTCTTGTGGAGATTCGTGAAGAAGTTCAACTTGGTATCTGGACCGAAGCTGAATACTACCTCTGATTTTTCACTTTCATAAGCCCATGACATCCCCTTTTTGCTTAAGCTAGTCTGGTTCTCTCTCCCTCTCTCCCTCTCTCTCCCCACCCCACCCCCCCCCCAACACACACACACACTCACTGTCCTACTCCTCCACACTGTGATAGAGAAGGAGCACTGGGTGGAGGCAGGTAAAAGGAAGATTATTCTATCACACTGTGACAAGATAGGCTGAGGGTACCAGCGGGCTTGAAGAAATGGGCATGGCGCCCAAGGATTGGGCAGCCATGAGTCAGAGGATGATTAAACAACAGAAATCAACACCTTATAAAGGCTGAAGGACAAGGCTGCAGGAATTGTTCAAGGTCCAGGCAAACAGTCACTACTCAGGGGTGTGCCCACGCTATGGGATTTGAGTGAGGCAGAGGATGAAATGGTTACACATCTCCTCAACATGGTGAGGTGCCTGGCCCATTGCTGGAGATTTCATAGGGATTAAGACATTGCCCCCCTCCCCTCCAGATCAGAGAATTTTAGGACACAGTAACAAAACTATGGCATTAGGAAGCTCAGAAGAATCTGGAAGGTTAGGGAAGTCTTCCATAAGGAGACGGGTTTTGCTGTCAGCTTTGGAAGATGGAGAGGAGTTAGGCAGACGTGTGAGGAGAGGCCTTCCAGGCAGAGGGGTTCCTTGTGCAAAAGGGCAGCAGAGGCAGGAGAGTCCGGAGAACTGAGGCAGGAGATGAGATTCTCAGAGATCAAAATGGCAGTGCCTGGAAAAGAAAGAGGCCTGGAACAAATCCTTCCCTCACGGCCCTTAGAAAAATCAACCCTGCCGACACCTTGCGCTCAGACTTCCAGCTTCCGGAACTGTGAGAAAATTCATTTCTGTTAAGTCACCCAGTCTGCGATCCTCTGTTCCAGCAGCCTCAGCAAACTCATACAGCAGGTTTGAGCTCTAGCTCAGCTGTGTCTCAGCTCTGCAACCTTAGGTGAGTTACATCAGCTCTCTAAGGCTCGCTTTCCTTCTCTGCAGAACAGGGACAGTAATCAAAGGTATCTTGTGATCAGTGATACACAGAAAGTGCGTAGCTCAGTGCCTAGCCTAAAGTCAGCTCTCAATAAATGTTAGCTGCCATTATAATGATTGTTGTTATTATAATATTATTTTATTGGTAATTTTTTTACCTTCCT
Organism: Equus asinus; assembly: GCF_041296235.1. NCBI lineage: Eukaryota > Metazoa > Chordata > Mammalia > Perissodactyla > Equidae > Equus > Equus asinus. The sequence continues at coordinate 38,031,923 of NC_091799.1, forward strand.
GATGCAGTTTTAGCATAATGAAATGTAAATGACTCCAAATTCTTTTATGAATTCCAGTCCACCTCCATCATAATCACTAACATAAACACGCCTGCAGGAGTAACTCCTGGTGCTCTCCGCTGTCTGGGGTAGAAAACTTGTTTTAACGAAAAACCTCAAGTGGGTCCCTCAGAGTGGAGAGAAGGCCAGATGGCAGGGGGCTGGACCCCTAAGATCCAGCGATAATTTGAGAAGTTGCATCCTGCTTCCTCCACTCTGGATCTCACCCTGATCCTTTTTAGGGCTGCAAAACCAAGCCTTCCTCACAAGCGAATACATCCTCAGATCCAACATACACTTCCTGCTGAAACAGATTTCATGTACCTCTTGGTCATGTCCTGAAGGTAACTCACTTCCCTTTTGGGTTTTGTTTTGTATTTTTAACTTTTTATTATGGAGAATCTCAAACTCACCTAAAAGTAGACAAAAATAGCTTAAGAGCCCCAAGTGTCCATCATCAACTCTTGACCAAGCCTGCCCATCCACTCCAACTCCTGTGTTCTTCTAAAAGAATATTCCAGACATTATATAATTTCACCATTAATATTTAATTATGGATCTTTAAATTATATGGACTCTTTATTTTAAAATAATACCTTTATCACATGACTCAAGCAATTAAAAATATCATATTATTCATATCATAATATTCAATCAGTATTCAAATTTCCTTTCTTATAAACTCATAATTCTTTTAATAGTTTGAATGAAGGTTAAAATCATCCTTATTTAAACAAGATCTATATGTTGCAATTAGTTCATGTATCTTTTAAGTCTCTTTTAATCTATAGGTTTATCTTTATTTGTTGAAATCTGGTTGTTTGCTCTGTAGAGTTTCCCAGTCTGGATCTTGCATTCATCCCTCTGGTGGCATTTAACATGTTACTCCGTCCTCTGCATTTCTTGTACATTGGTGGTTAAAACTAGTCTTGGTCAAACTCAGGTTCAATTTTTTTAGCCAGACTGCTTTATAAGTGGCATTGCGTTCTTCCGTCAGGGGACATATAATGCTTGGTTCTCTCTTTCCTGCTTGTTTTTCCCTTCTTCTTGACTTCCCTCCTTCTTTCCTTTCCATATCTCATCTTTCTGATTCCTGGCAGAGGAGTTGGAGGTTGGGGGGCTGGGGGTAGGATGGCCAGCCTTTCTGCCCCCTCTGGGGTACTGCCCTGACTTATCCCCTTGATTCCCATCTATGCCATCAACATGACTTTCCACTCTTCTGGGGACATCATGGTGCTCCTAAAGCTTTTCTCAGGGTTGCATGGTGAACAGACCTGCTGAAAAAACTTTGGAGGACAACATTTGACTGCTTTTGCTCTTCCACACTAGGGAGTGCCAAGTTTGAGCCCTGCCTGATTTGCCAGTGATCCAGATGGCAAACAGTTGTCAGGCAGGGGAGGGACTGCTAGACATGAAAGTAGCTGAAGTATTTCCTTCCTGACCCATGCAGAATGGAAATGTAATTTCCAAATACAATTTGATGCCCAAAGTTCAAATGTAATACTTGAAGCCTAAAGTCCAGCTGTAGTTAAATCCCATAAGAATGTTCCAGATCCCCTAAACTTTGGTCAACAAGGGACTGCTGTATGTAAGGGATTTGTTCAACCATTTATTGCCCACCCTAATATGCAACCCTTGCCCAACTTCCAGGGTATTTTGTTGACTGGAAGTCTAGAAAAAAGAAAAAAATATTATCAGTCATCAGCTAGACTTTCTACAAAATAACCTTTTGTTAGATTCAGCAACTTTTTCAGATTACCTGTTTTCATTTGATCTCGATTTCTTCATCAACTAATTTTACCTTGTTGAATCCTACATGGAGCAGAATCCGTTGGTTCCCCACCCCATAGCCTTTGGCCTACCTCTGAGTTCACATGCAGCTGGAGTCGGGTAGTTCTTGGGCACACTATTACATTCCTACCTCTTGTGTCCGTGGTTCCCTGCTTCTCTTCCTGAGGGCTTCTCCTGTTCCACCCAAAATTACTAGACTGCTCAGGGCATTGTGGAGTTGCTGGTTGTTTAAGGCTCCCAGGGGCAACCCTTAACCACTGAGAGATGAGAGTCATTGGATAGATACCTGAGCTTCCCCATCCCTCAGCGGGAGAATTCTGAGATATGTTCTTCATGGTCCTTCAGAGGGTTCCCAGCAGGACTGATCGGTAATGGACTCTCCTGCTCACTGATGCATCTGTTATTGACTTTTCTCCCTTCCCATTCTTACTTTCTTCACTGTCTCACTTGAACTTCCTGGCATTACCTCCCAAATAAGCCACCTGTACCCAATTCCTTGTGTCAGGGGCTACTTTGGGGGGAACAGAAACTAAGACAGGACTCAATTCTGTAAGCGCCCTCAAAACCTTTTGGAACAAATGAGTATAAATAATTAAATAAACTAAACATTGAGTATTACGTGCTGAGTACATCCTTGTCTGTCATCTCTAATCCTATGAGTGAGCTACTGATAGTACCATTTTTCAGATAACAAAACTGAGAATAAAAGACGTTAAAAGAATTGCCCAAGATCAAATAACTAGTAAGAACTGAGATGCAAGTTTATAACTGCCATCAACATTGTCTTGCTTCTTGTTCTCCATTTTGTTTCAGGTGAAATATTTTTTCTAATAGCCAGTAAATTTCTGTCTTTCTTTATTTCTTTTTTGAATTGTTCTGTTTGCTTATCTATATTTTGAATGGGAGAATTTCCTGCCAGTTGAACTTCAAGTTGTAAGTAAAAAGGCCCATCTTGATGTGGTCTCCTAGCAACAATTTATGAAACACTTTAAAGCAATTATTCTTCTCAAGCACGTTTCCAAATGTTGAAGCATATTCATTCACTTCGATCATTAAAATCCCCAAGAACATTCATTGTGTAGCACACAGTTCTGGTAATTATAAGCTCGTCAACAGGTTGCTTAGTGAGCGGAGAGCAAGGACAGACCATATTCCCCCCAGGAGCTGAACGCTTTGTTTCCAGCCTAGTAGGGCAGGGCAGACCCACTCTTCTCCAAAGAAGTCTTAATTGACTTGTGGGGTAGGGATGGAGGGAAGAATATTTAAAACCAAAATAGCCATCTGTAAAATGTCAAGCCCCTGGCAACACACACAGGTCTGGGGAGGATTTGAATATCTAAGGCCCAAGTCCACCCAGCAGGCAGCTCTCTGCTCCTCCTCCGCTGGGCCCTCCACTTTGCCCAGCCTAGATTTGGAAAATCAAAGTCAAGCAGAAGACCCATCTTACCCCTTAGTCCCTTAAAAATGCAGCTATGCCCTCAATCTGGCCCGCCACTGGTCCTTCAATTTGTACTTCTTTCCTCTGTCTTTGTCTGAGAATTCTCTTTTATTTTTTATCTTCTTTTAACTGTTTTAGTATACAAGTCTGGGAAGGGATCTGAATTGTTGCTGACCATATTGAGGTTTAGCAAATAGGAAGGCCAGTGTGGCAAGTGAGAGAGTTGACCGTCCGGGCTGTGGTTGTGCAGGTGTCAGGCCTGATTCCAGCTCCACTGGTGAGGAAGTCACAACCAATGCCTTCGGACAAAAGTTAAGCATCCCTGGGAAGTGTTAGACCTAAAGAAGAGGGGAAGAGGGAATTTTCTGCTAATCTGGGCAACTGTTTTTTTAAACTTTTTATTTTTAACATTTTATATTTACAGAAGCGTTCTTGTGTACCCTGTATATACTTTACCCAGCTTCACCTAATGCCAACATCTTACATAGCTGTGGTACACTTATCAAAATTAAGAATCTTTTGTATTTTAGGTGTCCTTGTGGAGGGAAATTGTATAAATCTCAGACTGGTGAAGCTGAATGCATGCTCAAGCACGCACACACATTACACACATCATACATACACACAGTAGGTAGACACACAACATAAGGCAGTTGTACTCCACACACATGCACACATGACATACATACAAATACACGCAACACACACAAAGCATATTTACAGATATACACACATGCATACAAATATACATAGACACACAGACAGATATACACAAAACACACATGCAGATATACATACAACATGCATGCACAGAGACATACAGACACACACAACATATATACAGACATGCACACACACCCCCCATATATACAGATACACACACATGATGTCTCTTAAAATTAGGGGCTCATATCGTACATATTGAGAATGTTCCTCGATTGAATTTGAGCTAGTTGGTGGAGGTAGAAAGGTGCTGAGAGAGAACTAAAGAACACTGGTGGTGAAACAGTCAGGGCAAGTGGGCAAGGCTGACCCTCTCTGCCTGAAAATTGTGAATTCTTTGTAGAGGTGGCGCTGCTGCTTATCCTAGCAGTCGTTTGGGTTGCAAAATCTGACCTACCCAGCAGGCTGACAGAGCCTCATTCAGATAAGCTTCCAATGTAAACTGTTCAACCCTCCTCCCCAGGCAAGGCTGGGCACGCACGGCCAGCCTACGTCTCTGGGATCCTGAGATGAGGGGGTAAAAATGAGAAATGTCACCTCCCTGAGACTTTAGGGCGACGTTCTGGATGGAGAATAACAGGATCGTGGGAGAGGATGGAGGCTGAATTCTTCCCCCAAACTTGTTGCAGGAGCAAAATAGGCCTGAGATGAGTGTCCTTCACTGAGACGTAGAGACACATGGGCCTTAGAGACATGGGGGAGTAGGAAAAGCCAGGAAGAGTGGACCAGAAGATGTGTAGAATGGCACACTGGACAAATCCCAGGGAGAGTGGTCTACTTCTTTGCCTGAGTTTGTACGGATTTCTGTGAATGGGTGGGTCACGTAAAGGAATTAGAGCTATATGGATTAAAAGGGCTTGAGAGTTTAGTGAGTGTTTTAATTATCTATCACTGTTTAACAAATTACCCCCAAAACTTACTGGATTAAACAACAATAAGGATTTTTTTATCCTTCGTAGTATCTGTGGGTCAGGAATTTGGGAACAGCTTAGCTGGGTAGTTCTGGCTCAAGGCCATTCTTGAAATTGTAGTCAAGATGTTGGCCAGGATGGCAGTCATGTGAGGCTTGACTGGGGCTGGACAGTTTGCTTCCAAGGTGGCTTGAGCCCATGAACGGCAAGTTGATGCTGGATGTTGGCAGGAGGCCTCAGTACCTCACCACTTGGGTCTCTCTGTAGGGCATCTTGAGTGTCCTAGCATGGTGGCTGGCTTCCTCCAGAGCGAGTGATCCAAGATAGCAAGGTGGAAATCTCAATATCTGTTATGACCTAGCCTTGGAAGCTACAGTGTGTCATGTCTGCAATATCCAACTGGTTACACAGATCAGCCCTATTCACTGTGGGAGGGGACTATCCAAAGATGTGAATCTCAGGAGGCCATCTTGGGAGCTGACTATCACAGTGATTTTTCATTGTTATGATAGTTTCACTCAACTTTAATAAAGCACATTTTGATCATACCTTGAAACCAAGTTGGTGGAGTTGGTGAAAGCCAAAGTTAGGTGTCTTTGATAAGATAAAATTTGAGTGGACACTTGAAGGAAATGTAAGAGTGATGGAGAGAGTGGTGCGTGCGAGTAGTGTGTGTGTCAGGGGGGTAAAGGTGAGTGGGTAGGGTGGAGGTCATGTATGTCTTGTTAGCCATTATAAGGACTTGGGTATTTTATCCTTTCCATAATGTGAGGAGCCTTGTAGGTAATACACTCCTGAGTGCTTTTGTCTTATTCTTCCTTTCTCTCTCACATGCAGAGTCCAAAGGACATATAAGATCTGGGGAAGTTGTGAGGGAAGGAGGCCAGGAAGTTTGAGACTGAAACAGATGACCTAGTAGAGTTTAATAGTAGAAGTCATTATCATCAGGAATTATTTCCTGTGCACGCACGTGTGTGTGTGTACAAGCGATAGTGAGACAGAGAGACAGAGACAGACAGAGATAGAGACAAAGGGATTCAACAGTCTGGTAATATGGATTGGTGGTAGCTGTAACAGTATTCTCTTTCTTTAAAAAGTTGTTTTAACAAATTCTTACTTTAAAATCATTCCTTGATTATCCAAGCAACATACGTTCATTGTAGAAAGATCAGGAAGATAGAGATAAGTGTAAAAAGATAAGGCAAGAATCATCCATAATGCCATCACCCAGAAGTAACACTTAATATTTTGATATTTTCTTGTATACATTTTATTCCCGAAGTTGAGATCATATTCTCTCCGTACTTTTGTATTCAGCTTTTTATAAACATTTAACTAGGTTGTTTAAAAACTTTTAATAAGTATTATTATTATTATCTTTTTAAATGATTCTTTTTTTTTTATTCAGGAAGATTAGCCCTGAGCTAACATCCATGCCCATCCTCCTCCACTCTACATGTGGGACGCCCGCCACAGCATGGCTTGCCAAGTGGTGCCATGTCTGTACCTGGGATCCGAACCGGCGAATCCCAGGCCGCCAAAGCGGAAAGTGCAAACCCAACTGCTGCACCACCAGGCCGGCCCAATAAATATTATTTTTAAAGATGGATATATTTATTTCTTCTCTTATTATACATGCTCATCAGAAATGAAATACTCTAGAACCATATTAAGGAGAAAGAAAAAGTCCTCCCAAATATTACTTCCTAAACTGCTATTGATGATACAGTTTATATTTCCCAGACATTTTTCTCTATATTTGTAAGTTTACGTAGATAATGCTTATAAATAGACATTTTAAAATGCTCTGTAATTTATTTATTTTAAAAAAAAATTTTTTTTTTTATCTTTTTATTTTTTCCTTTTTCTCCCCAAAGTCCCCCGGTACATAGTTGTATATTCTTCGCTGTGGGTCCTTCTAGTTGTGGCATGTGGGACGCTGCCTCAGCGTGGTTTGATGAGCAGTGCCATGTCCGTGCCCAGGATTCAAACCAACGAAACCCTGGGCCGCCTGCAGCAGAGCGCACAAACTTAACCACTCGGCCACGGGGCCAGCCCCCTCTGTAATTTATTTTACTTAAATATTACTATCATGAACATTTCCATTCTCAATAAATATTATCTCAACCTTTAAAAATATTTTTTCTGATTGCAAAAGTGAAACATGGTTTTCAAAAGTGTCTCTCTCTCTCTTTTTTTTTTTGGTGAGAAAAACTGGCCCTGAGCTAAGATCTGTTGCCAATCTTTCTCTTTCTGCTTGAGGAAGATGATCTCTAGCTAACATCCATGCCAATCTTCTTCTATTTTGTATATGGGGCAGTGCGACAGCATGGCTTGATGAGTGGTGTGTAGGTCTGTGCCTGGGATCCAAACCTGCAAACTCCAGGCAGCAGAAGTGGAGCGTGTGAGCTTAACCACTATGCAACCAGGCTGGCCCCCCAAAAGTATCATTTTTTATGATTGTGTAATATTCCATCATGTAGACACATCATCATTTATTTAATGGTTACCCTGTTATTTCCACTATGTTGTTACTATAAACAATCCTGTGAGAATTACCTTGGTAGTCTCCCTTTGTATTTTTTATTATTTTCTTTGACTTGATTCAAAGGATTAGAATCTCTACATCAGACTTTAATAACTATATAATATGAATTTGCTATTTCCTTCCCCATCACAATTTCACACATTGTAAAACAGTAATGTTTCATTCAATTATTTTTTCTTAAAAAACACATGTTTAATGAACAAACCAGATTATAGCAATGTAAAATTTTAAAATGTGAATAAAAAATCACAACAATATTGTGCCTATAATAAATCAACTTCATTTTTCCATATTCTCATTTAATTCTTTTTCATATGCATATATACTTTAGACCAGGGCTTGGCAAACTTTTTCACAAAGGATCCGACAGTGATATTTTAGGCTCTGTGTGCCACGTGGTCTCTGTGGCCATGACTCAGATCTGCTATTGTAACGTGAAAGCCAGCCACAGACAATACATAAATTATAAGCATGGCTGTGTTCCGATAAAACTTTATTTGCAAAAACAGGCAGCCAGCCTGTGTTTGCTGACCTCTGTTTTAGACAATTGTTCTTATAATTTAGATGAAACTATTTGTTTGGCTATTCATGAACCAAAATTCGACCTTTCTGCAGCTGTTTTTTATTTTTAACTCTTTAATTTTCGCTTATTGTTATTTTTCCCAGGTCTCTCAAACCGTGCTAGAATTACAAAGCTGAAGTTCCCACAATGATTTGCTTTTAGTAATGCAGTAAATTCAGTGCATTTACGGATGATAAAAATGCAGAATATTTCTTTACAATGGGCTTCAAGGATGACTCTTAAAAGAAAAATCTTCATCTGTAACCCCACACCATAGCAAAAGAGTTATAGTCTTTTTCTGTCTTGGTCTATGAGCATACTTTTTGACAATTACATTAGTAGAAAAGATGATATAGTGAGAGTACATAATTTTTTAAAAAAGATCACCTCTAGATCCATTAACCTAACAGATATATTTCTAGTTCTTGTCAACCTGCAAATGTATTTTTACGTGACTGTAATTATATACACTTATCCTTTAAAAAATTTTCTACATTTACTATCCTAGAATTCCATATTCTATTTTTTTTTTAAAGATTGGCCCTGAGCTAACATCTGCTGCCCATCTTTCTTTTCCTTCTTCTTCTCCCCAAAGCCACCCAGTACATAGTTGTATATTCCAGTTGTAGGTCCTTCTACTTCTCCTGTGTTGTACACCGCTTCAGCATGGCCTGAGGAGCAGTGCTAGGTCAGCGTCCAGGATCCAAACCGGTGAAACTCTGGGCCACTGAAGCAGAGTGTGTGAACTTAACCACTGGGCCATGAGGCTGGCTCCTAGAATTACGTACTCTTAGTTATGTAAGTCTATCCACAGTTTTAATTTAAAAGGAAATTTAATTTAAAAGGAAATTTAAAAGGAATTTCAAAATGCTTTGACCCTATTTAGGGCAGCTCCCTCTTCACCATTCAGAGGCAACTTAATCCAATCAAGTTTTTTTTAATTTGTATATTTTCACTTTATACTATGAAAAATCTAAATGCACAGAAAAGTTGAAAGAAGAGTGTAAGGAATGCCTACATACTCATCACCTAGATTCAGCAATTGATATTTTATACATGCAGACACAGATAATTTTTTTCTCCATCCTTTGAAATTAAAGGGCAGATATCACGATACTTCACTCCTAAATACTTTAGCACATATCTCCAAGAATAAGGTTGCTTTCCTGCATAACCACAGTACCATTATCACACTTAGACAACCAATAATAATCTCTAATGTCATCTAACATCTAGTCCATACTCGTATTTCCTCAATTCTTCCCAAAATATCTTATATGGTTCCATTTGGAACCAGGATCCAAATAAAGTTTACGTATTGCCTTTGTTAATTTGTCTTTTCAATCTCTTTTAATCTAGAAGAGTATTCTGACATTTTTCACCATGACATTAGCTTTTTGAAGTGACCGAGATGATTGTCTTTCTTCTACAGCCTGGCTTTGTCTGATTGTTTCTTCATGGTGCCATTTAGATTGTTTATCTCCTCGACTTCCCATACACTGTACACTAAATCTAAAAGTGAAGCCGATTCAAGCTAAACCTAAAATGATAAAAATATTTCACCATTCACTCCTATCAACTTTGATTCATTAGATACTCTCTTATGTATAAAATATGTTCCATGTGGCATGGTGAACAAGATCTGCTTCAGAATCAGAGACATTTTACAGCTGGAGACCTTGGGAAAATTATTTAATTTCTTTGAGCCTCAGTCTCCCCGTATATGAAAAGGAGAGTGGTAGACACTCAGTAAATGTTTGCTCTCTTTGCCTTGTCTGCAGATTCTTCTGGATCTCACAAAGCACCGCCAGGATAGATACCTCAAGCACATTTGAAGAGCTCACGTTTCCTAAGTAAGACAGCAGCAGCAAGACGGCAATCATTTCTGCAGAGACAGTATCATCATAATGCAATATTAGCTACCATGATCTTCTATCATTTCCTTCCTGGAGAGTTATGACTGTGGCATTGAGGATTTAAGACCTACAGCCCGAACACTACTTACTACAAATCTCTCACAAAGCTGCTGCAATAAATCTCATAGAGGAAAGTCATTGCATAAAAAAATCCCCAACTCCAGGGAGCTGACCATTTATTTTCCTAGAAAAGAAGGGCTCTGATGAGAGACACTCCATGCTCCTTTAACTCCATGGAAAAGAACCCAACAAAGCATTCATCATGGAAAGCTGAGCGATGGGCCCGATGAGACGGGGCCGGGGAAGGAAGGTGGAGAGAGAAGGCCCACCCAAGGCCTGCTCAGAGATTTCCTCCTAGCCTGGGATTGGCTCTGCATAGAATCAGTGCAACTGAAGGTGTAGTTCCTGATGACAAACTACCTTCAGAAATACTAAGCCAGCGGTCGAAACCTGCGTGCAATCTACTCCACAGATTTGTTTGCATAGTGTTTAAAAATGTTTTTATGTAGTTCCCAACATTTAAAAATTGAAAATTACACAGAGAAAGATAAAATCCAGATTTCTGCCTTCTCTAAACAAACTACAATATCTGACAGCAGTGGGTCCTGTTCCTGAATTCCTGGCCCCTGAGATAGCGTGTGCGTGCCCCAGTTTGCCACACTACTTCTGCCCTGCAGGCATTAGTGTTTGCAATCCCCATGCTAATCCATCACCCTGGGGTCCATTCTCTCACCTTCTTCCCCACTTTTGCCCTTGCAGCAGAAATGTACTCATTGACTAGAAAACACGGCTGACTGCTCCCTCGTAAACCATGACCTCATATACATCGAGGAGATATTTCTAACATGGCAGGGAGGCAGCCTGTAGTAAAGCAGAGAGCATGGGCTTTGCTTAGAGGCAGATCTCAGCTCAAATCCTCTCTCTCCCTTATCCTGGGATGTTGGCCAACTTGCTAAGCTCCTCTTGAAACTTTGCTCAAAGTTTGCTCACAGCAAGATGGGTATAATAGGATCTCCCACTTTTGTTAAGGACTGGGTGTAGTAATGGATAAAAAGTGCCTAACACCTTGGAGGTGCTGTCCTCTCCTAGCTTCTGTGACCTCACGCTCTCTTTGTTCACTGCTTTTCACAGCTTCTTTGCCTCTACTTTTCTGTCTCCTTTGCAGGTGCCCGTTCCTGGCACATTCCGTAGATGTCAGTGTTCCTCAGGGTTCTGTCCTTCATCTGACTGCCCTCTCTCCACATTCTTACCCTTTCCTCAGTCTAATGGTGGTACAGACACACAAACTGATGAGTAGATTATAGCACAATATGATTTTCTGTTTTGCTTTTTTCACTTATCATTGCATAAACATTTTTTCTTTGCTGCAACACATTCTTCAGAATAAATATTTAGACTTGGAAGCAACCTAGGTGCCTATAAAGGGACGAATGGATACAGAAGATGTGGTATATATACACAATGGAATACTACTCAGCCATAAGAAATGATGAAATGTGGCCATTTGTGATAACACGGATGGACCTTGAGGGTATTAAGCTAAATGAAATTAGTCAGAGGGAGAAAGTCAAATACCATATGGTCTCACTCATAAGTAGAAGATAAAAACAAAGACAAACAAGCACACAGCAATGGAGACTGGATTAGTGGTTACCAGAGGGGAAGAGGAGAGGGGAGAGGGCAAAAGGGATGATTAGGCTCATGTGTGTGGTGATGGATTATAATTAGTTCTTTGAGTGGTGACCATGATGTAATCTACACAGAACTCGAAATTTATTACAATGTTCACCTGAAAGTAATATAATGGTATAGTCCAATGTTACTGCAATAAAAAAAAAAATTTAATGGCTGCACAATATTCCATTGCATGAATAGATTGTAACTTACCTAATCATTCCTACAATATCGGACACTTAGTTTCTAATTTTGAAGGGCAAGAATTTTAAGGATGTTTTCTTAACCTGGCATTTGTCTGCTTTGGGATTATTTTTCAGCATAATCTCATTTTTTCCGGTATGCTCCACCTCCCTGTGGCCTTTTCTTCTTTCCTCTCTCTCCTCCTCAGGGCCCTCATGTGTCCAAAGATTTAAAATGTTTTCTCTGGTGTCAACCTGAAGGAGATAGGCTGTGGTGTCAGTAAGAAAATAGCCACATGCTTTGACAATCCACTTGTCAGAAAGGGCCTAACTAAGCCCAATGTCCATTTAGAACTGAGGAGCAAAAGCTTAATGTATAACTATTCTCAAGGTAGATTTACAAAAATGAATGCTTAGGATCTTTACAAGTATGTGACACCTAGGTGGGGCAATGCCATTAAAAATGGGGATAATTTGTCTTCTTTACTCATATGGCAAGTTGGGGTACAAAGTCAGAGAAAACTGCATCTAGATTAAGGGAGGAATACATCCCATCCAGCTGAGAGAAAACGATAATTTGGAAATAAAGGAGGAAGCTTTGGCTTTAGTTATGGAATTTTAAGTGTCTGCTGTGTGCTAGGCATATTGACTGACAGTGCCATTGGCCCAGGACGGCTTGGTTGCCGAGTGGAAATGCACAGATGAAAGTGAGAAATAGGAAGTCAGATTTGGTAGGGAAGTGGGGTGCGGCCTCCACTGTAGGGAAGGCTGCCAAAAAGGAGGCAGTGGGGAAGCAGCTCTGTGTGGTCATTTGGCCGTTGGTGATGCAGCAAGTGGTTAGATGGCTGCCTGCGGACTCTACCCCTCCTCATGGAGTGGTCCCACCCTGGTCACTAGGGTAAATTAATGAAGACAAACAACAATCTGACACAAAGTACTTTTGGAGACTTTGTTTTCCATGTGAATCCAGCCAGCGGCACAGAAATAGAAAATGAAATGTCTCAAAGTCAACTCAAAGTAGTAAACCTTTTCCCCACAAAGTATTTATTGGTTAAATCCTTTTCCATTATTGTAATATCTTCTCCACTCTCCACCAGATTTAGCATCCTCTTCCTGTTGTAGATTAACAACCATATCCCGTAAGTGGGGCTATTACTCAGAGAGGCAGGAAGAAGAGCGTTTGCTGTTTCTCTTTGAAGAGCCCGTTCACACTCTTTCTCTTGTGACTGCTTGGTAACTGGATCCCAAGGGGTCAGTAGAGGTATCTGGCCTCTTCTGACGTCTTAGAACCAAGGATACTACTTAAATGGACAGGATTTATCACCAAATTTGACCAGCAGAACCCCATAAATCTTAAATACCAAGTAAGAGAGAGGTAAATCTTCCTTACTGGTTGACAAAGTTCGTTGTAAAAAAACGTCTCCAGCCAAGAGAGAACACAGACCTGCCTTCAGCTGCTTCTATTCTTTAAAACTGAAAATGCAGCATGTTTGAGAAAGTGAAAAGAGAAAGGCCGTCTTCAAGTTCTCTGTAGGCTGGAACAGTACAACTAAACTCAATTCTGTTTGGGTGAACTCCTTTTAAGCCTAAGTAAGATCTATCAGTCTATTGCCACGGCAATGGAAAGTGAAGGGAGGATTTGGGCTGTTTCTGCCTTTTGAAGCTCTGAAAGGTTAATTTTCTTCCAGGGTAGCTTGGAAAAGAGAATAAAGAGCAGCCTCGAGGAGTCTAGACCACAGAAGATAAGTTCTAGTGTCAGGAGGATTTCTTTTTGAGACTTAGAAACATTTCAGTGTGCTGATGAATTGAACACAGTCCCAAGTATCCTGTTGTAGGAATTGAAACTTTGATCTGAAGTCAGAGTTCAGGAACACCCAGGAAAGTTTGTAAACTTAGCAAAATCCCAGTTCAGCTGCTCTCTGGTACTCTTCACAAGTGCTCTGAATCCCGCACTTTCTTTTCCTTGACTAAAGTGGCTGTAGAGTGAGAGAATTCGCCAGCCAAATTTATGGCTTGAATGTAAACGGCCTAGTTTCCTGAATCACTCCTCCTAGCCAGCCACACCCACCGTTGCCTGCCATCTGTGGTTGTGAAAGCAATCAACTTTTGACCCTCAGAACTGTGAGCTGAGAAATGGATATTGTTTTAAGCTACCAACTTTCTGGTAGTTTGTTACACAGCAAAAGAAAATGAATACACCTACCTTCCTCTTTCATTACTCAGGAAAACACCGTGAGAAGACCCATTACTCAGCTGTGCACTCTAGGAAAAAGTGGTGTCTCTAGAACAGAGCACCCAGACTGCCCTCTGGTGTAGATCTCTGATAAAACAGGCATGTGTAAGTACAACTCCCCTTGAGAAAGGATCTGGTTGTCCGAATCCTGATTAATAAAACTGGAAATATTGATGCCAACCTAGCACAGGAGTCTCTTCTCTTTAGAGTGAAACAGATCCAACCGACCAGTTCAACCACACCCAAAGCTGCGTAAAACATGCAGTGAGAAACCTATTGCACACAGTAACGAAACATTAACAATGGCAGAATAAGAAAAAGGAACAACTTACAAGGGACAGCTGAAGGAGAGGAAGAAGTATTTCTCTACCTTCTAGGTTCTTCTGGCTGGTCTAAAAATTAAATCGACAGGAGACAATAACAGGAGGAAATCAAACAAGTTTAATAACATGTACACACAGGAGAAACCCAGGAAAACTGAGTAACTTGAAAAAATGGAGGAAGCCACCACTTTAAATACCATCTTCAGCTAAAGACAAAGGAGAATGTTGGGGGTAGTGGTTTGAGGCTTCAAAGGGGAGGAAGGCAATTTATACGGAGATGGAAAAGCAAATGTTTAATGCTTAGTAAACAAATGTTTGCCACACCTTGCAAAGACGATGGGACATGGAGAGGACTTTGATTAAAGGGGCCTTACTAGGTTCTCCCGTGACTACCACACCTAGTTTATTATACTATAGCTACCTATGGCAATAGCTCTTTCCCAAAACAAGCCTTCTATCTTGAATTCTTTTAGGCAGTTAGGAGAAGGTCAAAGTTTCTTCCTGAGCCTTTTGTTCTTAAAAATAATCAAGCCAAAGAGACACATTTTGAGATGGCAAATTCTGATTATCAAAGACTAATGTCTTCCAACTGCCTAGTTTATGGTCCAGAGAGGCATGTCAGGAAGCACACTCAGCTCTGTCCAGTAGCCTGCTCCCACAGATTCCAGGCCTGATGTGTGCTCTTTGACTCCCCCATCCAGACAGAAGCTCCTGGGGAAGAAGCTTGGCTGGTCTCCTTAGCTAATGACCCTCAAAATTCCCTCAGGCTTATTCTAAGTGAGGACAGCCCCTCCCCTGCCATAACCCACTCAGGCTTTGCTCTTCCCTGTGAGTACAGGCAAGCTCAACCACATTTTGCATACCAGCCTTCCTTCTTAGTAGGCTCAGAACCTCAGAGACGGGGACGGGGGGCACTAGAGCTGTATGTTGGGAACTGAGGTTACATTTATTCAGCTTTTGGCTGGGTGGGCCCTGTACCTGGCACTACTAAACAGTGTTTCAACAAGGTGCAAAGGACAGCTGTTTTCAGGCAAAGGAGTGCTTCTCCCTGCCCCAGGTTCATTCGAGTGCATTTTAATAGACCTAAATTCAAGGTGGGGAGAACCAGGTGATTTTGCATGTCAGCCTCATAACAATCTTGTGAAGTAGATAGTATTATTATCAATTTATGGATGAGACTTAGAAAGGTTACATAGCTTATCCAAGTTCATAGTCAATAAGCTGTGGAATTGGGAATCAAATCAGCCTAATTTTATTAAAAAAAAAAATTGCATGTGGTATTATTTATTTACTTATTTATTTATTGCATGGGAAGATTTGCCCTAAACTAACACCTGTTACCAATCTTTCCTCCTTTTTCTTCCTTGCCCCCAACCAAAGCCCCAGTACATAGTTGTGTAGAGTTGTAAATTCTTCTTCTTCTATGTGAGCTGCCACCACAGCATGGCTACTTACAGACAAGCAGTGCGGTTCTGAGCCTGGAACCAAAACTGGTCCACTGAAACAGAACGCACTGAACTTTAACTGCTAGGCCATCAGGGCTGGCTCATTATTATTTATTTTTAAAGAAACTTTTTATTTTAGAACACTGTTAGATTTACCAAAACATTGTGAAGATAATACAGAGTTCCTGTATACCCCACATCCATTTTATCCTATTATTATCATCTATTAGTATGGTACATTTGTTACAATTAATAAACCGATATTGACACAATATTGTTAACTAAAGTCCACGTTTTGTTCAGATTTCTTCAGTTTTTCCCTAATGTTCACTTTTCTTGTTCTGGGACCCCATCCAGGATACCACGTTACATTTAGTAGTTATGTCTCCTTAAGCTCGTCTTGGCTGCGGCAGTTTCTTAGACTTCCCTTGTTTATGATGATCTTTAAAGTTTTGAGGAGTACTGGTCAGGTATTTTGTAGAATGTCCCTTAATTGGGATTTGCCTGATGCTTTCTCCTGGTTAGACTGGAGTTATGTGTTTTTGGGAGGAAGACTACAGAGGTAAAGTGTCATTTTCATGACATCATGTTACTGAACCAGGTTTGTTTTGCCCACTGCACAATTATGCCAATCACTGAGATGGCGAGTTTATAGCAGAGAAAAGGTTTCTTCACAAGGCAGCCAAGTAAGGATACTGGAGAACAAATCTCAAATCAGCCTCTCCAAAAATGGGGATTAGGGATATTTATGGGAAAAGGGGGCAGGGTAGTCTGAAGTGTGGGAATAGATGATTGGAGGTAAGGAGAAGTGAAGTAATTGATGATCTGTGCAGCAAGTGTAGTCAAGCTTCATGGCTCTTCACAGGATTCATGTTCACAAACTGGCGGTATTTGCATGATCTGAGGGTGGAGTTTTTGGCTCATCGACGTCAAAGAGTCATGTACTGGTCATCCTCGAAGGCCCAGTTGATGAGTCGGTGGTCTTAACCAGCCTGAACTGGACAAGGAGTTGACTCTCAGTTCCTGAAAAACGTAAGCACCCATTACCATGGTGATGCAAGCATCAGAGATGTTATCTGTAGGTGGGTTTTAGTAATGCATTATCTAACTATTTTGAAACAGATAACTAACCGAGTAGAGTTAAAGCAAGTTGGTCCCCGGTTTCAATCATATCAAGGGTGCATATTATCACTGTTGGTATTAACCCAGATCATCTGGCTGAGTTAGTGTTTGCCAGTTTTCTCCACTGAAAAGTTACTCTGTTTTTGCTCCTTTCATACTGTACTCTGGAAGATAGTCATGTGCAGCCCACACTTGGAGTGGGGAGATATGCTCCCCTTCCTTAAGGGTGGAGTATCAACCTTCTACGCAGATTTGTCTCTTCTCCCTCATTAATTTATTTATTCAATCATTTATTTATATCAGTTTGAATTCAGGGGTATTTATTCTATATTTTGGGTTGTTATTCAATACTACTTTATTTCATTGCACATGATTTGATTTTAAACTCCTGCTTTTTATAGCATACTGCTTGTGGTCTTGATTGCATGACACGGAGGTGGTATTTGACCAGAACTTAAGATCCCAACACTGGAGTCCTTTCCTGCCATAGCCACTCCCTTTTGAGGTTCCCAAGGGACACAAATGCCAGAGGAGAAGGCCAGGCAAAGGAATTCTCCCTAACATTTGATTGATCTCCGGCCTCTCTCAAAGCATAAATTTCAAAAGTTGAAAACATAGCTCCCTTAAAAATATAGAATAAACACATGTCAGAGATTTTATTTAACTCATTAATTAGTGTGGGAACCATCAAGATGGTAAAGCTCATTCAAAGAGTATTTGAGGGACAAGATGCTTGTAGACGATTTTAAAATGGGAACATAAGAATAATATCACTGGTTTAGATGCAAAACTGGTTTAATGTCCTGCAGGGCAATAAAATCACAGCATTTGGGGTTATCTTATCTACTAGACAGAAATCATTTGCATCTCTGCTAGTCACAAATCTACAAGCTAACATACACTGTCACCGAGTCTCAGCCTTAATTAATAGTCAGTTGCAAAGTCATGGAATGGTATCTTCTCATGAAAAATTAAATAATTCTTAGACAGGCTTGTTAAACAATGGTTCAGTATGACATTGAAAGGATAGGTTGCATTCTCTTGAACTTATCACATTTTGGATAATTTTCCTTTCAACTCATATCCTAATGTCATCTCCTATGGAATTGCATGAAAACATTTTGCCAGCCTAGATAGACCTAGTGGCCTCCCCTAAGGCTCCACTCTGGTTCCACTCAGGGAAACAGAAGGTCTTCCTAGACAGGAGGTAGCCCTGGGCTTCTCTAACTCTCTGGTTGAGGGAGAGAGATGATTGCAAAGAGAGGCCAGAAAGAGCCCCAGGGAACCTCAGCGCTTCAGTTTCCTTGGGTCTCACACCAAGAGCACCCCTTCCTCTCACTGTGGTCCAAGAAATATTAAACCTGATCAATTCCTATCAACACCCTTTTCCTTGATTGTGGGGGGTACAAGAAACCTTGGCAGAGTAGACAGAACCTTGATTTCCCTCTAGAAAGTGAAATACCCTCCATGGCTTCCAAATTTGAACATCACATAATAATGCTAATTTTTATTTAACGCCCTTGGACTGAGTGATGAGGGCAGGACTGCGCCTTGTATGACTCTTCATTCTTCACAGCTTCTGGCATTAGGCCTGGCACGTTGTTGGCCCTCTGTAAATGGCAGCTGTGTGTATAAAGGGTATTACGATTTGGGGGTTTTGTTGAAAATGGGCTCATGCAGGAGAAAGCATTTTGAGAAGCCTACACTAATGACTTGCTATTCGTAAGGCCATGCTGTGAGGGGGTGTCCTGAGGACAAAGTATTCCGGAAGAAGTAGCTTCTAGAAGCACAAGACAGCCTTTTATTTTTTAAAATGTGACCCAGATGGCAATACCAAATAATAATAATAATTATAATGGTACTTTTTTTCTTTTTGGTAAGAGCCCAGGCCTGGCAACGTCTGGCTTTAGATTACAAATTAGCTCATTATCATAAAAAAATATTTATTGAAGCTCAGCAATGATCAATGGTTCAACATGAGCCTGTTGGAAAAATCAGGGAGTTATTGGCGCATGTGGTATTTGGTGCATAGCTTCTCAATAGGGATAATTTTGTCCCAAGATGAGCACCATGGATAGGAAATAGGACTTTGGGGTCCCGGTCTGATCATCTGGAAAACAGGGCTAATTGGGATGCCTCCCTCAGAGGTTTGCTTCATTAATGTTGCTCAGAAATGTTTAAATCAGAGATGGCTCAGCACTGTGCTCGGCCCTAATGTTTAAACACGAAACCTCAAACTGCTTGGGCCGTTTTACCTGTTTTTCAAGATTCTGTTTTCTGTTATATCAAGGCTTTCTTAGGAATTTGCCTAGATTCAGCTCATGGCCTCTTCCTTCTTCAGAAGCATTTTAGATATTATTTAGCCTAGAATATACTGAAAGACAGAGATACTTCCAGGGTCACAAATGATAAAGAGAATGCACCAGAAGACCAGCTGGAGCAGTGCTGGCTGCAACAGCCTAGTGGAAAGAACACGGGTTTCAGTGTCAGGTGGCTCTGAAGTGGAATCAGGAAGCTAAAACATACTGGGTGTGTGACCTTAGACACCTCATTTAGTGTTACTGAACCTCAGTTCCTTGTCAAGAAGAATGGGAATAATATCTGCTTTGTAGTGTGGCTTTAAGAATTAGAAATCTTGTTTGAATAGTTGTTGGAACATAGCAGATACTTAATAAATGATAGCAGTTATCATCCTTCCCCAAACACCCAAGGTAGGATGCCTGGTGGTGAGAAGTTGAGGTTTGGGTCTTCTTTCCTTCAGAGGGCCATGAGCTGGGAACATGGATAGGTGGGATCTTGGTTATAAAAATGATGGGAACATCCGTAGGCAGCTGTGAACTTGCCAATTCCTTTGAGCCTAAATAGTCCCAGCTGTAAAATCAATATGCCCAACATGTTTAAAGCTAAAAAGGAAGCAGGCGATGGAAGTGTGAGAAGCAGATGGATGGGACTGAAAGAAACATAGCATTCATTGCTTTCAACATGGGTGCCGATTACCCTACCTCATAAGCCAGGAATTGAGGCTCATAGAGGTCATATGGAGTAGTGGGTAGGAGCCCAGACTTGAGCGAGACTCCCTGCCACACTTTAAAAGTGCTTCCATTTTCTTACCTGAAAAATGGGTATTCGTGAGTCAGGATAGACTAGGTCATGCTGCAGTAACAACCAACTCCAAAAATCTCAATGACAGGCAGCAACAAATGTTCCCTTCTTGATCACACTCCATGTCCTTCATGAGTTGGCTATGGCTCCACTCCATGTCATCTTCATCCTCAGACCCAGACTGACAGAACAACCACTCACTGGGACACTGCCAGTCGTCATGGCACAGTGAAGAGGGAACATGGCAAAGCCCACACTGGTTTTCAAAGCTTCTTCCTGTAAATGACACATGACACTTCTGCCTTTATTTTATTGGCTAAAGAAAAGCATATGGTCGCTTCTTGATCCAACAGGGTGGGGATGTTTAAATCTGCTATAGGCAGGAGAACTGCAAGGAGGGAAACCAAAACATTTAGTAAATAGTAATGGAGTTTACCACAGATGAAGATAATGGTAATAAAAGTCTCTACCTCAAGGTTGCCCTGACAACTAAATGAGTTAATGTTATACATAAAGAACTTAGAAGAGTGAGTGACACACATTAAGCATAATATATGTTTGCTATTATTATTGCTGAACATCATGCAATGGGTTAGTGACAGAGCTGCACTAGATCCTGGTGTTGTAATTAAAAAGTAAAAAAAATTGTGTGTACTGAGAACTATGGAGCCACAGACAGCCAAGGGCCGAGTGTATATAAAAACCAATGTAAAGGGGCCGGCTCCGTGGCCGAGTGGTTAAGCTGTGCGCTCCGCTGCGGCGGCCCAGGGATTGGATCCTGGGCGCGGACATGGCACCGCTCGTCAGGTCACGTTGAGGTGGCATCCCACATCCCACGACTAGAAGGACCTGCAACTAAGATATACAACTATGTACCAGGGTGGGGGAGGGGGTTTGGGACATAAAGTGGAAAAAAAAAAGATTAAAAAAAAATCCAACGTAAAGCAGGTTTTGAGAAGAGAGAGAGGGGGAGCTGAGGGAGAAGGGATAGAAGGAAAGGTGAAGAAGGAGAAAGAAAGAAGGGCGTGAGAGAGAGAAGGAGGGATTCCGCCTTCGAAAGCCCAGGGGTAGAAAGCTTCAGGCAGACTCAGTGACTCAGGAAGTGGTGGGCCGTGGGGAGCTAACCGCTTTTGTCAAATCCCTCCTTTTCCTTGGACTAAAGTCATTCTAGTAGGTCTGTTATGCCTTTCATTAAAATGCTGATTTCTTTCAGCTGCTAGTACCTCTTTCATGCTCCTTTAATTGTTCTCATCAACCTTGAGTCAATGCTGGATGGGATGGTTTACACATGCGCCCTAGCACCCAGGAGTTGGCTGAAAGTGACCTTTGCCTCATTACCATAGTAAAAATCACACCCAGGGGTGGAGAGCTAGCATGCTAATGATACATGTGACGCATGTAGTAACATGCTGAGTGACAGCGCAGGCGCAAGTACAATCTCTTCTCTATATCCTATGATGGAAGACACATCCCCTGCCTCAGCCAGATAAAAACCCTGCAGTGCGGCTATTCAGGAAGCCACTGGCTTCTCTCTCTCCCCCTTCCTCCGTTTTTCATGATTGGCTCCCTTGTGCACACGCTAATAAACTTTCTAACTCCTCACTCCTGCTCATTGTCTCTCTTGATTTCTATCCTTGGGGATGACGAGAACCCAGGGCGCCGGTAACAAATTCAGGCACTTTGCTCCAGAGTCCATGCTCTTAATGACTATAATCTAACACCTGCCTTGCTAAGCCCTGTTTGCAGCACTACTCCAATTTTTTTGTGGCCTCATAAAGCAAGTGAGCCCGGATTTGGGGCTGTGGATATACAAATCTAGAACTTTGTTCGAGGGGCTCATTTTATCCCCTCTCCCAACAGTAAAGATTCTTTGCTTATAAAGTAACATATTTATTGTACTTTAAAAATTGCTGTCAATTGTTATTATTACATTGGCTCCATTCTATATTAATTTGTCTCCAGAAACATAACCAGCATAAACATTAAGAGCCTCCTTACAGCCTACCAGGGCAGTGTTGGTCGGTCTCAGTAAAAGGTGCCCTTTTGGGAGGTGGCTCCCTGGAGCCCTTGGACACAGAGCCTCTTCTCTGGTCCTCTCAAGCGTCAGTCTCCACGCTGATTGCCTGCTCTTCCTCCCACTGGCAACTTACCACCCCTTGAGATATTATTATCTGGTGCAGCCTAATTTTATTGCTGGGTCAGACAATCAATCTTAATTGCCTGTTTCCACCTCCAGCTGTGCCTCTGCCTTGTGGGAGGAAAACCCTCTCTCTTAAGGCTTGGTGCCTGCCCATCCCCCCGGGATCAATTCCTCAGGGTGGCATTGTGGCCGCTTTGAGGATCTCCTGCAACTTCTGAGCCCCCAGGTTCCCCATTTTCCTGGGCTGTGCTGGAGGAAGATGAGGGTTTTGTTTGCGTGCTGAGCCTCTCCTGCCTGCCCGCCTTCACTTTGTCATCTTCTAATAGCTGACCAGTTCTGGGTCCATATCCTCTTTTTGTCCCACCAGACTCATTCTCACTCTTCCCCACACCGCTACCTTCCCTGGGAGGCGGACCTGTTTGGACCCCATCAGAAAGCTCCTTTGCTTTCTGGCTTGCAACTGGGTCCAGCGGGTAAGAAGCCTGGGCAGGAGACCCCCAGGAAGGCAGGACACCTTTTTCCCCTGGTGCCTTCACTGTGGGATCTCCTCCAGTTCTCTCAGCTGGAAAGTCAGAGCTCCTCTCAAGGGGGCCCTCTTCTCATGACTTTTTCTGAGTTCTGCTAAGCACTCCCTCCCTTGATCCTAGGGTAAGCGATCGATTAATTATTGGCCCCAATTCTTTGCCCATCCTGGTATCCACACTCTTTGCCTGATGTGACTTTATAATTATGTTAGGGGACCAAAGTGGGTCCACTTCCTGGTGAGTTGAAATCAGAGCCTTCACCAGAAGTAGTTGTCACACAAAGTAAAATTTATTTGTAGCAAATAGGAGACCACATGGAATCATTTCCAAAGCTGTGGCTCTCCAAACAAAGGAAGGCAGGTGTCTTTTTATTTCAGATGGGGAATGAATATTGAAAAGTTTTATCATCACATGTAGAGGCGGGTATTAGCATGCGCAGGAGCAGTCTGAAAACATGCTCTCACATACATTGCATGTTATGCTAATAAGGCTTAGGCTTCTCCTGGGGTGGAGAGTTCGGTATTAAAATGAGGCAGAGGGCAACTTTAGGTCATCTCCGGGCTGTGTACACAGGCGCTCCTTTTGCGGTGGGGCTCTGTCTGGTTCAGGCCAGTTGACAATTGTATCTCTTCCTAACATAACTCTGCAAAACAGCCTTGAGGAAGTGTCAAGTAATTTTAAGACTTCCTTTGAGCTGTATAGGCATACACTGGTGACAGTTACTCTCATAAAAGGAGGGGTGTGATGTCTCCTGCCCTTGCACTTAGCTCTATCACTTGCTTTAGTCGATGGAATGTGAGTAGAACCAACTGTTTATGCCAGTTTCAAGCCCAGGCCTATAGAAGTATGCTGTGTTTCTGTGTGTCTTTTTTGTGCCTCTGCCATCTCCATGAGATGAGCTTTTCATGGTCACTGCTGCCTCTTCAGTCTGAGCCCTAGAATGAACCCAGGTGGAACAGATCAGGGTTTGATCTGCAGAGAGGAGCCAAGCCCAGCTGGACACCAGCTTGTAGCAGAGCTCCGAGCGGAGCCAGCTGACCTCCAGTCCACCCACACACCCATGAGAAATACACTCTTATTGCAGCATTCCACTGAGACTGCGTGATAAAGAGTGGTAACACCCCACTGTTGCTAGCACCAGGGTTACTGCAGTGTTCCTTGTGCTTCCCCTACAGCCTGCTCCTACATCAGAAACACTCTCATTACTAAACCTTACGGAAACCATCCTAATCTGAGTGTCATCTGTTTCCTGTAGTGACACTGAATGAATGATACAAGCACAAGGCCCAGTTCCTCCCCCACAGTATATCAATTTGCCAGAAAAGCTCAAAACATGTCATTCAATACTAGCTTCCCCCTCTTCTTTGTTTTTTATTTGCTACTCAATATTCAAATGAAACCCTGATCTTAGAAGCCAATAATATCTTATTTTATTGTTTTTATGCATTAATTTGTTTTTAATTTTTCAATTTTTTATTTGGAAAGCAATTTTCAAACATATCTGCAAGTAGAGAACACGCTTGTACCTGTGGCTCAGCTTTAATAATGATCAACATTTTGCCTAGCTTATTTCCTCTATTCCTCTCCTGTTTTTTTTTTTCTTCTACATCTAATGACCCTTCAATTTCCAGAGGGAATCCAAAGGTCCCATTTTGGCTCTAATCTTCTGTGATCTCTCTGCAGCATTTGCCACTATTGCTCACCCTTCCTTCTCTGCCCTTGCTGTCTCCTGGGTCTCCTTTTATCTCCCGTGACTGCTCTCTGTTTTCTGTTTTTGATTCTCGACCTGTCTGTTAAATGTCAGTGTTCCTGAGGGCCTTGTCCTTCACCTGTTTCCTTCTCTCTATGTTCTCTTCCTGGGTGGTCTCACGCATGTCTGTGGCTTAATCTGTGAGTCTGCTCCACTCCTGGGCTATACTTTCTGTCTGCCCCTGAAGTGTATTCATTTGGATGTCTGTACGTACTTCACATTGAGTATGTTGAACCTAAACCAAATTCAGTGGCTTCTCCTTGAATCTTCTCTTTCACCTCTTCTTCTGGTTCCCCCATCTCAGTTCAGACCTTCCCTAGTGCCCAGTCCTGTAGCTAGACATCTTATACCTGTCTTTGACCTAGACCTATTCCACTTCCAGATGGTCTGTCTAATTCTTCTCCTGTTTCCATTTCCTTGTGGGGAGGAAGAAATATTCCTCTGCCCTTCTAGGTTCTTCTGGCTGGTTTAAGAATTAAATTGACATGAGACAGAATAACAAGAGAAAATAAAACGAAGTTTAATAACATGTATACATGACAGAAACCCAGGAAAACTGAGTAACTCACCAAAATAGCCAACGCCACCACCTTAAATACCGTCTTTAGCTAAAGACAGAGAAAGATGTTGGGGGTGGTGGTTTGGGGCTTCACAAAAGAGGAAAGCAATTCACATGGAGAAGGGAAAGCAAATGTTGGATAAACAAATATTTGCCATGCCTTGTGAAAACAATGAGACATGGGGAGGACTTTGATCAAATGGGCCTTGCTAGGTTCCTCCAGGTCTACCACACCTAGTTCACATTATACTATAGTTACCGATGCTGTTAGCTCCCTCCTGGAACAGGCCTTCTATCTTAAACTCTTTTAAGCAGTTAGGGGGAAGGTCAAAGTTTCTCCCTGATTCTTTTGCTCTTGAAAACAATCAATCCAAAGAGATACATTTTGGGGTAGAGAATTCTGCTCCCCTACAACCTCCTTGGTTCAGGCCCTCATCATCTCTCACTGGGGACATTCTAACATTCCCAGTGTTGTTCCTCTTCTAAGTGCTAGCATCAATTTCCTAAATCACACGCCTAATCATGCTCACCCAAGCCCAGCTTATAAATCTTCTATGGCTCTATTCAGAATATATTCTAAACATTTTGGTGTGATACTAAAGCCTCTTTACCATCTTTTCTTCTAATCGCACCTCCTGTACCCTGTCCTCCAAAGATATGGCCCTGCTTGTTTTCCCCTAAGATACCATATGACCTTTGCTCATACTGATCCCTATCTTATTTTTTAAGATTAAAAAAATGAGGTTCTGGTTCTCAAATACTAATTTCAAACTGTCACTTCCACAGCTCTTGAATCCCCTTTGCCCTTCTGAGATTCTTGTGTGCATTTGAATTTGTTGTTCCTGCCAAAGGAAATAGTCAACATGATATTTAACTTTTTGAGCAGTCTCATTAGAGTTTCTCTTTTCAAAAGGGGCCCATTTGACATGGCAATGGGTATTGTGTCCATAGAAATAATGGCAGTGTGAAGTTTCTGACTGTTCTGTAGGACTTTGAGCGCCACAAGGCAGGAATGGTCTGTTACTCACCTTTTCATATATCCCCAGTGCCTGGCATATAGGAAATACTCAGTAAGTCTTTGTTTTAATTGCATCTAAATTAGCATCGGGACCAGGAAGCAAGATCTGGAGAGGGCACACATGTTGCCAGCCAATTGCAGAGAAAGCTGCCAAATGGATAATCTATGAGCTGAGAGGCTGGGGTCACCCCATTCCCTTCAGTGAGTGCCTCCAAACCTGTCAGATGTCAGTTGCATTTGCAAAGCTAGGAGTTCAGGTGGAAGGTTGGATTTTTCTTCATTAAACTTGTCATTCCCCAAGGTGGGGCTCTGACAGGAACCCAGTGAGATGTCAAGCTGAGACAGCTGTTGCCAAACCTGGTGGAGGCATTTCAAACAGCCGGGGATACAGCTGCTGCCTCAGACTTCATGTGCAACGTTCTTCTCTTCTTTAAGGAGGTCAAAATGCTTAACAAAAATTAGCAATAGTGAGGCCGTCGTGGTATGATGATAAACACAGAACTGGATATGAGACAGATCATGTGAATTTGAGTCTCAACTTTGGTTCTTATTAGCTGTGTGACTTTGAGCAACTTATATCACCCCTCTGAGCCTCATTTTCCTCATTCATAACACTGGTTATGATACTGAACGTCTTAATCTCAAGTTTGTGTGCCCAATGCACAGTAAGCCAATCACTGAGACAGCAGTGCTTGGAGATGGAGAAAAGTTTATTTGAATTGGCCAAAACAAGAAGGTGGGAGGATAGGTTCTCTCAAATCCACCTTAACAAGAGAAGAAAGCAGGGTGTTTTATAGAGCCAAGGTGCTTGGCAGGAGGAGTTTAAGAGAAACAAAGGGGTAATCTATGTTTCTTTCACTCCAGATAAGCCCTTGGGCAATTCAACTTCTGGGCATCAGCTACAGCTGGGGACTGGTTATCTGTCGATCCTAACTTCCTTGAAAGTATTCTTTTTCTTCTGCAAAACAAGCTCATAAATCCTTGTGACCCTTGAGTGACCCCTCAGGTTAAACAAGAAAACAGCAAATTGACAAGATTAATTTCTTTTCCTCTATGTCTGTGTTGGGAACAAGCTTGAAAGGTAATCACATTCTTATTGAATATTTAACCCTCAGGTACTCAGCTTCACTTGCTGTGAAGACTGAAAGAGATAATGTATATGGAAATGGTTTATAAACTGTATATCACTGTTCAAATATTAGGTAAAATTAAAATATTTTAAAATTATATTTAGTCTTCGTAACACACACATTAAGTATAGAATGGTCAAGTTGATACATATTTGCTCACTCTTTACTATATGTCCAGCTCTCGGCTCCAGACTGTGGTAGATGCAGAAGTTTATTGAGTCAGTTTGCCCGACTTTAAGAAATTTACAATTTAGTTGGGAGATGAGACTAATTTATTTCTCACTGCCTATGTTTCTATAGAGGCGAAAAAATTCTACAACCAGAGTAGAACATTTCTATTTCTTTTCTCATTCTTCCTAAGAGAGGAGGAGTAATTTACATGATTGGTGAGCTTGGGCAAAGGGACTGAGGGTGATGGCTCAGCACTGTTTTTCTTCTCTCTTCCTAAACTAGTAGATCATTGGGAATGTATGCTTTCTCTACTCTTTTCCACAAAGCCTTTGGAAGGCACGGGATGTGGGGAGAGCAGTGGTTGTCCAGCTCTCTCCGGGACTGGGTGGGTAGGTTAAGTTCTGGGAGAGAGTGTTAGGAGGTGCATTATATCTTGGCACTTAATACCAGTTCCTACCCTTGATCCCATCCTAAGTTATGTTCCTTTCTTTAAACCCTCAACATCTAAATCTCCTCCTGTTTTTTGGGGAAGCATATACCACTTACCCTCAGGGCTTGAACTTACCTCAGGACCTAACTACCACTCTAAGTTAGATTATTGAAATTAGACCGGTGCTTTAGGAATTCTGCAAGTCTCTGCCGGTCGGCCTGCCACTTCAAGTCGGGCAGAATGGATCAGAATGCACTCCAAATGTGATTCTCTTCTATATGACCTATCATTGTGAGTTGATAAGATGCTTCTTTATCTTTGGCTTTGAACTCTTTTAGGTGTGCTTTTCATTTCATTTATTCTACTTGGGGTTTGTTGAGATTCTTGGATCTGTGATCTAATGTTTTTCACTAAATTTGAGACATTTTTAGCTATTATCTTCTAATTTTTTTTCTGTCATGTATCAGTCATGGTTCCACTAGAGACACAAACCAGTAGGATATATAATAGGAGATATGTCCAGTAGGATATGTGTGAGTGTAAAAAGATTCATTGAAAGGAACTGGCTTACTTGATTGTGAGAGCTGACTAGGCAAGTCTGAAATGTGCAGGGCAGGTTGTCAGGAAAGGCAGGAACTGATGCTGTAGTCCACGGATGGAATATTATTTCCTTAGGGAAATCTCAGCTCTGTTCTTAAGGCCTTTCAACTGATTAGATAAGACACCCAATTATGCAGGATAATCTCCTTTATATAAAGTCAACTGATTATAGATGGTAATCACATCTAAAAAATACCTTCAGAGCACCGCTAGTGTTTGTTTGAACAACTGGGTACAATTTTTAATATTACAATATTATTTATATTAATGCTAACCTTCTTTCCAACGTTTAAAATGATGGTACACATAAAACACCAAATGCAAATGCATGTGAAGTTTAAAGAGTGACAATGAAATGAACACTCATACACATGATATCCAATTTTTTTTTTTTTTTGAGGAAGATTAGCCCTGAGCTAACTACTGCCAGTCCTCCTCTTGTTGCTGAGGAAGCCTGGCCCTGAGTTAACATCGTGCCCATCTTCCTCTGCTTTATATGTGGGATGCCTGCCACAGCATGGCATGCCAAGCGGTGCCACGTCCACACCCAGGATCCAAACCAGCGAACCCCAGGCTGCTGAGAAGTGGAATGTGCAAACTTAACCACTGCGCTACTGGGCCGGCCCCACGCTACCCAATTTTAAAAACAGAATATTGGTAATTTGAAGTCCTATGAGTCTTTTTTCAATTGTGTCCCCCTCTCTGCTATATGTAAAGTTTAAAATATGGAAAACAATACAATATGTTCTTATAGAAAAGTATAAAAAAACATGCATACAATGATAAACACCAAATTGAAGACAGAAGGAAGGAGAATGGGACTGGACAGTGATACAAAAGAGTTTTTATTATATTTGTCAGATTTGATTTTTTAAAAATGATGTCAGGCAAATGGGGCAAAGTGCTAAGATCTGATTAGGTGTTTGCTATATGATTCTTGGAAGGCATTAAGGCAAAATAGCATGAAGGGTTGAGTGCACACATTCTGGGGCCAAACTGGTTTAGATTCAATTTTAGCTGCATGAATTACTAACTATAGAAATTGCACAGATTACTTAGCCTCTCTGCAACTCAGTTTTTCTTATCTCTAAAACGGAGATCATAATAATACTCACACTATAGTATTGCTGTGAGGATTGCATTAATTAGCTTATGGAAAACATTGGGACAGTGTTTGGTATATAATGAGCACACAATAAATATTAATTATTTGTAGTGAGTTTTACATACTTCATAAACTTTTCTTAAGAAACTGCAAACACACATGCACACCCTCAAACCCCCGAACCATAGGGTTAAAATAATTTGTTTGAACCTCTTGGGGCAGATGTGTTTCATAATTCAGAATTTTTGGTTGGTTATTATGCAACATCACTAATGGGGTCTAGGGCAACACCCTCTAATCAAACACCATTATTATTTCTGCCATGAAAATTACGACTATTTACTAAGTCATTTACTAAGACATAAAAAAGTCTAAACATTTTCATGTCAGCTCAGGTCAAGTTTTACCACTAAATGTGTTTGCTACAAACTTTCCAAAAACTTTCAGTTTTCAGAATGTTATGGAATCTGGAATTGCATATAAAGCGTTGTGGTCCTGTACCATAAAGCATCCACCTTATGAGTATCAGTTTTTCCTCAAAAAGAATGAGGCAGATCTGTATACACTGAAAAGGAAGGTAAGGCATACTGTTAAGTAATAATACCATATGTGTTACAGTATTTGTCAACTGTCAAACAATACAGTTGGACAGTTATATGATTTGTGTTATGATTTCTATTACGTTTATAAAAACAGTCTTCCACATTTTCATGCATATATGTGATAAATGCATTCAAAGGAGACTGGAATAGATACCCACTCAACTGATGAGAGTGGTCACCTTTGGAGAAGGGAGTGGGGGAGGCCAAAGGGGGGTTACCACATTTTTTCTATATACTTCTGAATTTTTTGAGTCTTTTATGAAAAGGTGTTTACCTATATTTGGTTAATAAAAATGGAAAAACTGCATGGAAAAATAAATTGAGGCAGCATTGTGGAGGAGCCGAGAGGTTTAATTTAAATCAGTGAAGGTAAGGAGCTGTGATCAGTGAAGGTGGGGAGCTGTGGACGTTTTTGAGCAGAGCAGCGACAGCAGGCTCAGGTATGTAAAATTGCTGTATAAGGTCACCTTATGATAATTAGAACTCTGTTTTTTGCAGTTGTACTGTCTAATGCAAGTTTGGATTCTTCTATTTGCCCACATTTGATGTATAGATTTTGGTATTTATCTTCTTTATGGTTACTATAGAAGAAGACATGCAAACTTAGGTAATATCTTGACGTCAAGATGTTGGGAGCACCGAGATGCACCTGAATACTTTTTCGTGGATTGTGAGCAGGTGTTAACAATATGTCACAAGATACCAAGATCCCACAAGAAGGTGAAATAATCAGATGGGATCCTTGAAAAGTAGTAGCTTCAGCCTGGAGGTGAACTTCAAATTTGTCGATGGTTCAGTGTGTGTGTGTGCATACATCTTAAATAGAGATGGATTTGATTGGTTACATTGTCAATCACGTGACCCCCAGGTGCTGTCACAAAGTTGACAAAATTCTTATGATTCTGTGAGCCAAATTGCTTTTGGCCTCTTTGATCATCCAGGGAACCCAGGGAGGTCACAGGTAGGAAGGGGAAAGGAAATCCCAGAAGGGGTAACTTTGATCATTGTTCAGAAATCTGCAAGAATAATATAACTGTAGCCTTTATTGACCTTCCATTGGTCTGTCCCTCTAAGTACCATGAATTCAATATAGACACTCTCTTATTAATGATTCTATAAAATCTGCATTTTAATATCTCTAAAGAATTCAGGATTGATACAAATAGTCTTATATCCTAATGACCTGAAATGGTAGATAAATATGGATGCCCGCCCTTCCAGAACAGGGGGGTAAGGTCCTCCTCAGTGCTGATGATATAGTTTTAAAGTCATGGCCCAAAAGTGGCTTCAGTAATTGGCTCTGAGTAATTAACCATTGTCAGTGCTTTTGATGCAAAGCATTCCAGAGCTAATGTTATTATCTTTGGCAGACATTTCCCAAAATTGATTTAAATAAAGAACAAAACAAAACAAAAACAATTACAATAAATCTGAACCCAAATCCATGTAACAAGTCCAGCCATTCAGTTTTCTTGGGCCTAATTCATCCTGCCAAATCCATTGGGAAGACACGTGATTCACTGATATGTTATTGAGAGTTTTTAATAACCATTGGGGTGACTGTTAACATCTGCTTCGGATATTATCTAGTTCAGAATAATGTCAACCATGCTGTGTGGGACATAACTTTGTGTGGAAGGATTCAGGCCACTGCTGGAAGAAAGAAATAATTTTGCCAATTGATTTATCTCTGTAGAGAAAGGGTAACTTTTGATTCAAGTGGAGACCCTGGTTAGGTACCTCAATTTTTAAAATAGGGCAAGGACATGACTACCTGTCTAAGTATGTTCTCACACAGTGCTATGCTAGAGATGGTCCTCTCCGGCTTGTGAGACTGTGCACAGCTCTTCCCACATCCATGGTCAGTGATATCAAGTTGGCAGCTTGAAATTGGTGAGAACATTTTGGTTCTGAGAACCACTGGTTCTCAACGAGGGCAATTTTGCACCCTAGAGGACATTTGGCAATCTCTAGAGACATATTTTGTCGACGCAACTGGGGAGTTGCTACTGACATCTAGTGGATAGAAGCCAGGAAGGCTGCTCAATATCCTACAGTGCAAAAGACAGCCCCCCCCATAACAAAGAATTATCCAGCCCAAAACGTCCATAGTGCTGAGGTTGAGAAACCCTGATTTATACCATGGAAATTGGCAAAGATAACAAGTCTGGCTTTCTTTTTTTTTGAGTGTCAGTTTATCAACCAATAATCCAAAAAATGAATTCTTACACCTCCATCCATATAATTTCTAATTCCTATCAGAAGCCCGCTGGGAGAGGTGATGTTCATGGAAGACTGAAAACTGTGTTCTCCCCTGGGTAATTCTTACAGAGCACAGGTTGGCAAGCTTTTTCTGTAAAGGACATATAGTAAATATTTTAGGCTTTGCAGACCATTTGGTTTCTGTTGCAACTACTTATGTCTGCCATTATAGTGTGAAAGCATCCACAGACAACACATAAATGAATGAGTATGGCTGTGCTCTAATAAAACTTTATTTGCAAAGCAGGGTGGTACTTTGCTGATCTATGACTTAGACTATTATCTTAGCCTTACCTCAGAACTGCTTTCACTGAGGCTTTATTCTGATGCTAAACCTTCAGCTTTTATTAATTTATAGAAATCACCAAATAATTAATTTATAAGAAATTATAATTATTACTATAATTACATTATTATGTAATTATCTATTATACCATAATCACATATCATTATATTGTAATATTATTATAATTGTTAATTTATAAGATATAACCAAGTTATGTTTGCTGCAACATTTGGTACCAAAAAATCATTGAGAACATTTTCCACTGGGTCATTATGTGCTGTGGGTGATTTAAAAAATATAGGTTCCACCCAGGTCTCCTGAATCTCATTCTTCACAACCGGGCCCTAGAGCAGTGCTTCTCAAACTTCCTGCATGTACAAGTCACCTGGGAATCTTGTTAAAAGGCCGATTCTGACCCAGTAGCTCCGGGGTAGGACCTGAGATTCTGAATTTCTGAACAGCTCCCAGGTGATGATGCTGTTGTCTTGGGACCACAGTTTGAGCAGCAAGGTCCTAGATTATCAATATTTTGGTAACAAATTCTCTCCACATGATTCTTATCACTGAAATGTATCTGAACTATGTTTTTCCTTATAACTATTATGTTTGTGTTCTGCTTTTTCACGGTTTTGGTTGCTGCTTTAATTTATAATTTGAAATTTCATTATGTACATTCTCGCTTTAAGTCCCTTAAATCATTGGGGGTTGGGGGTGAGATGGGGGATAGAAATAAATCTAAGATGAATACCTTTGAATGCCCTATTTTTTTTTTAACAATTGTGAAACATAAGTTTAGTCTGATACTCCTTAGTTGTACAACTAATCCATACATAACAAATAACCAGATTAATTTTATGTTCTCTCTTCAGGGCTGCAGTTTTTCCATACTTTCAAATTTGGGGTCTGCAAATTTGAAGTTAGCCAGGGTATTTCTGTCTGCCTTGCCGTACGTCTGTTTAAGCTTAAAAATCTCCCTCTCCAGCTCTTGCTGATCCTCTGGGCCAATATAAATATGTCCTCAAGATGCTGGGTGCTTAGATTCATATTCTCTAATCTTGCCCCCAAAGAGTTTCTGTACAGGATCAAATTCCTTATTAAACGCCACTGCCATAACACCAATGGTCTTCCACAAATGGACTGAGAGAGCTGGTGGAAAGACAAGGCAGAACCCGTGGACCTTCCGAGAACCCTAGCGATACTGGTACTTGCATAGGGACTCTACGGTCTCAAGCGCCAGAGCGGCCACAGTTCTACCTCCACCTGCCTCGCAATGCATTATGGGGCACCGCTCAGTCAGACGAAGCCAGCCGATTGGAAGGGTTTGCTTGGGTGAACCTGAATGCAGTTTTAAAACATCCACTCTTTCAGTTTATTTTTGGGAATTAATAGTTTTTGTGTCCATCATCTTGTGCGATCTCAAAGATTTGTAAGTAAAAGTCATCCCATTTCCTGGGAAGGCGGTAATAGTGTTTACTCCTCCCTCATACTGACAGTAGAGCTTCACGATTTAAATACCTGACTCTAGGGGGCTGCCCAGTGGTGCAGCAGTTAAGTGCGCACCTTCCACTTTTGCTGCCCGGGTTCGCTGGTTCGGATCTCAGGTGCGGACGTGGCGCTGCTTGGCAAGCCATGCTGTGGTAGGCGTCCTACATATAAAGTAGAGGAAGACGGGCACGGATGTTAGCTCAGGGCCGGTCTTCCTCAGCAAAAAGATGAGGATTGGCAGCAGTTAGCTCAGGGCTCATCTTCCTCAAACAAACAAACAAAAAATGCCCGGCTTTGGCATGTCTTCTCAGTCTTGCTGTTTGTTCCCCCTTGAAGCCCTGAGCAAGGGGCAGGAGGTAGCAAAGGGGTCAGTGGACTGTGTTCCGGGGCAGAGGATGGTTCCGTGGGAAGTCTGTCAGGCACAGACTGAGCAGTTCCTTTGCCTGTTGACCATAATTGCGGCGTCTCCCCAGGTTGTGAGCAGAAGCAGAGAGAGGACGCGTGCCCCAAACGCTTGCAGGATTAGGCTTGTCCCCGAGAGGTCAGGCCCTGCTCTGGTGTCCAGGTGGTGGAGCAGCCATCTCTGCTCTTGGAGCCTGGCTAAGTAAGTATGTTAAATTTCCTTTGTCACTAGGTGGCAGAATATAATTAAGATGTCAGATTCTTTTCCATAACATTGGAAGGTGTTTCTAGCTCCTTCCTAATGACCTCTTTCATTACTTTGTTCTATTTGCTAATGGCACTTAGGGCTGAGGCAATGAGGTAAAATTTCCTTTTGCAAATGCTTCCTATACGTATCCAGGGTTTTTAATTTTTTTAATTTTTTTTATTTAACTGGCTTGCCTCTTAGGGGGGAGCATCCTTAACATAAAGCACATTCTCTTCCTAAGGGCTCCTGGACAGCCCAAGCCTCGTGTTTATATATTATTTTGCTATTCTTTTGATGCAAATCCCAGATATTGTTTCGCTTCACTTACTCTTATTCCAGAGTGTATCTCCAAAATAAGGACTATTGCATCTGTGGTTTTGATGATTAACACAATCAAATAGTGAAACATATTCCTGTGGGTCATAGTATCGGGCTTCGCAAAATTACCCAGAGAAGCCCAGTTTTGCAGGGGGTGGGTGTGGTCTGACTAGAGTGGGCCAGTTTCCCTGCCTGTGGAATCTAGGATGTATTCTGCTAGGGAAAATACGTCCCTGACCTGATATGGAACTCCCTTCAGCCCTCAGATGAGTGTATGCAAAGAGTTTAAATGAACAGAAAGCAACAGGCCAAATGTGTGGTCGGCAGACAGAAGCTGAGTGTCCTCCAGTGTCCTTTCACATGCCCTCTGCCCCATTTTGAGTCATCAGAGGGGCGGAGAGTCTTCACCTGAATCTCCTGCAGCTGGGAGCCCTCGCTTCTAGGGTCTCAGTCTTGTGCTTCATTTCCTGCCCTTCCAGGGCCATTCTCAGCTTTCACCTCTTCCTCGCCTGGGGGTTCTCCTTCCTCTTTCCCCATGATTAGCACTGGCCCACAGTACCCTTTTGTCCTTTGGCCTTAGCAAATTGGGTACGCCTTTTCTTCGAGGGTTGCTGTATTTTCCTCTCTCCTCTCTTCCTCTTCAGACTCCCATTGTTACATGGAGGCCCGAGTTGATTGCCCTTTCCACAGTGCCAATACCACAAACTTGGCTGGTCTGCCTCACTTCCCTTTTCCCACTTCCACTTCTCCATGCCCTGGATGTTTGCCACTCGTCAGGGACTGCACTATATGCTGGGGATGCAAGAATGAAGGAAACAGAACCCTGCCTTTGAAGAGCTCACACCTTGGCTGGGGGCGAGGTGAGCAGGGGAGTAGAGCGTAAATGAGGGCAGAGCAACGTGATATGTGCCAGAAAAAATGTGGGCATAAGTGATGTGGGAACATAGAAGAGTGGGCTTACTATGCTGGGGGTGGGGGGTGGGGGAGTCAGGAAAGACTTGCCCAGGGTGAGCATTTTCTTCCTGTTTTTGTATTTAATTTAATTTTGGATCATGTTGTACATTCATATAGTTCAAATATATGTGCATATATTTTAAAATAAATTTATATCTCCCACAATGCCCATTACTCTTCTGCCCATCCCCAAGGTCTCTAAAGGTAACTACTGCTATTAGTTTCTTGTGTGTCCTTCCAGAATTTCTTTATGCATACATGAACAAATATAAATAAGTTTTTTTCTTTCTCCTTTCCTTTTACCCCAAAGGTAGCATATTGTGCTTACTGGTCTGCACTTTGCTTTTTAACTTAATATTGTTTAGTGGTTAATAAAATGGACTCTGGAACCAGTATGCCTGCATTCAAATCTCAGTTGTATAATTTACTAGCTCTGTGAACTTGGCAATTTACTTAACTTCTCATTGCTTTAGTTTCTACATCTATATCTGAGGTCTTCAAAATCTTGCAACTCTGTCATATACTAAACTTTATCATAAACTTTATGCACATACATATGAAACTTTATCATACACTAAAATCCCATATGGACATTCTGTTGGTCTGTCTGTTCATGTGCCAAAACCATACTATTTTAGTTTTTGAGGTTTTACATTATGTTTACTATGTGGTAGAGCTAGCCCCCAGAAGGAGACTTGAAGGATGAATGGAATTCCCCAGGCAGAAATGATGACTAATGTCATTAGTGCAAACTATTACCACCACCACCATCATTTTATTTTACGCCTAGTATGTGCAAGAGGCTGTAACACACTCCTTATTTACTCTATTTTTTTACTATGGTTGTTTTCCCTTTGCTCTGAAATTTTTACTTCTTTATTTTAGATTTATTTGCTTCATTGTAGGTTACTTTTTAAGCCACTTTAAATCCTTTTGGAAACAAGGAGAAGCATAAATAGGAAAAGAACCAGGAACTGTATTAGGTGCTTTGCATATTAAATCCCTAAATGTCGTAACAACCCTATAATGTAGATATTATTATCCTCTTTTTACCATTGACAACACTGAAGCTCAGAGAGGTCAAGTAATTCTCTGAAGGCTGTACAGCAAATAAGTGTAGATTCAGAATTTAGACCAAGGTCCATTGGTGTTATAGTCTTTGTGGTTCCTGGTGCTTCTTTAAACTGAATGAGGTTCTTTATTAGGGTTGTTATAAAGATAGCAGAAAGAATAGCTGAGGAAGAAACTGAGCCCATAATAGGGAACAATTATGTAGATTTTTCCTAGTGGCTAGTGTACATATGTAGTAACTATGGACTATGTAAAATCATCACTACCATGTGATTTTGGTGTTAACTCATTAATTAACCAAATATATCCAAAGTCTGCCAATATGTCAGGCACTGTGCTAGGTGTGCAGGATATAATGACAAATGGGATCTTGTCCCTGGCCCTTAACTCCTGTGGGAGTTACCTAGCAGGTCTTCCTGGTCTGGACCCTTTTCATCCATTGGACCCTTTTCATCCATCGCACCCTGAGGAATATCTAGTCTATTTCTTCATCCCATGCTGGTTTATACCAGACTTTTTTGTTTCAAAGCTGGTAGTGCGTTTATGTTTAACTGGTAGCAGTTTCTTGGAGTGTTGTTTTAAAGATTATGAGGCTGTATCTGAATCAGTGGCAAAGAGTGCAGTGATTAATTAGTCATGCCTGCCATGGGGGCAGGCGGGAGAAATAAACAAGCCATGTATTTGTCATACCTGCACTCCCAGAATGATCAGTTTCTCTGTGCAGTTGTTACAAACAACACCAACTATATTTTATTGCTCCAACTCGCCATTTCTTAAATTGCTGCATAAGCTCTTCCCTTCTTGGGAAGTCCTGGAATAAAGAAAACTGTCTAACTTGGTTGAGCCGCAGTTCCTCAAACATATTTTTTGTCCAAGGAATCTTGTCTCTTCTTCATTGCTAATTGCACGATCCATATCAATGCCGGATGTATCACCCTCCTCCAGTTCTGTAACTGTGTCTGCCATCACTGCCCATGAGTTTCCTGGATTTCCCAGTGTTGTTGTAGTGATTTTTCTTGGGAAGGGCTGAATGCTGCTCTGTTCTATAGAAGCCCTTTATTCACTAATTTCTTCCTCTATTTTGCTGTCTAAAATTCCTCTTGCTGCCATAGTTGGGGTTAAAAATGGCCACTGGTTGCCTGTATGGAGTTTTACTGTTTAACTTTTTCAAGACCACACACAAACGAGTTTTTGCGTCCTTGGGGTTTGTTAGAAGGTAGTTCTGTTCATTTTGTTTGTTGGCCGAAAGCCATGCTCATTAATGAAAAACTTCCTCTAGGAAGTTAATGCTCAAATGGCTGTTGCCTCATGGAAAATATATTTGAATTGCTGAGCAGGTTTCTCTCTGTTCACTGATGGTTACCTCTCTGGCCACAGAAGGTAGGGAAGTGGTGGCAGTTGTGCCACAGCATGGTGTACTCACGGAAAGACTATTGCATTTGGAGTCACTAGCTCTGGGGGCAAGTCCTGGTACCACTGCTTGGTTGCTGTGTAAACTTGAGCCAATCACTTGAACTCTGAATGTCAGCTGACATCTATAAAATGATGATTATAGTAATGCTTCTGGTCTCCCTACTTTAGGGAGTTGTTGAGAGGACTAAGGGGGGTGATATATGGAAAGCACGTTTGCAAAAGTAAGTTTTTATTATTAGATGTCTGACTTTACATTTTTCCCTGCTGGTTTTCCCATTGTTCTTGTCTTAACCAAAAGCAGTAAGTGAAATACAGTCCTTGCAGCTTTTCCAGATGTACTTTTTATGGAAAGCTATTAGACCAAACACCTGATACTAAGTCC
The DNA here is from genome assembly GCF_041296235.1 of Equus asinus. NCBI lineage: Eukaryota > Metazoa > Chordata > Mammalia > Perissodactyla > Equidae > Equus > Equus asinus. The sequence continues at coordinate 38,070,781 of NC_091799.1, forward strand.
AGCTTGGTTTTGGTGGGAGACTTCCTCTTGTTTCTTCTTTAACTGTTCCTCTTGCTCATCACTGTTCATAGATTTTAAGCATAGTGTGACTCTAATTCATAAGTTATAACTTAATGTCTTTTAACAAATCTCTGAAGAGAAGGATAAAAAGAGATGCTCTCCTCTCCTCCAAAACTTAAAAAAAAATTTAGTTGAATAAATGCTCCAGGTAGCTGGAGCTCTGGGAGAAATGACAGCCCAAGAACAAAAGGTAGAGTGTTAGAGGGGAATTACTTATTTGACAAAATGTTAGGGGTCTGTAATCTATGCCTTAATTTAGGCGACAATGTAAGGAATTATAAGGTTGGATCTTGTGTACCACACAGCTTTCTGCCATCTCACTGTCTCTGTCTCATTGACTCCTTTTTCATCTCTCAACTGCTCTTTCCTTTCTGGAACAACGGTCATATTCCTTACTTAGCGGCCTGCAGGGTCTCTATGTCAGCATCTACTTCTGGAGAGCCCAACCTGCAGACTACCCACACTTGGGACCCTTAGGATCTCAAGTTCTGCACCAATGGGGGTTATCAAGAAATTCTTCCAAAATATAGGCAGTATACTCTTTGACATCGGTCTTACCAGCATCTTTTCAAATACCATGTCTCCTCAGGCATGGGAAACAAAAGAAAAAATAAACAAATGGGACTATATCAGACAAAAGAGCTCTTAGAAGGCTGAGGAAACCATGAATAAAATGACAAGACAACACACCAACTAGGAGAAAATATTTGCAAATCGTATGTCCAACAAGGGGTTAATTTCCAAACTATGTAAAGAACTCATACAACTCAACAACAAAAAATCAACCCAATCAAAAAATGGGCAGAAGATATGAACAGACATTTTTCCAAAGAAGATATACAGGTGGCCAACAGGCACATGAAAAGATGTTCAACATCACTAATTATTAGGGAAATACAAATCAGAACTACAATGAGCTACCACCTTAGCCCTGTTAGAATGGGTATGATTACCTAAACAAAAAATGACAAATGTTGGAGAGGATGTGGAGAAAAGGGAACCCTCATACACTGCTGGTGGAAATGCAAACTGGTGCAGCTACTTGGAAAACAGTATGGAGATTTCTCAAAACATTAAAAATAGAAATACCATACGACCCAGCTATCTGCTACTCAGTATTTATCTAAAGAACTTGAAGTCAACAATTCAAAGAGATTTATGCACCCCCATGTTCATTGCAGCATTATTCACAGTGGCCAAAATGTGGAAGCAATCCAAGTGTCCCTCGACTGATGAATGGATAAAGAAGATGTGGTATATATGTACAATGGAACTACTCAGCCATTAAAAAAGACAAAACCGTTTCATTTGCAACAACATGGATGGACTTGGAGGGCATTATATTAAGTGAAATAAGCCAGACAGAGAAAGTCAAACACTGTATGATCCCACTCATAAGTGGAAGATAAACACATGGATAAAGAGAACAGATTAGTGGTTACCAGAGGGGAAGGGGGTTGGGGAAGTGGGCAAAAGGGGTAAAGGGGCACATATATATGGTAATGCTAAAAATTAGACTATTGGGGGTGAGCATGATGCAGTCTATATAGAAACTGATAAATAATAACGTACACCTAAAATTACACAATGTTATAAGCCATTATGATCTCAACAAAGTAATTTAAAAAGAAAAAAGAACTTCTTCCAATAAAGGTAGTTCTTCCCAAAGAGAAATTCTAGTACCAGATGCCAAGATAAGTAAAAGCTCTCCATCTGGAGGCCAACCTGATGGCTGCTTCGTCTTGGAGTTGGCTTGTTCAGGGAGATTTTGTGTAGTTGAAATCTGGTTGAAAAAAGAGAAGATAGAAGAGCCAGATGAGAGGTGAGGCCAGAGGGACCAGAAGGGGCCCCATTGTGAATGGCAATTATGCCATGATGAGATATTTGGACCCTTCTTGTAGCAATGGGAACTCATGGAAGACAGGTGAGGTGTGATGAGGTGTGCCCTCACTTCATTTGTGGATTATAAAGGATGGGCAGCTCTTCTATCTTAGAAAACATTGTGAGTTGGCTGGAGACTGAGCAGGGAAACTTGCTGGAGATGAAGGGATGAATTGTAGGTTGAAGAGGGAGTCAGAATGAATATCAGGGGTGGGGACCATGCACATGAGACTCCAGGAAAGGTGGAAAGGAAGAATGGAAAGAGAGGCAGTGTGGCGTATTGGAAAGAGGTCTTGGAATCTGATACAACTAGGTTTTGATTACTCTTTCATCCTTTAGCAGCTCTGTAACTTTAGGCAGATAACCTAACTTTTCTTCATCTTTGAAAGGTGGCTAATAATCCTTACTTCTCAGCATTTTGTTGTGAAGTTGAAGTGAGGTAACCTGTTTAAGGCAACTAGCTCCTCTTAGCTCACTTTTACTGTCCCCATAATTAGGGCAGGTGGGAAAGTCAGGACCCAGGGTGGAGGTCCAGAGTCGGGTCATCATGTACCCAAGGGCAGAGGGCAGGGATAGTCAGGGGAGCTGGGGACCAAGGAATGGGAAGAGGGCAGGGGAGGGAGTTCACAACCCAGGGAATCTCAGGGCCGGGCCCAGGCAGGAGCACATCTGCATGGATAACATTTCTCTGGAGCTTTCTTTTTTTCTGAAATTTTAAAACCACCTCTCCCTGGGCTGGCCCAGTGATGCAGCAATGTTCACACGTTCTGCTTCGGTCGCCCAGGGTTCGCTGGTTCAGATCCCGGGTGTGAACCTATGAACCACTTATCAAGCCATGCTGTGACAGGCGTCCCACATAAAAAATAGAAGAAGATGGGCACAGATGTTAGCTCAGGGCCAATCTTCCTCAGCAAAAAGAGGAGGATTGGTGGTGGATGTTAGCTAAGGGCTAATCTTCCTCAAAAACTAAATCAACTTCTCCCTGACCCATCAACTCAGGCCTTGCTGCAACTTCAAATGGTGGCCACTGGGGTCCATTTGGATGATGGAGCCTGACCTCACAATTTTAGACCTCTTACAACCAGGTGAAGTGGAAGCCAAGGGCTGCGTTTGGCAGGTGCACCTGCCTAGTACTAAGGAGTTTGTAACCAGCTACCTCCTTCCTTTCTTGCTTTCCTCTTATTTTTTAAACTCCCTTTCACTGACACATGTCTTGATTTTTTACAAAGTTATTTTGCATCTGTTAATTTCCTGTTCCAAGTGATATATGGTTGAGATCCATGACCTCTGAGGCTTCTTGCCATCCTGCGATGCTGGGACTGAAAGTCAAGTGGCATGCGGCACCTGCTTCGGAGCCGTCTTGGACAATCGCCATGTCAGAAGTTAATCTCATCCACCTCGGAATCTGCCTGTGTGGAGACACTGCCAGCCTCCAAAAACACTAAAACGGTACAGAAAACTGCATTTGACCCCTTGGGGAATCACTCATCTTCTCTGTGGAGACATTACCAAGCTCCAGAAATGTGAAAGTCATACACAATCTGCGTGTTTGACCTATTGGGAATCGCTCATTGGCACCTCCACATTCAAGAGTGCAGAGATAATTGAGATATACAATAAGGAGCTTGAGGCTACACCAAACCCTGAAGTATTTTCTTTTTTTGATGCTTAACCAGAATTTGTGGGTATTTAGTTGTCCTGTGTTCATTTATTTGGCAAACATTTGCCCAGTGCCTCCTAATACTCTGAAATTTATGGAATTGCAACTTTTTGTGGATCAGAGATGATAAAATAGCAGTGATTTTACATGGTGTGACCTAACATATGACAGGAGCCATGCCGGGAGCTGGAGATACAGCGATGAAACACAGCTTCTGGCCTGAAGGGGCTTACAGAGTCCGGGGGGAGGTGGACACATATAGTTGGAACACAAGTGATACAGGTTCTATTACAGATGTGTTCGGAGGGCGGCGTGTGATATACCCCAAGAGGGAGGGACTAAAGGGAAATCTTCCCACAGCAGCCTCCTGGGCTTTCGTTGTATATGGAATAGAGTTTTTGGTGAAGTTCTCAAAATTGACTAGCCAACAGGGATACACAATGTAGTGGCTTTGCACAGTGCCAGTTTTGCTTAAAGTCTAATCGCTATAATAAATCCTTTATTCTATAGCACTCACATGGCTCTGGCTTTCTGATTGTCCCCTGACTAATACACACAGTAAGTCTCAGTTCACCCTGTGTTTCATTGATTGTCAGTCTATATTTGATGACCATGTTAAATAGCAAAGAATCACATATTCGCAAATGCCAATATCTATGATGACAGCCCCTTGGCTGGACTTGGAGGCTGGCTGCGACACCCAGCTCCCCACTCAGCAAGTCGTGTTTCCAACTCTCACATTATGAAAGTTTAATGCAAGGCAGTGCCTTCTAGGGAGCTCCTGGCATTGATCTACGAGCTCTGCGTGTGTCGCTTCGCTGAATCCTTACAAACTATGAGGTTGGTACAAGGTTTATCCCTATTGTGTGACTTAGGAAACTGAGGCACAAAGTGATTAAGTAACCAGTACTCTGTATTATGTCTCAGAATGAAAGAGAATTGCTCCAGATTTCTCATTTTTCTTCCTTTTGCTAAATTTTCATTTGGAAACAGAGGTTCTTGCTCCACATCCCTTTAACTTCTGGCTATCTCCTCTGCCTTCGCCCGTCAGACACTCCATTCCCAAAGCCAAAGACGCAGGGCTCTGACCCTTCAAAAGTCTCTGAGGAGAAGGCTTGAACCCGAATGCAGCCCTGAGGGAGGGTCTTCTTGGGCCTGCTGCCCCTTCTCCGCTAGCACTGTGGGAGCCCAGCTGCTGCCAGACCGGGCCAGGCGGAGGGAGGGGCTCTAGCTTTCAGAAAATAGAACAGGAGCCTTGAGAGAGCGTAGGGAAGATGCAGGGCTAATGTTTCAGTCTGACGTTCAAGGGCTCCCATAGTCCCTCCCCAACTTGCCTTCCCAGGTTATTTCCCATCCCTCACTCCCAGAAACAACAAATGACTCCCAGTGAATGAATACATTGCCATTTCTGTGCCTTTGTACCCTTGTTTTCTGATGACTTCTGCTGACTCACCACTACTGACTTCAAGACCCAGCTAAAAGTCACCCTCTGAGATATCTTCCTCTAGGCCAGTGCACTTCGGATTTTAAGGTGCATGGAGCCCTTGTGCAAGGTCTCATTTGGAGGCCTTGCTAAATTGCAGATTTTAATTCAGTAGGTCTGAGGTGGGGCCTGAGACTCTGCATTTGTAATAAGCCCCTGGGAGATATAGATGCTATTGATCCGTGGACCGCACTTTGAGTAGCAAGACTGTAGACCTCATTTTCCCTTTAGTCCTTAAGAAAAACATTAGTCCTTTGGAAACTTAAGCCTGTAGAAGCTATTTTAAGGGAAACAAGATGTTTTGCACTGGCTCAAGCTAATTTGGCATTCAGCAATTGGCAAATTCTTTTGGTAGATATGTAGGGTGACCAATGTCCTGGTTTGCCTGGCACTGTGGGGTTTCCTGGGACATGGGATTTTCAGCACTAAAACCAAGAAAGTCCTGGGCAAACCAGGTGCGTTGGTCTCCATATCTCTGGTGAGAACAGGTGGGTGGGGGCTATATATCCCCTTCTTTACAGCCTCCACACCAGTTGAGGTCTTAGACAAAATTCGGCTACAGCTGTGAATGTTTATTTACCAGTAGGTACGAGAACAGTCCTACAACTGGTTCTTAAGGCTTTGGGGAGACCCATTCTCTGCCTTAGCACTAGCACTAGCGTGATATGTTCTCTCTGAAGTGGACATAAGGCTATTACAGTGACAGAACCAGCCAACCTTGCAGGTAGGTCTGTCACCGATTGGTTGCCCCGAAGAACTCAAGGGTGGGTTTGGAAGCATTTAACTGTGGTTCCAAATTATTTCATTTCCCTTTTGTTAAGAGGATGAAGTCACCAACCACCGTGAACCAGACCAAGTCTCACCGCAAGAGCTGCTCCTATGGCCTTTGCCTTATTTTTGATGCTAAGATCTCTCCAGGAGCTTAGGCCTTCCTAACCTAACCTGCAGTGTATGTGGAAGCGTGTTTTCCAACTGAGCCTGCACAAGCAAATACCCACATCTTCCTTTTGAATATTTATTCTCCACCCAAAATAAATATCCCTGCTTCCCTTTGTTCAGGGACATCATGACTGTGGAAATGATTCCTCATGGTCTCCTATTTGCCTCAAATATATTTTACCTTGTGAGACAGCTACTTCTGGTGGAGAGTCTGATTTAACTCGCCAGGAGGGAACCCACTTTGGTTTCTGTCACAGGTTCCAGTGAGAGCCTCTAGGGACCAAAGGAACACTAGACCTCAGGCACTGCACCAAAAATATTAGACTGCTTGTGGAATTTGCATGCTTCATTCAAGCACAAGCGATGGGCTTGGTTCTGCAGCCAGTGAGGAGCCCTCAGGGTTGCAGCAGAGTGCGCTTCCTCAGGGCTGTTGGGTTCAGCCAAGGGATCAACTCTGTGCCTTTCTCAGACTTAATTAGATTCAGGTTTTGTTAGTCTTTGTCATATTTTGCCTGGAGGATGAGTGGGAGGTCACCTGAAGAATTGACTACCGCTCAAAGATATTTTATTCCACATTGCAAAGTATCCTAGACAACATCCCCTTTAGCTCCCCTTGTTCTTGTTCAACACCAGGAAGAAAGAAGGGCACGGAAGTGGTTTCTCTGAGCTCTGAGGAGCACACAAAACAGCGAGACCCCTCCTGGGCTTCAGAGCAGCCAAATCGTGTGGGTCCCTGAGGCTGCACTGGGACAGCTGAGGGGTTTTTTCCTGAGGAGGAAGGAGCATCTCTTTCTGATTGAACCTTAGTCTCTTAAAAAAAATATGTTTTTTTAAACTTCTATTTGTTTACCTGGAAAAAAAGAAGAAAAAACAATCGAGACTTTCCTTGCCTCTAGGCCTCTCAGCAGAAACCTGCTGGGGGATGGGAGGCCAGGCTGCTGGGATGAACTTCTGTGAACAGCTTTTTCAGAGGAAGTGTTAGCGTTCGTGGGGCTCTCATCCTCCCTGTGGATTTGTACGCGGACCTCTGACACCCAGTCAGCAAAACAACTTCACCTTTCACCCACTTTCTTTGTTTTCCAGCTGTTTGGTTTGTGCTCTGTGTGCACACGTGAGCAATTCTTGATGATTTTGTTTGCTTATACCATTTCTTCCTCCACACAGAGAAAGAATAGAGGGCCTCAGTGAGGCTGTGGAAGTTAGGAGACCGGGGGGTTTGAATACGTCGCTGTTGGAAGGGACCGGAAGGGGCTCTAGAGACTGTGACAAAGACTCATCATTTCGGGATGAAGAAACTGAGACTCAGAGAGGAGAAATGGTTTGCTCGAGGCTGGCAAATGAGTGACTGGATTTGAAAGATTTTTTAATGCTCTCAATTAAAATTCACAGAGCTCAGCAATTCCGTATCAAACCTCAAGCAGATGCTTGAATTCTGGTCTTTGTGTCCTTGTGGAGTGGCCATAGGGCCACTGCTGGCCTCCTCGGGGGAGGGGGCAATCACCACTGTCCCAGAAAGTGGGGCGTCATTTAATGACTTCCTTGGGTGTAGGATATTTTTTACCAGAACTGTGTTTTGAACTCTCTCTTTCTGAGTACATTAATTTCAATGAGAATTATACTAATACTGATGAATTTTCATTGGGAAGCTATTTTTTGGAGCAACCTTTATTTAGCCTGATCAACTCACTGTAGGATGCCTAAGAACCTTTTATTTCAGCAAGGGATGAAGCCTCTCCGAAACATAACCCTCTTATTTGGGGCAGAATATCTTGTAGCTCTAACTGTTCCTCTGAACAAATTTAGGAAAATGCTGATCTGAGCTATGGAATAAAATTCTGAAAAGGTACATGTAAATTTAATTTTTTTCAATCAAATAATATTTTAAATATAATAGAGGAATTTACCACTCAAAAGCAACCAATGGGAAATATATTGCTGAGAAGAAACATTTATATAACATAAATCAATTTTTTATTAGTGTGTCTGTATATATACATATTATAAATCATTCTGGGAGGATGTATATAAATATCTTAATACATATTTTGTGTGTGGTTTTGGGAGAACTTTCATTTTTTATTTTGCTTGTCTGTATTTTCTAAATTTCTATGTTGAATAGTACCCCAACAGCAAAAAGTCTCAAAATAACCAATGATGAATCCTTTAGAAAAAAGAACAATGCTTTTGGTAGAGAGAATAAGAGAGAATTATACCCTCTGTCTTCTTTGTAAACCAGGGAGATACTGTCTCTCTCATCCTCTGTGAGAAATACGTAGCTAAAATATCATTTTCCTCCTTTCTCTGAGCAAACACCTACCGTAATACCTGCCTACATATCAGGTCTAATCTTCTCTGCCTTGTTGTTAAGACCCTGTGTAATCTGACCTCATTTTATCTCTCAGATAAAGGCTGATCCCAATCTGATAATACTCACTCCAGAAAGACTCATTTCTGGTCTCCAGTCCTCTTGTTCCCAAGCTCTTTTCTGCTTCAGTGTCTCTGTTTATTTTTTCCAGATTGGAATGTACTTTCTATCTCTCCGAACTCAAGGCCATTTGTTCTCTAAGACCCCATACTGATTTTTCCCTTTTCTGACTTCCTGTGGCAGTTCTAGTCTATACTATACCATTTAACATTTACTGATTGACTGTGCTTACCTAGTAGGCTCAGCCCTTGATACTGTGTGGCAGAGGGTAATGTAGCTTGCTGGCTGGAGGGTTTGGATACTTGGAAGACATGTTAAAAGGGAAGAAATAGCCAGGAATGAAACAGTGAGTTGGGATCCAGAGAAACAGACTGAGGAGGCATGAGCTGTTAGAGAGATGCTGGAGCAGGCAGAGGGCCAGGAGGCGTGGAAAAGCGTGGAGCAGGCAGTGCTTCTTGTTCCTCCCATGTTGGACTTGCTGTGGTCTGGCTAGGCTGCGGACTGACTGCCTCTACACACTGGCACCCTCTTTGAGAGAGCAAAGCGGGGAAGTCCGTAGGGGCATTCTGGAGAGCTCTATTTTTTCCATGCTGCCACATAGTCATTGCCACCAGAAGTCTAGGTTGCTTCAGACACTCTTTATAACTAATTAGAAGAAACTCAAGCTGGAAGTAGCTTAGACAAAAAACAAAAATTTGCTTGCTCATGGAATTCAATAACCAATCTAATAACCAAACTGCAGGAAGCATGGCTGCAACTTGGCCTCAGGAACAACTGGGTGCCTAGATGGATGTTGCCAAGAATCTCTTTTATCTTCCTGACGTCTGCTTCTCTCTGCATTTTAATCTTCTCTTCTGCAGACAGCGTTCCTCCCCATGGTTGTAAATGTAGCTACTAAAAGCTCCTAAAGTTTACCTCTTTCAACTTCTGCCGCCAAAGAGAGGCTGATTCTCTTATTCCAGTTGGAGAATCCAAGAAAGGGCTCTGATTGGCCCACCTTGGGTCAAGTGCTCACCCCTGACTAATCAAACGTGTGGGGGAAGACAAGGTGGCATAGGAAGATGCCATGTGGGTAGGGGTGGTGCGAGTAGTTCCCAGGAGGAGCGGGTTCTGGGCAGACAGTCCCACGGACGTCCAATATAATAGCACGGCAGCAACTTTGTGCACCATAATGCTCTGTATAGGCATGTTGGTTGTATGCTGGAAATCAGGGAGGAAGACCTATGGTTTAGCATACCACCCTTCCTGTTGTTAGAGCAAAATCAACAAGTGTTTATTGATTGTTGCTCCCTGGGGACTTGATAATTGTTGGACTAGCCTGCAATGCTGTACACTGTCATTTTTTTCTGCTATGTTAACTCTAGGACCTGCAGCTCTGTTCAGACACTCAACAAGCCTGACATTTCTCTGCCCTGCAAAGAACTGCTGATGACTTGCACTGTTATGTTGGCCTTAATGACTGCTGAATCACCTCATTTCCCAAAGGAAGAGTGTGAAGTCACCAACTCTGCCAGGTCACCCGCTGCCTTAAGCTCTGGGTGGAATGTTGCTGGAGAGAAATGTGAATGAGAAAAGGAGTCTGACACTTTCTTTTTGAGGAAGGCCATTAGCTCATCCTGGGAGAAGTATTAGCACAAAATGCTTAACTCTGGGTGGGTCTTCCCCAGCACTAGGGGGCACCAAAGTCAGTAAGTTCCTGGTTCATAAGGTTGGTGGAGAGTCCATGTTAGGAAATAAGATGAGGGATAAAGCTGTGAGGTAGGGAAGGCTGCGTGGCATGAAGACCCAGCCATGTCTAGGTGCCCTTGTTCCATCTCTGCTTGCTCCATTCTGGCTTCTGCTGGTTGATTTGGGCTCCTCAGCTGCCTACCCCTCCTTCTCCATTCTAATGCCACTGGGCTTTTGACCCACCACTCTTTCTTCAGGATTTATGCCTTTGCTTCTCTCTTCTGGCACAAAGATGTTTGTTGGGTTCTCCATTGGTCCCTTGACCTGTCCTTTGAGCCCTTTCTTTTTGTGACCTATTCCGGAGGTGGTTCATCCAGGTGACACTAGGCAGCCCAAGCTCCACATCCCTCCCTGGCACCTGGCTCCAAGCTCACTGGTGCAGCTCCCAAGTTTACTGGGTGGAGCTTCTTTCTTTGCTGGGTCCCGACAGTGCTCTATCGGACTTAATCCAGACTGTATTAGCATTGCCTGTTTACACATCACTGCCTCCTCTCTAGCCGGAGTCGGCCTCATCTCTGTGCCCTCAGCATCGGGCACAGAGCCTGGCACAGAGAAGGCTCAGCCATGATTGTCAAGGGATTTCAGACATGCTCACTGTTACCTCTGACTGTGGCCTGGACCTGCTTTTCCCTGCTCATCCTTTGGGTTCAGATGCAGTTTATCGCCACACTCTTCCATTCTCCTTTTCCACCTGCTTTCCTTCCTTCCTCTACGAGTCTGCCTGTGGTTAAGAATGTAGATCCCAGAATCAGATTATCTGGTTTTAAATCCTGGCTTTATTACTTATTAGCTGTGTGACTGTTGGCAAGTTACTTCACCTGTCTGTGCCTCAGTTTCTTCATTGGTTAAACGGGAATAATAGTAGGACCAAGCTCATAGGGCTGTTAGGAGGATTAAATGTGTTAATATGAGTAATGAGCTTGGAACAGCATGTGGTACATAACAAGCATTCTAGAAGAGTTAGCTGTTGTTATTGTTCTCTCCCTTCACTCTTCAGTCCAGTTAGGGTCATCCGACTTTGGCTAACCCCCAACCTGTCCTCTCCTTGCACTCAACTTTTATGCCTGAGTCTTAGCCTCTGTCTCACCCAGCCAAGTGTTTGCAAATACACATCTCTAATAGGCTAACGCTGAGCTGTAGCCCAGGAGACATCCAGCCTCATCTCTTCTAAGTGTCAGCATCCCCTCCTCTATTTGTGGTTCTTTCCTTGGGCCAAGTCCCAGCTCAAACCTTGCCTTTTTATCGTCTAATTAGGGGAGCTGTAGGAGTAAGGTTTATCTCGGCAACTAGACCAAAGGTTGGCAAACTTTTTTTGTAAGCACCAGATAGTAAATATTTTAGGCTTTGCAGGCCACTCAGTCTCTATCCGTCCTCCTCTTCCTTCTTCTTTATAATCCTTTAAAAATGTAAAAACCATCCTTAACTTGAAGGCGGTGTTAAAAGAGGTCACAAGCCACATGTGGCCCTCAGGCCGTAATTTGTGGACCCCTAACTTAGATAATAAGTTCCATGAGGGCAGGAACAAATCTGTCTTTCTCCCCCTCTAGTCTAGTGCTAGCCTAGCACGTGATAGGTCCTCTATTAGTACTTGTTGAACAAATGAATAAACAAATAGTGGGTTCAAGTGAATCTCTGGCTTCCAAATTTAAGAGAAAGAATCCCTGTGTGAGTGCTGTGGTGAACAGGAGGACCCCAGGGAAGGGTTCCGTTAAGTTGGCTCCTTGCTCTGTCTGCAGTTACCCAAGGGCACACGTGCTTTCCATAGAGTGTGCCTTAGCCTAAGTACGTACCTACACTTCCATCGCCTTCTTCCAGCTAGGAACAGAGGCTCTCTGAAGCCTCAGTTCTATAATAAACTATACCAGGGTGTGCTGGTAAATTTACAACCAGCTACCCAGCAAACAAGCAAACAAACAATCCCTAATTTACAGCATTTGCAAATTTGCATGGTGTCAATACTTCCACCATGGCCAATTTTATGCTACAAATGTGAAGCCGCTAAACTTGAAGCTGGGAAGAGATATGCACAATCAGCTCTTGGTAGCTGTAGCATACGATTAAACCATAGCCCCTTCGCTGCTCACTCCTGCAGGCCCAAGGACCACACACCTTCTGGGAGAAAACTTGAAAGAAACCTTACCTCCTGCAATGCCTGCCTCAGGATCAAGCTCTTCTCTGTGCTTTGGTGGATGGGTACCATTATCTTGCCCTTCCAGCCTTCCTGGATTTCAGCCTTTGCCTGCTTTGATCCCCAGCCCCTGACTGCTTATCTGACCCCCCGAATCCCTGGATTCTTGGAGAACACACATGGCCACACACTTCCTGACCCTCCCTGGCTTCCTGGCTGTCAGGTGTCTGACGTGCTTCTGAGCACAGAAAAGCACAGCCAGTCTACCTCCTGCAGTCTCTGGGTTTCCAGGCTGTGATCTGCTTTGGCCACTCCCTTCCAGTTCTCTCTGCACACCTCTCTCAGCTGCTATGAGGTTTACTCTCATCCTACTGAGTGGGAACTTAGTTCTTAGCTCAATTCTTTCCCTGTCTTGGCTCATGTCTAATTAGCACCATCTATCTGCTAAACCTGTACATAATTTTCACCTTCATTGATTCACACAAAAAATAATTACTGGGTACTTTCTGCGTGTCAGGCTCAGTCTAGGCACTGGGGATAACTCAGTGAACAAAATAGGTGAGGATTCTCTGCCCCTGGGGAGTTTATATTAAAGTGGGAGGAAACACAATAGGTGTGATAAATAATATGTTATAAAAGAAGGTGATAAGCATGATAGAAAAAGTGAGCAGGGAAAGACAGGTTGACAGTACTGATAGGATGCACTTGGTTAGCGTGGCCTCTTAGAGAAGGTGACATTTGAGCAAAGCCTTGAAAAACATTCCATGTGTCCTGTCCTCTCATACACAACATCTACTCATCGTCAACACTTAGTCCTCCAGGTATGCAGCTCACTTCAGCCTGAGAACTTCCAGGACTTCATGTTTCTCACAGAGGGACTATTTCCAGTAAGAGAGAGGCACAAGGTATTGTATGCATATGCTTAGGCTTTGGCATAGAAAACATGGCTTTGAATCCTTGCTCTATGGCCAGTTAGGCAGCTGTAGAGGTTTACCTAAGCTACTACACAATGAGTTTCTTGAGGGCAGGGACTGGCTCTATCTTGTTCACCCTACAGCCCCCGTGCCTGGCATAGTAGTATCTGGACTCTATTAATACTTGTTAAATGAATGAGTTCAAAGTTAAGTCTTTGGTTTGCTTATTAGCCCTATTGTCCTGGGAAAATTCCTTTCTGAGCTTTTAATTCCTTATATGTAAAATGGGGGTGTTATTAATGATAATACCAGTGCTCACCTCATAGTGTTGCTGGGTGGGTTAAATTGTAATACTTTATAATACATGTAGAGCACGTGGACAGTGCCTAGCACACAATCATTATTTACTCAATAAATGTTAGGAATGGTCACCGTTGTTAGAGTCAGCATACAGAATTAATGTTCTCCAACTTAAGAGACACCATTATGGAGAGATTTCTTGCTTCCTCAATAACTTGGTCCCTCAAACAAGCCTGCACAGTGCCTGTTGTAACCTCTGAGGGAGTGTGAGAGGTGTGCATGGGGTAGACAATGGGTAGGATGGGGCCTGGAGGAGCCTGCGGCAGAGAGAGGCCAGGTAGCAGGACTGAGGGGCTCCCTGAGCACTGTGGCCAGGGCAGAGGCTGTTGTATAGATAGGCAGGCATTCAGCTAGAGTTGGGAAGTGGAACTGCAACGTCCAGATAATAACACAGAGGAGGGGATGAATGGAACGTTGGCTGAGGTTAAAGAGAGTGGTTGTTATTAGGGCGTGGGCATCACCGCTGGGGTCTGGACACAAGGCCTAGACCCTGTGTCCTACGTCAGGATCTTTCTCTGTGTTAAAGTGTCCTCTCAGCCCAAATTGCCTGGCTTTCCCAGCAGGCCCCAGTGTCTGCTGAGCCGACTCTCTTGCCTCTTTGATTGTCTCCCATCTGGTCTCCTAGGTTTGTCTCCCATGAAGCAGTCGGCCTGGATGAGGACCCCTGCTGTCTCTATGGGCACGGTCAGGGGCATCACTTGCTAACTCATTAGGAGTGTACGCACCGCTGTAGCCATTCACAGAGTGGACAGAGTCGTTGAACGCTTCACACAGAAGCAGCATCCTGACCAAACAGGCCCGGGCGGTAGGAGGCCTCTCTTCCCACTGGGCTTCTGGCTGGAAGCAGACGTTTTATGGAAGTCACTTGCCAGCCAGATAGTTGATAACATTTGTTTAGGATCCGCTGCACGTCTGTCCCTGTGATGAGGGAGACAGCATTTCAATGCAGAAGAGATAAAGATCCTCATCAGAATCTCTGATTATTTCCTGAGGATTAATTCTTGGAAGTGGCTTTACTTTTCCAAGGGGTAAGAACACTTTTGAGGCTCTTAATACCTATTGCCATCTTGCCTTCCAAAAAGGATGTACCGATTCATGTGCCTACCTGTTGCATTTGATTGTGCCCATTTTATCATACCTTTGCCAGTACTGGGTATTATTAAAAGTTTCTAAATATATATAATGGAGAGGCAAAATGGCATTTCTTTGATTAAATCTTTATTTTTTATTAACAGGGAGGTTGAACATTTAAAAATGTTTGTTTGCTATGGGGATAATACTTGGTATTCTCTGCACGGTGGGTCTGGAGGAATATTGACGATATTTTTTTGGCTGAATTTTATTTATGCTATATATATTTTAAAATCTATACAGTAAAATTTACTTTTGTTGTTGTATAGTTTTATGATTTCGACAAATACACAGAATCATGTAACTACTAACACAGTCAGAATATAAACAGTTTTCTCCCCAAAATTCCCTCATGCTACCTCTTTGTAGCCAACTCTTAGCCCCTGGCAACCCTGATCTATTCTATGCCCCTATACTTTTGCCTTTTCCAGAATGACATAACAATGTATTTAATACAGCAAAATTTTTTTTTTTAAGATTTTATTTTTTTCCTTTTTCTCCCCAAAGCCCCCTAGTACATAGTTGTATATTCTTCATTGTGGGTCCTTCTAGTTGTGGCATGTGGGACGCTGCCTTAGCCTGGTTTGATGAGCAGTGCCATGTCCGCACCCAGGATTCGAACCAATGAAACACTGGGCCGCCTGCAGCGAAGCGTGCAAACTTAACCACTCGGCCACGGGGCCAGCCCCTAGAGCAAAAATTTTTAATTTTAAGTCCAATTTATCAATATTTTTCTTTTTTTTTTTTTTAAAGATTTTATTTTTTTCCTTTTTCTCCCCAAAGCCCCCTAGTACATAGTTGTATATTCTTCGTTGTGGGTCCTTCTAGTTGTGGCATGTGGGACGCTGCCTCAGCGTGGTCTGATGAGCAGTGTCATGTCCACGCCCAGGATTCGAACCAACGAAACACTGGGCCGCCTGCAGCGGAGCGCGCGAACCTAACCGCTCGGCCACGGGGCCAGCCCTCAATATTTTTCTTTTATATATTGTGCTTTGTTGACCTACTAAGAACTTTTTGCCTCACCTAGGGTCACAAATATTTTCTCCTATATTTTCTTCTAAAAGTCTTCTAACTTTACATTTTGCATTTATATCTATAATCCATTTTGTTAAATTTTGTATAAGGTGTGAGATGTTGGGCAAGATTCATGGTTTTGTATACTGATGTTCAGTTGTTCTGGCACATTGTTAAAATGTCTACCCTTTTTCTACTTATTTGTCTTTTCACCTCTGTCAATAATCAGTTGACCATATGTGTTTTCCTGGCCTCTCTATTCTGTTCCATTGATCTATCTATCCTATCCCCAATACCGCATGGTCTTGATTATAGTAAGTTCCTATATTTTACCTCTTCCAGAATGGCATATAAGTGGGATCATACGGTATATAAAAATTTGAATCTGGCTTGTTTCACTTAGAATAATGAGCACCTTTGAGGTTCAGCCAAGTTGCTGTGTACTTCAATCTTACCTTCATTTTTATTGCTCAATAATATTTCATTGTATGGATGTACTAGAGATTATTTAACCATTCACTTGCTGTTCTTCTTCAAAGTTGGTTTGGCTATTCTACTTCCTTTGCCTTTTTTAGAATCAGTTTGTAAATATCTGTAAAACTTGCTCCCTTGATTGGAATAACGTTGGGATTTCTATAAGTCTAGAGACCACTTTGGGGAGAATTGATATATTAACAATATTGAATCTTCCAATCTATGAACATGGTATATATTTCCAGGTATTTAACTCTTTTAAAATTTCTTTCATCAGTGTTTTATAGTTTTTAGCTTATACCTAAGTATTTCAGGTTTTGGAATTGTCAATGGTACTGTTTTTAAAATTTCAGCTTCAAATTGTTCATTGCTAGCATAAAGAAATACAATTGATCCTTTATATATTGACCTGTTCCTGATTTTGCCCTCTTAAGAGGCCATCTGCCAGATAAAGAAGTCCAGGCTATTCTGGTGGAGAGAGGCCCTGGAGTATGAGAGGCCACCTTACGAAGAACTGAGGTGTCCCAGCTGACAGCCAGCACCCACTGCCAGACGTGTGAGTGAAGCCATCTTTGATGATCTAGTGCCAGCTGAGCTGCTAGCTGAATGTAGCTGCATGAGTGAACCTGCTGACAGGACATGGAGCTGAAGAACTGCCCATCTGAGCCCAGCCAACCCCCAAAATGGTACGTCTTTGTTGTTTTAAGCCACTAAGTTTCGGGACAGTTTGTCATAGAGCAAAAGACAACTGATATAGGGCTTAGCAACAGTTCACTCACCAAACCCTGGGCTCCATGGCCATGAATGCTGGGCTTTGATATTTCTTCCTGACTCTCCTTGTTGCCAGTCAGACTAAGGCCTTGTGTCACCAGGGAGAGCAGCTGACAGCCTAGTCACAGCTCTGCCGCTTGCCCACTTACTCTGCAGTGCTGTAGTCCAAATGGTCTGCATGTTTGCCTGAACTCATGTTTGGCCAATGAGAGGCCTCTGCCAGCCTTACTGTGCTGACTCTGGCTGCCGACTGCTTGCTCACTCGGCTGACAACTGCCTGCCTGCGTAGCTCCCTCGGTTCCTACCACAATGCCCTTTCTCTGGCCTGATTGAAAGCCCCGGGACTTTCATTTGTAGCACCTCCTTCCTACCTCCTGCTGTGAGTTTCTCTCTCTGTGGGGCCTGTTTCACGTCGCTACAAGTGGATCAGTATTCCTCAGGCCTGAAACCCCAGCTAGAGTTCCAAGAGTAGGTAGCTGTATAAACCTGACCTAGAACCTGCAGAGTGGTTGGATTTTATTACCTGTTCAATAAGAAGACTTGGAAGCATGGAGATACATTAATTAGTTAAAAAAAAAAGGTAAGTCTTGGCAAACACGTCCTGGCCTGTCCTTACTGGCTGTGCAATCTGGGACAAGTTCTTAAGCTCCCGTAAACCACATTTTCTTCACTTGTGAAATAGGGATCATCATCCTTGGTAAGATGATGCGTATGCATTGCTAAGCATCACGCCTGGCACATAGCAACTGCTTAATGGTAGTAGTTATTGTAATTACCATTGAAAGTCAGAGATAGAAGGGGCCCTTTGTTGTTAGTGCAGTGGAGTTGATTCTGACTCCTAGCGACCCTGTAGACAGCAGAGCGGAGCCCTGCCCGGTCTTTTGTGCCATCCTCTCACCTTCCAGTGTTCTATCAGACAATGCTCCACTGCTATTCATAGGATTTTCATGGCCACTTTTTCCCGAAGTGGGTGGCCAAGTCCTTCTTCCTAGTCTGTCTTAGTCTGGAGGCTCCGCTGACCTGTTCACCATGGGTGGCCCTGCTGGTATATGAAATACTGGTGGCATAGCTTTCAGCAGCACAGCAGCACACTGCTACCACAGCATGACAACTGACAGATGGAAGGTGTGGTTCCCCGACCAGGAAACAAACCCAGGCCCCGGAGACAAGAGCACGGAATCTTAACCACTAGACCACCAGAGCTGGCTAGAAGGGGCCCTTAGAGATTATTTAATCCAAGACCCACATTTTTTAGCAGGAGAAAGTGAGGCCCAGAGAGACTGAGTGACTTGCCCAAGGTCACCACAGTTCATTAGTAATTGAGCAAGGACTAGAACACTCATTTCCCAACCTCTAATCTCATGCTTTTCCCACTGCACCACGATTCTTTGGTTTAGGAGGTCCTGGAGAAAACAAAAAAGGAAAGGAAGAAATTGCCAGCTACTAAGAGCTGACTTTATTGGTGATTTTATATATACCATGTTATTTTATCCTCATAATAATTCTATAAATTACTATCTCCACTTTCTAGATGAAGACTCTGGGGCTTGGAGAAATTAAAATCTTGCCTAAAGGTCTCATGGACAGTGGAATGGGGGCTCCAACCCAGGCGTGTCTGCCTCTAAGACCAGCCCACACTCTCCCACCCTGGGTCAGGCTGGGGAGCCTGAGAACCACAGAGAAGAAGCGTTTCTGCAGGGCCTGGCACCACCCTGGCTGCAGCTCTTCTCAATCTTCAGATGCAATAGCTGGTCTGCACGCAAGAGCCTTTTATCTTTCCTTCTATGCAATCCTTTTAACTGAGACCCAGTGGCCAAAGCTTAACTGTAATTCTGCAAAACTGGCGGCGAGAGGCCTGGCTGGGGCTTGGGCCGCTCACCCCAAACGTGATGTGCACAGAGAGTGGGGCTAACATTGTTTAGCTCTCTGCTCAGCAGTGCCCGGCCAAGCCTCCCGGTCTAAATTGAGCCCTTAATCGTTTTCCTGGCATTTGCTCAGACAGGATTTTATTTTCTAGTAATAAAAGCTCCCACACTGTAGAAAAAAAAAAAATCTGCCTTTTTTTCTAGCTTTTGTGAATGCTTTGCCACCTGTCCTTTTTTCCCTCTTGTTTTTGTGCTTGGGGCAGAACCAGGTTGTTTTGTGCCTGCTGTCAAGTTTTGGGGAGCTCTGCGTGGGCAGAGAAAGGCACTCCCATTGACGTGCCTCTGCTCATTGCCGGCGGCCTCCCATCTCATGGACTGACAGGTTTAATCCTACAGGCTTGACTTCCGGGGCTGCAGGTGGCACAAGGAAGCCAGTCCCGAGGGAAGATGGTCCTGGGGAAAGACAGAGGAAGTCAGTCATGGAGGGCCTCCCACCTAAGCAGTTCTTGATGGCTTAGAACTTCCCATGGCTCCCCAGTGCCTGCAGAATCAAGTGCACACCTTCTAAGATGCTATTCAGACCCACCCACCTCCTCAGCCTCTTTTCATTGGTGAAAAAGAAAAAAAAAACATAGATATCTAAAAAAGTAAATAGGAAACTCACCAGAATCTTCACCACTGGAACCAATGCTAATATGTCGGTGTTTATCTTTCTAGGCCTATGTGTAAATAGATGTATTTTTTAAATTTTGGGGGCCTTTTCAGTTCCAATTTGCCTTTCTAGACTTATATTTTGACAAGTCCCACAGTGCACTAATCATTGTCTACACAGAGTTCACCTTCTATAAATATGTCATGCGCTTTCACATTTTTAAGACTCTGTACCTGCTATTCTCTCTGCCTGAAATGCCCTTTCACATTGCCTGGCACATAGTAAGCCCTGACAAAGTTAGCTATTCCTCGTTACTTCCTTTCCTGCCTGGTGAGCTCCTGTTTACTATTTCAAACTCCACTGAAATAACTCCACCTCTATGACACCCCACTTTCTCCCCAAACCTACACTTGTCCACTCACCAATCAGCCACTCATAACCCATTTTGGGACCTATGGGTTTGACACTTCCCGCCCCAACCTGTCCTAAGACTGAGTTCTTCCAAGGCAGTCAGGGGCCATGTCTCTTTTACTCAGGACCTTGATTGGCACCCAGTATGGGCCAGGGAAATGGGCATCAACTCTGTCAGAGACAGCAATTTGCTGGATGAAGCTGAGCCAAGGCATACTGCAGGGACCCAGATACTGCTGGACTGGTCAGGGTGGCCTGTGAGCTGGCATTTGCACAGAGATCCCAAAGTGCTGAGGAGACCTCTGTTGTTTGCTGGGCTCCTCCCTGTCTGGCAAGAGCCAACCTTCAACCTCAGAGAGCCTTATAGTGCCAGAGAGCTATCTTGGCAGAAGTTGGATGAATTATTTACTCTCTCCTTGCTGAGTGAATGCAGGCGTCTGTGTGGTATGTACAATGCTGGGCACGTCCAAGGTACCTCTCCAGATGCTTGGGCCAGAATTCTAGATTTAATGGGGGCGGGCTGCAAGGAAAGAGCAAAACCCAGCATCCCCACACTTGGCCAGACCTCCTGCAGTATCTTTAGAGTGGATGCATTTTGTTTTCTGTGACTCACCTTTGCCCCCAGCTCCCTGCACTGCCTCCTACCTCCATCTCCACTTAAAAGGGACATTTTACATTTCTTGCTGGCACACAGTTGTTGTTTCTGTCCTTTCTTTTGCCACCCCACCGTGCAGCTCCTGTATCATAATCTTACACATCCTTCCACCTGCCCTTCCCTCTTCTTCCAGACTTGGAAACAGTGAGCTGAGAGCCGGGAGGCGTGGTTTACTGAATGCTGTGGCTGATTTGAGCAGCATTTGTTGGAAGCACGAGTTGGGTGCTTTCCAATGCCTTGGCTCACTTTGGGTGGTCTTCATCAGGAAAAGGGGCTTCTAGCCTTGCTGGATAACATACCTTCATTCTCAGACTTCCTGAGAATGAAACAATGAAGCAATAGAAGTGACTAGAAACAGCATCTAATGGCACCTGAACTCACATGGCATTGAACACTCAGCCTGACCTCATAATGATGTGACTTGAACTTCTCCAGGCCTCACCAACCTGTGAGTATCACTATGGGTGTCATATTAGGGGCAGTGGCCTATGTTTTGCTGACTCCTGCCTCTGAGACTTCATCTCCCAGGAGCATTTCATGGCTGCTCATGAGTACTCCTCTCTTTCTTCCTCTCACACCCATACTGGCAATATCTCTGATCACCTGGCAGCTTGGCAGCGGTGGGTGCCTTATATGCTCATGTCCGCACCAAGAACACTTTCCTCCCATGTGGAAACTCCCCAGGTGACTAGGGCAGCATTGAATGCTCTGGAGTTCTCCCTGTGCTGGGAAGAACACTCCCCACTTCACTCCTCCCCACCTGTACCCTCCAGTGCCCTCACCCCCCACCCCTGCTCCCTCCCTGTTTTGCATCTTGGTCGGTCATTAGGCCCTAAAGTGGCAATGCCCCTGGTGGAAACAGCTCCCTCAGCTTCCGCATGGAGCCCCTCTCTCTGCTGAGTTCTGACTCCTGGCCCTGGTGCCAGCTGGGCATAGATGTCTGAAGCTTCCTGCCCTCTTTGTCTCTTTTTCTGGCATATGAGCAAAACCACTTCCTCATCCTCACTTGGAGTGACTCCCCATGGCCTTGTACCAGTTCATCAAACACACCAGGCAGGGCTGAAACCAGTTTAGGCTCAAGTTGGGACCCCATTAAAATGGTAAATGCTTTTTCTCTTCTCTCCAGTTACAAAACACTTTCACATACATTATTTCACTTAATTCTTGAAAGAGCCCTTTGAAGAATGTGTTGTCTTTATTCTCACTTTATGTCCCCGTAAAGTTCAGGCAGGTTAGGAAAGGTGGACATGGCCACTTATTTAGTAAGTGACAGAGTTAGGAGTTTTCACTCCTGTGTATGGAGTCCTGGGCTCCCTCTGTTATAGGACCACAATGCCCAAGACTTAAGGATAGTTGAAGGGGATAAACTGAAAATGGCCTCTACTTCAGACCTGGAGTTAGTTGCAGTTGGCACCATGCAGAGGCTATTGAAATCTTTGATAGAGCAATGGCTAGAATTGTGCTGTCTGGGCAAAAATGACTATGATCTCTTCCCAAGAAGCTTTTGAGACTTTTCTGTTTTTTTGATTGGCTTCATTTTTCATCTGTGCTCCACAGCATTTGGCTAAGACTTATCATCTAATTATTTTTGTAGGTCTCTTATGCTTGCTGTACTGTTGGATACTTGAGGGTAGACATCACGTCTTTGGCGTCTTTGCATGTCAAAGCAAGAGCTATGCATATAGTAGGTGTTCAATAAATGTTGGTGGAATGAATTACTATTTCTTAATTTCACCCCCTTATATTTCCAAGTGGGCAACTCAATTGTAGCCATTTCTTTCCCGTTAGCACCTCTATCAGAGGGCGGGCAAGGTGCATGAATAGCAGAATAACTCAAACCTATTGGTTTCCTGCCCCAATTTCCATGTCTGAGTCCAAACCAATTCAGGTACAAAGTAGATCAACCACCTCAGTGCCACTGGTAGGACTTGGTGGCCAGTCATCCACCTGAACTTGGGGTTTGATCGATTAGTAGCATGTTTTTCCAAGCGAAGTCTGTCCCCTTCCCTGTCTGTTGTTGGCCCAAGCCACAGATCTGGCTTAACTCAGTCTCTAGATCTCCTGCCCAAAGTCACTGTCCCCTTTTGGGGACATTCAGGGACATTGGCCCTGAATTCAGCCTGGAGTGGACCCTGACATCCTATGTAGCACTTTCCAACCCTTCTCCCTGGGATAGGAACCTGGATCTGTATGCCAGTTATTGCCGTACATGGACAATTTGACTACAAATAACCTCCCACCTGTCTGCCTGCCTGACTGGGGAGGACAGACAGGATGCTTAAACTCTTCTCCATTGTGCTCCCCTCATTTGATTGGCCCAGTTGCTTCAATCATGCTTGGGCTTGCTGTGCCCTTTGGCCATTGTGCCTCACTCATCTGGCTGCCAGTCTGGTATTTACTTTTGCATCTGGGCTGTTCCCTCTGCTAAAGATCTGCTGTGTACATCCAGGGCCAGAATTTTGCTTTGTCCTCTCTGCCTGCTCTGCATGGCTGTGAGATGCCCACAGTGCCTTGTGCATACCCAAGCTAAAAATCCAGTTGGTTTCATCTTATTGTGCTGTTTAAGAGGTTTGGTGTGGAAGAAAGTTGGAAACTAATTAGATAAACTAAGGATTAACGGTTGGAGTAATTTTTATTGATTTATCCTGTCTCTGTTATTACCAATTTTCTTGCCCACATTCAGCCATATTCCAAATATTGCCTCCTAGGAAACTAATATCGTTGTTCTAACTCATGTCAGATATACCCCAGTTATAAGGGTCTAGGTTCCTTTGGGGCGGGGTCACACTTCACTGGGCTGGGTCTCCTGAACAGTCTGGGAAAATACACCTTGACAATCACCATTTGTGGACTCTTTTAACATACGTGTTGCAAAAGATTTAGTCATACTTTTCTTAAAATAGCAGTAAGCTGCAGTAGCATCTTTTTAAAAAGAGTGATACACGTTGGAGCAAATAAATTAATGTTTCTATCTAGAAAAACGGGCAAGGGGATGCAAAGTGAAGAGGAGTGTGGGAGAACCATGTCACAATTTGACAGTAGATCAGAGTCAGGACCTCAGTCTTTAGGGGGAAAAAAAAGCATTTGGTTTGACAGATATCACCATAATTAAGTATTATTGCTCCATAAGGAGGCTGAGGAACTGAATAGCTCAAGACTTCCAAAAGCCACCTCAATTCTATGAGATATCTCCACTTGGGTTTCTTGATAGACATTTCATATTTTCTAACAGATATTTCGAATCCGACTTGTCCCAAACAGAACTTCTGACTGTTGCTCCTTTCCCCTCTCCTCTCATTTCCCATCCCTCTTTCAAACCTGCTTCACTCAAAACCATCATCATTTTAGTGCATGACAGCTCTCTCCTCTCAGTTGTTCAAGTTCCAAACCTTGAACTCATCCTTAACTCTTCTCTTTCTTTCACACCTCGTATCCCATCTATCACAAATCTGTGAGCTCCACTTTCAGAATAAATTGAGAATCTGACCATTTCCCACCATCTCTATTTTTACTTCCCTGGTCGTAACTATCATTGTCTTTCACTTGGGGTACAGAAATAGCCTCCTGATAGGTCCCTCTGGTTCTACCATGGCGCCCTCTTTTTCTCTCCCTCCAGTTTATTCTCAACACAGTTTTGGGTTTCAGCCATGCCTCTTAAATCTGCTGTGGCTCCTCGATTTACTCAGAGTTAAAGCCAAAGTCTTCATCATGGCCTCCAGGGGCTTCAGGCCCTCAATTTCCTCTCTGATCTCATCTCATCACTTTCTCTGTTGTTTACTCCATTCTAGCCATGACGACCTTGCTGTTTCTCAAATATGTTCGATATCTCTCTGCCTCAAGGCCTTTGCACTGGCTGTGCCCTCTTCCTGGAATGTTCTTTTCCCAGAAATCTGATATCAGCTTGATCAACTCTCTCTCATTCTATGAGTCATTTCTTAAATGTTACCTTCTCAATGAAGCCTACCAGGACCACCCATTTTAATACTGCCCCCTGCCCTATGTATGCTAATCCTTCCTACCCTGTTCTACTTCTTTCCTCATTGTACCTATCACCTTCTAAAATACTATGATGATTTACTTATTATGTCTAAGCTTTTAGCACAGAGTTTTGCCCAGAGTAGGTTCTCAACAAAGGTTAGTTCTTGTTTTTGTCAGAGTTGATGACTTAAAAAAATCTTTTAATTTAGATTTGCTTAACAAAATGTAAAACTCTCTTAAGCACTGTCTTTTTGTTTCATTATTGAGATGAGATTCACATAATAGATAATCAGCCTTTTTAAAGTGAACAATTCGATGGAATTTAATAAATTCACAATGTTGTACTTTTGGTCATATGTTTATGTTTTGTATAGCTACTTCAATAATATATTTGAATCAGTATTACCTTTAAATATGATCTTCCAGCAATTTCTTTTGCCCCTCAAATTTAAAGCCAAAGAATGAAACCACAGTGACAGCATAGATTGTCGGACCTCTTGACTATTTTGGAGGAGAGAAATCTCAAACCAGGAAGCCTAGATATAGAGTTAAAAATAAATTTCTCCATGTGTATAGGCCTTAAGAAACCAAACCAACTTTCTGTGGAGTTCAGTGGTTTTGTTAATTGTTTCAAGATGTTGGGTGTTTTAAAGTATGTTGTAAAAGCCCTGCATGATGACAAAACAAACTCATTAGCCAGTCCTTCCCCATTGGGATTTTACTTAAGAATATAAAATGTAAAAGGTCGGGGTAAGACAGTCTTAAACTGTAAATTTAAGCCCATTGTAATCAGAAAAGGGAAAAAATAAGATAATATTGATATATCTCTGCTTTGTTGAGCCGGATCTGGGAACCGTACATCTCACTCCCTTCCTTCTCTGCTTGTCCCTTTAGAGTGCTATAAAGTTAATTCAAGGAAATTCCTAGAAGAATACACAAGAAATTAACAGTTTTTGCCTCTGTAGAGGGGCTCTAGCCGTGGTAGGAGGAAAACTCATTGTATAATTACGTAATATACCTTTGTGTACTGTTTGAATTTTTACCCTAGGCATGTATTACTGTTTCAGTAAGAAAAACAACAAAAATCTAAACTTTTGTTTAATTATTTCTCTGAGTACCACATCATTTTGGGCATTTATTAGTCAGGACTCTTTAAAGTGATGGAAGTGCATTTAAACTAGTCTCCACAGACAAGGGAGGTGGTTTACTGGATCACAGAGCAGGGATGGAATAGTTCACAGAACTGAAGGAAGAGCTGTAAGAATCAGGGCTTCTGGGGCTAGAACTAAGGTCTCCATACAACCAGGCATTCTTTCTCCTGCTCTTGTTATCATCTTTACTTGCATTTGCTCCTCTTTGCATATTGGTGTTGTTCTCTCCTACTTTTCCATGTGGACATGGCTGCTGGTAGTCCTAGCTTAGGAACCTCAGAGAAAAGAAAGAAATACCTTTCTCCCACAGTCTGTATTTCAATCTTGATGAAGAATTCTATTTGGTTTTTCTTGTGTCCTGTGCTGCACTTTGAACCATTGCTACTGCCAGAAGAATTGGTTATACATGGATCATTCACCCAGCACATGGAATCTTTTACCAGAAGGGACATGTGAAAGATTCCTGGGAGGAAAAATATGTTACCACAGTCTACTATGATCTACCCCTGACCACTCAGTCTAATACAAACTCTTCCCTTATAAATAATATTCCAAGAACGATCCAGGCCAAAAATAACATGGCCATCATACAGATCCCTAAAATATACTCACCCCCTCCCCAAAGCACAAACAATTCGTAGTCTATCAGCTAATTTAGCTCCAAGTCCAAATCTCTGAGCGATCTTCCTTCTTCTCAGGCAGCTTTGAATGCGACTTCTCTTGATTCAACAACCCATGTCTAATTGAGGAATGTCGTACTCACAATGAAAAACTCCAATGTAGAAAAGAGAAAAAAGGGAACACAGTATGCAGTGACAATTTTTCTGTGGTAAACATTACCTCCTACTGAACAGGGATAGTAAAGATTCACCTCTCTGGCAAAAGAATGAGTTTCTTAGACACACAATATGGTAGCTTCAGGTTCTTCCAACTAGAAGGAATCTTATGAAAGTGAAGTACTTCCGCAAGGCCAAGAGGTCAAGCTTTCTCAGTCTCTCTGGTTCCTCTCAGATACTCCCATTGCAATAGCTAGAACTCTAGCCTGTTTCAGTAGAAGTGTTTGTGTTAGTGGAGCTGAGACGACTGCCTGCACCAGAAAGGGCTTTGCCATAAGGTAACCCACGTTTATTTGTTTAATCTGTATTAAAAAAGAAACCCAGAATTTTTGGCTTTATTTTGAATTAGAAGGAATCGTTCAACTCATTTTTGAGTGGTGGACACCTTCCCGCAAATAGGATATATATACCTCTCCCTTCCTCTCTAGGAAGTAGAGATTTAGGAAACAGCATTTTGAAGACTGTTGTTTCAAAAGTGCTTTCATGCTTTTGAGGAAGGGTGAAGGTGCTTTTTGTTATTGATTTCTTACCTTTCTTACCCTGCTTTGATTTTCCATTGGCCATGAAAGTTCTTTCTGACGATCCTGAGTCTAGTCATTAAGGCCTTTAGTGAGGGGAAAGAGGGAATAAGCCTTCAGATGTGAGAGGATGAAAGGGATGTGGTGAGAAAGTAAGAAGGGCCCTTGACCCAGAGTCAGAAAAGTGGTTCAAGAGTGGGGCCACCACTTGAAAAATTTGGACGAGTGAGTTGAGAGGACTCCTGTGATGGGCCTTGTCTTTGTGCCCTAGAGTCATATTGGATCAGAAAACTTGCCAGCTAACTGCGCAGTTTTCACAGGATTAAAAGCCTTACATTACCTATCCCCAGGACTTGTGAAGATCAAGTGTTCACTCTTCCTGAAACCTGGATCATTTGACATCAGACATCCTCAAAAGCTTTCCTTCTGGCAGAAGCAATGCCCAGCCTACCTGCTTATACTGTAAATCTATTTCTGTCACTGGCTAACTACCCCTTATAGTGTTTCTACTAAAATTATTAGACTAAAGGGGACCCTTAGACTCTCGGAGAAGTTGTGGGGAGGAGTTTCCGTACCAGAGCCCCCAAGCTGGGATAGCAATAAATGGATCTATTTCAAGTCAGGCAACCTGGAACTGAGGTTTTTCTTTCCTCTTTCTAAGGACACTTTGCTTAAGGTTGCATGGAGACTCCTCTGAGCGTTTGTTGTTTGCAACTCCTTTTCCCAGGACCAAGTTATTTTCTATTAGAGGCTATTTGGTTGCAAGGAAAAGAAATACTCAAGTTAACTAAAGCAAAATGGTATGTTTATTATATGATTACAAAATCCCATGTCCTGGACAGTGAGGCAATGTTATAGATGTTCATGGAGAAGAAATTAAGTATAGCTGGGCCTTAGAGGGTCTGCAAAAGGGAAATGGAGAGTAAGGAAGTAACACTGTTCTTTTTCTGAGACCCTTTGCTGTCTTTTCTCTGCTTCTGTCCACTTTGGTCTTCTCTCTGCAGAACACACTCTTCTTCTTATTCATGGTGTCTTTGATCCTATAATTTCAGCCTGGTTCAGTGTCTCACAATGGAGGAGAGATGGTTACCCAAAATAAAATTGAAGTGCTACTAGGAAGGGAGAATGAATTCTGGGCAGCCAAAAAATGGAAAATTTCCATCGTAATATCTAATCTATTCATGGTAATTCAGGTTGGCTGAATGGTTTGCCATGTCTGAAGTGAAAATCACCGTGCCACCAAGCCCTAGTGCCTAGCCCCACACCTGGAACTGGAAGATGTCCAGTAAATGTTTGCTGAGTGAATGCATAAATGAATGAATGACTGAAGTTGAAGGCAGGATCTATGTCTGATTTATTTTGATTCATCTTTGTAGTACTCATATAGCACCTGCTATACCGGGGTTTTTCTGGTGTTTTTTTGGTACATGGCACGTGCTCAGTAAGTATTAAAAGAATAACTCTCACCTCCCTTGTTCTGAGTGTTGTACTTTTTAGATGGCAGAATCATTGTACAGTATAATGGTCTCCAAAGTAGACCGCACGACACAATCCACTGGGGCGTAAAAAAAATACTATGACCTCTATAAGCGTTTATCTAAAAAATAAGAAAATTTAAGTGTTACTTATACATAATATATAAGTCGACAGTGGGGCCTTCACATTGGTCAAATGTCAAGTGTAGCTCACAAAGTGCTCTGAGGGAAGAGTGCGGATTCTACAACATGGAGGGCTTGACCAAGTTGTTTTCTTATGGGTGTTGGCCTTCAGCACACTGTGATTATAGTGCGGTTATGTGCGCCTCTGTGGATTCCAAGAGTAGTATGTTATCTAGTTTTAACTTTAACTAAAGTGACCCTCACAACAGAATAAAAGGCTTCAGAAGATATCTGTAAAGAAACTATGAACTGAAGATAATACCTATAATGGCAGCACAAGGAAACGATGAGAAAATGGCCGAACAAGCACTTTTGCTCCTGTTACAAGTTCTTTATCAGCCACGTTAAGAGATAAAAAATAAGATCTTGTCAGATCTTGTCGGATCTGACAAGAAGTAGACCAAAAAATTAGAAATTTTCATGGAACCTCTTTAAATTATGGATTTAAATGTCCTACCATTAACAACAGACATTGACCCAAAGTGTACATCGTGCTCGAGATTTATCTGTGAAGCTGTCACAAGTATCATGACATTTAGAAACGAAGCATCCAGAATATGAAGGTCCAATCTCTACAGCGGTTTTACAGTGATATTTTAGTCAGGCAAAGCTCAAACTCACTTCATATACTTCACTAACTTTATGGCTTTTGCTTAAGAACAGAAGTGAAAAAGCCTAATACTATTTGGAAATACTTGTTCTACTGCCATGGTAAAAACTGGCTGAAATAATAAGCAAAAATGTGTTCCTTTGCAGCAGATATCATTGGAAGATGCATAGAAAACAGTGATGATCTGAAGAAACAAGGATTAGGATAGATTTGACAGGGTGGAAAGTTTCTGATATGGTTGGATGAAAGTACAGATGTTTCTAACTTATCTCCGTTTATGATATTTACTAGATTCTGTTTCAGTAATGAAATACATGAAAAACTATTCTCTCTCTCTCCACTGTGGAAAAGATATCCTGGAAGGACTACATTAATTATAAAAATATTAATGACTTCTTTAATAAAAGAAGGGGTACGGCTAGAGGGACAGAACCACAAGAGAAACCTAATCACTGGATCACTCATAGGCAGCTATTGCAATAAAGAGTTCAAAGTTACAGTGTTTAAAATTCCAGAAATAAAGATGTAGTGAATATTGTGAAACAGAAACTTTAATAGTAAAATTTTATAATGATCTGTAGCGAGAGTTGGCAATTTTTTTCTGTAAAGAGGAAAGCAGTCAATGTGTTAGGCTTTGCAGGCCACGTAGTCTCTGTCACAGCTCTTCAGCTCTGCCGTTGTAGGGTGGAAGCCATAGACGACATGTAAATGAATGAATGTGACTGTGTTCCTATTAAACTTTTAGTTATAAAATGGGTGGGCTGGATCTGATCCCAGGGCTATAGTTTGCTGCCCCCTGCTTTATAATGGGTGAGAAAAGCCATGAACATAGAAGTTCACTGTTTCTCCTGTGTCAGAGCACTTAAAGACAAAAAAAAGAAGTTAAAGACAAATCTCCAATTTATTGACCTTTTATGTGATGACAAGTGGTTGTTGGTAGTGTGCAACCTAGCAGATAAATTAAAAGAAAAATAAGCACAGATTCAATAGCTTGTCTCTTCAAGGTAAAAGCGACATTTAATAATGAGAAACAAACTGCTTTTTAAAAGAATCCCAGAGGGCATTTTTGAAAATGGCTCTTGGGAAATGTTTCCATTGTTATAGCGTTTAGTTGCAGAAATTATATACGTTTGTCACTTGCGTACTTCATAAACTTGGAAACATAATTTTCCAAAATTAATAATCTCCCAAAGAGTTTTAGTGGGTTTTGAATCTGTTTGTTAAAAAAGTATAAATATGCAGTGCCTTCTAATTTGTTTGCAGGAATAATTTTTTGGCATCAAGAATGATGGAAATTTATTAGCCAAACTCCAACAAAACCTCTATAAATGGTGGCTAGGATCAAAAACTGTGCATTATGATTTAATAAGTGCAGTCAATGAGAGGCTTCTTCTATATGGTACCATCTGGACCTTCCACGTGAAGTTTTTTTTCCAGCTATGACAACCATTACAATTAAGTGTTGATCATTAAAGGGGATTTCTGTGACATCCGTTGAACAAAAGGGACATAACCCATAAAATCGCCTTTTAACATATTATTATAGTCAACTCTCAATTCAGTGGAGGTATTGGCAGGCGGGGAGTGATGGAATGGCAGGTAGGGAAAAATCTACAACCACAGTTAAAACAAAATTATAGTCAACTCTGTATTACCTGGAGATGATTAACTCTAATTATGATGTTGGCTGGACCTGGGAAGGGTTCATTTTCCCTGTGGGGCTGGGCTTTTGGAGAGGCCAGAGTAAGTCCGTTCTCCCAGAGAAATTCAGAAGGTAGTCAGTCTGCTCTCATCCTGCTTCTTGTTGGAGTAGAGACTGGTAGTCTGAACTCATTATTTGCTGCCTAATTACTAACCTGCAGGCTGGGAAGGCCTCCCACTCTCAGAGCTCTGTGCACTTTGACCATCATTGACCTAGCCTGGAAAATAGAATGTGGACTGAACATTACCATTTCACAGATGAGAAGATGGAGGCTCAGGGAGATTAAGTGACAGAAAGCTGGTGTCAGAGTTGAGACTGGAGCCCAAGTCTGCTGCTTCCAAAGCCTCTGTGTCTTCCACTGCTTCCCTACCCCTTAACTTATGGGGTTTGGTCCTACTGGGATAGAGATATTTTTGGATGGAGGCTCTTCCTTCTTAACTCTCAAAACATATTGTGTTGGCAGATCCCCGTTCTGCTTATTCCAAATGACACCCAGTGCTTCTCCTTTTCTGTGACTTTGCTGAGAGTCATAAGGGACTTTGAAAATAAGCCATTCCAATGCTCTCATTTTGCAATGAACAAAATTAATACCCAGAAAGATAAAATAACTTACCCAAGGTCCCCATGGTAATTAGCGACGGCTATAAACCTGCTCTGTTCAAACTTTTGAACTCCTTGCCTTTTGGGAAAATAGATCCCAGAATATAAATGTGTATGATTCAGCTTAAGTTTTCAAACAGTGGTAATTGAGCAACAGAGTTATAATTTTCTTAAAAAATAGGCCAAATCATGGTTTTCCATCAAACTCGTTTGAAACCTTAAGCCTGCTTGGGTGGCACTTATAGTCTACTAATCCTTGGTTTGTTCTTGTTCTTGTTTGCCTTGACTTGAAGAGATGAGCCATGTGATTCCCAAGAGTTTGGAAGCCTTTCTGATGTTTTCAATAAAACAGCATGTAGAGCTGGAACTCTTCTATTTCAGGATTTTTTCTGGTCACGAGGCAGTAACCATCACTAAAATCTTTCCTATTTCTATCTGAGATTGAATTTCTAAAAAACTCTGATCAGTTTATTTTAACTTGCACCCAGCCTTTCTTCTTGTTATAAATAATGAATGAATTTACTAAGTAGCAGCTAAAAGCAGAAGAATTATTTTTTTGTCGTCATTCATTCATTCAAACAATAAAAATATATTGAGCACATACCATGTACGAGGCCTTGTGCTCATCCTTGTCCTTGAAAGACATTCGTGGTCTAGTAGAGGAGACACACACATAAAGATATGTGGTGTTTAAAATGACACATGATGACTCTTGTCATAGAAGTGTGTGGCACTGGGAAGCTTCTATTTGCCCAGAGAAGGAGGGGAAGACAGTGGAGGAAGTGACTTTGATCTGGGCATTAAAGGATGCCTAGGAGTTCATCAGGTGGAGAAGGGGAGGTTATTCCAGAAGAAAGAGTGACACAAACAAAGATAGAGAGGAGTGGATTCCCATTGGGTAGTAAATTCTTAGTGGCTGATGATATAAATGTAAATAAACTAGTATTTCAACATATTGGGCCCATGAAGACTGGTTTAAAGCTTTTAAAATCCATTTAAAAAAATTAATTTTTAAAGCTAAGTTGTAATTATTGGTTGGTGTTTCTGGCTACCATTGTCCTTTACTGTGTTGGGTGTTTTAAATATTTAGTCTTTGCAACAATTCTATAATATAGCTACTAAGGAGGAAATTGAGCCTCAGGGAGCTTAAATGCTTTGCCAAGATTACGAAGCCAGGAAGAGAAGAGGCCTAGCAAGATTTTTACTCTTCAAATATACTTACACTCACTAAATTTTTATCTTTAACCAAAATAATAGTCTCTAGTATAAAGTATAAAACCTTTATGAGTGATTTATTAGATGAACTTTAAGGTGTTATATAAGAGAATTTAAAAATGGCTCATCTAATCCAAGGCCTTGAGGTATAAATCAAGAGTTAGTCCCCTAGAAAGGCTATATGACATGCCCAAGACACTTCAGTTAGGATAGCAACTGATACTTGATCCTCTGCTTCCTTAGGTACTGCTCTGGTCCTTTGATAGTAGATGCCAGTTATGCATCTGGGAGATATAAAAGTGCATAAGAAATAGTGCCTGTGGAAATGTTCGATAACTTGCCCAAAGCTCATGAGGAGTAGGGCTGGCATAGAACCCAAGCAGTCTGGCTCCAGAGCCCAAACTCTTAACTTTGATCTTAAAGAGGAGTGGAGATGAGAGTGGGATGGGCAACCTCACTTTAATTCTGCCATTATTTGCTCAGAGACCTACTAAGGAAGTTTCTTAAATATCTTTAGTGCCTCAATGTCCCCATCTGTAGTCAAATTTGCCTAACATGGCACCATTTATGAAGTACATTAATAAGCTTGCCTTTGATGGCACTTAACAACCCAAGGAGGTACAGGTGGGGTAAGTTTTGTTATGCTTATTTTACAGATGAGGAACCAGTGTCAGAGAGGCTAAATAAATTGTTTAGCTTTATGCAGCTCTATGCAGAAATGGGATTAGAACTCATAAAAAAGTAGTTACTGTCCCTAAGATGTTTATAATATGGACTGAGGCAAAGTCATGTCCAAAAATGAAAAGTAAAATGTGATGTGTTCTATAAGAGGTACAGGGAAAGAGGATTAAAGGTTCAGAGGAGAGGTAAATCATGCCCTGTTGGCTTTATGTTAGAGAGAGATACGGGCTGAGTTATAAATAAGGGGAAGATATGGACAGGCATTCCAGGAGAAGCATGAATAGAGACCTAGTGTGTGAGCTTCTGTTTCATCCTCAGCTCCTGACTGTTCGTTTATTCACCACTGTATTTGAAGGCTCAGACTGTGCAGCCCAGTCTGAACAAGAGGCAGGTAGCTTGGCCTTACCCTTTTCAGATGTAAAAACTTCCATGATATTTCCTGGGCTCCCATAATACTCCTGAAGCCATGGCCCTGTAGCTTTGGTTTTTGCTGTTCTGGTTATGTGACCACCCCATTAGGCTACCTGCTCCCCCGTCTGTTACCTGTGGCCTTGCCGTTCCATGAACACACACATGGGTGATGTTTTCTGCCCCCATCATTGGACACCATCCATTGTCCACTCGGTTGATCCTATGAAGTTAATTACTCAGGCAGCTCCAAGCTCTAGCCCATCTTCTAGTACTGTCCTCTTCTCAAAATGCTTCAAGCACCTAATCTCATCTGCTTGAGAACTTGACGGGAAGAAGGGACTTCAGAAAGACCAGAGTACTGGATGTGCTTTCTGAACAGTAAGCTTTCTGAGAGTAGAACCGTTTTTCATTATTCTCTGAGTCCCCTAAGCTATCAACCCAGTGTGAAGAATATAAATACTTACTGTGCATGAATAAATGAAAGGAATAGTAGGACATAATGCTAGAGGACTAGGTTAAGGGTGCAGAAGAAATATTTAAGGTATGTCCCCCAAAAGTAGAGACCTTCTTCACAACTGGGTTTAACAGTTTCATTATTGGAAAGGAAGGAAGCTAACAAAGGGGAAAAATAACTAGACTTTACTAATAGCCCTTGATAAGACGTTTCGTCTGTTACTTATTTTGATCCCTGACATTATAGACTAAGAAACTGAGACCCAAATACGTTGAGTGACTTGTTTAAAATTGTACAGTTAGTCAGTGGTAGAGCCAAGATTTTGACTGAGACTGCCCAATTCTACTAGTTTTTGTTCCCATCAATCAGAGTAGAAAACACTGTAATTTATAATACTCAGAATGGTTTTACCCCAGTAATGAAGAAAAACTAGCCCTAGGATAAACATTGCGTTGGTCCAGCTCAACAAAAATTAGAAGCAAAACCCAAAAGAATCAAACTGTTTCCGAGTAATTTAACGACACCCCAGAACAAAGCTCAAAAATATTTATAGGACTACAAAAATATCCGTTGTACAACAATGTAAAATTCACAATGTCTGGCATCCAATCAAAATATATTAAACATTCAAGGAAGCAGGAAAATATTACTCATAATGAAGAGAAAACTCGAGCAATAAAACCCAACCCAGAAATGACGTAGATGGTAGAATTAGTAGACAAAGATATTGAAAGAGTTATAACTGTATTCCATATCTTAAAGAAGCTGGAGTAAAATTTCGTCATATTAAATAGAGATACTAAAGATATAAAAAGAGATGAAAACTATAATAATTGTGATGAAAAACACACTGGATGGAATTAGCAACAGATTAGACACTACAGAAGAATGAATTACCAAACTTGAAGACATAGCAAAAGAAAGTATTCAAAATGAAATACTCAGAGAAAAGAAGCCTGTAAAACAAAACAAAACAAAAAAAAACAAAGTGTCAATGAGCTAAGGGGCTTTATTTTATTTTTTTTAATGCTTTGCTTTTTTTTTTTTTTTGGTGAGGAAGATTCACCCTGAGCTAACATCCATTGCCAGTCTTCCTCTTTTTTTTGCTGGAGGTGGATTATCCCTGAGCTAACATCTGTGCCAGTCTTCCTCTGCTTTGTATGTGGGATGCCTCACAGCATGGCTGATGAGTGGAGTAGGTCCACACCCAGGAATTGAACTGGTGAACCTGGGTGCCCAAGCAGAGCATGTAGAACTTTTAACCACTTGCCCATAGGTCTGACCCCAAGGCTTTACTTTTTTAGAACAGTTTTAGGTTCACAATAAAATTGAGGGGAAAGTACAGAGACTTCCAATATACTACTTGACTCTACACATTCCCAGCCTCCCTCATTATTAACGTCCCCCACCAGAGTGGTACATTTGTTACAATTGATGAACCTACATTGAAATATCATAATCACCCAAAGTTGCATAGATTACATTGTGGTTCACTCTTAGTGTATATTCTGTTGGTTTGGACAAAAGTGTAATCACATGTGTCCATCATTATGGTATCATAAAGGGTATTTTCATTGCCCTAAAAATTCTCTGTGCTTCACCTGTTCATTCCTTCCACCACCACCTCCAACCCTTGGCAACCACCAATCTTTTTACTGCCTCCATATTTTTGCCTTCTGAATGTCATATACTTGGAAACATACACTGCATAGACTTTTCAGATTGTCTTCTTTCACTTAGTAATATGCGTTTAAGGTTCTTCCATGTCTTTTCATGGCTTGACAACTCATTTCTTTTTATCACTGAGTAATATTCTGTTGTCTGGATGTACTACAATTTGTCCATTCACCTACTGAAGAACATCTCGGATGCTTCCAAGTTTTGGCAGTTATGAATATACCTGCTATAAACATCCATGTGTAGGTTTTTATGTGGACATAAGTTTTCAACTCCTTTGGGTACATAACCAAGGATTATGATTGAAGGATCATATGCTAAGAGTAGGTTTAATTTTTTGAGGAAATGCCAAATTGTCTTCCAAAGTGGATATGCCCTATGTCATTTTGCATTCCCACTGGCAAGAAATGAAGGTTCCTGTTGCTCCACATCTTCATCAGCATTTGGTGTTGTCAGTGTTCCAGACTTTGGCCGTTATAATAGATGTGTAGTGGTATTGCATTGTTGTAATTTGCATTTCCCTAAAGACATATGATATGAAGCATCTTTTCATATGCTTATTTACCATCTGTATATCTTCTTTCATGAGGTATCTGTTAAGGTCTTTGACCCATTTTTAATCAGGTTGTTTGTTTTCTTATTGTTGAGCTTTAAGAGTTCTTTGTATATTTTGTATAACAGTCCTTTATTGGATTTGTCTTACACAAATATTTTCTCCCATTC
Source organism: Equus asinus (assembly GCF_041296235.1). Taxonomy (NCBI): domain Eukaryota; kingdom Metazoa; phylum Chordata; class Mammalia; order Perissodactyla; family Equidae; genus Equus; species Equus asinus. The sequence goes on from NC_091799.1 coordinate 38,107,546, forward strand.
TGACCTTGTCTTCTCATCATCTTGACATTATCTTTCTCGGAGCAGAAGTTTTTATTTGAATGAAGTCAAAGTTATCCATTATTTCTTTCATGGATCTTGCTTTTGGTGTTGTACCTAAACATATCCAAGGTCATCTAGGTTTTCTCCTATATTATCTTCTAGGAGTTTTATAGTTTTGTATTGTTTTACATTTAGATCTGTGATCCACTTTGAGTTAGTTTTTGTGAAGGGTGTAAGGTCTGTGTCTAGATTTTTTTTTTGCACTTGGATGTCTAGTTATTCCAGCACCATTTGTGAAAAGCCTGTCTTTCTCATTATATTGCCTCTGCTCCTTTGTCAAAGATCAGTTGACTATATTTATGGGGTTCTATTTTTGGGCTCTCTATTCCGTTCCTTTGATCTTTTTGTTCATTTTTTTTTTTTTTTTGCTAATACCATACTGTCTTGATTACTGTAGCTTTATAGTAAGTCTTGAGGTTGGGTACTGCCAGTTCTCCAATTTTGTTCTTCACTATTGTGTTGGCCATCTGGGTCTTTTGCGTTTCCATACAAATGTTGGATTTAGTTTGTCAATATCCAGAAAATTACTTACTGGAATTTTGATTGGAATTGCATTGAATCTATATATCAAGTAGTGAAGAACTGACTTCTTGACAATATTGAGTTTTTCTATCCACAAACATGGAATCTTTCTCCGCTTACTTAGTTCTTCTTTGATTCTGTTAATCAGAGTTTTCAGTCTTCCTCGTATAGATCTTGTGCATATTTTCTTAGATACCTAAGTATTTCAGTTTTTGGGGTGTCAATGTAAATGATATTGTGTTTTTAATTTCAAATTTCACTTCTTCATTGCTGGTATATAAGAACATGATTGATTTATGTATGTTAACTTTGTATCTTGTAACTTTGCTATAATCACTTATTAGTTCCAGGATTTTTTTTTTGTTGATCCTTTCAGATTTTCTACATAGACAATCTTGTCTCTCCAAATAAGGACAGCTTTATTTCTTCCTTCTCAATCTGTATACATTCTGTTTCCTTTTCTTGTCTTATTGCATTAGCCAGAACTTCTAGTATGTGTTGAAAAGGAGTAGTAAGAGGTGACATCCTTGCCTTGTACCTGATCTTAGTGGGAAAGCTTTGAGTTTCTTATCATTAAATATGGTGTTAGCTATGGTTTTTTTGTAGATATTTTTTATCAAGTTGAGGAAGTTCCCTCTATTCCTAGTTTACTGAGAATTCTTATCGTGAATGGATGTTGGATTTTGTCAATACTTTTTCTTCATCTATTGATAAGATCATGGGACTTTTCTTTTTCAGTCTGTTGATGTGATGGCTTACATCAATTGATTTTCAAATGTTGAACCAGCCTTGCATACCTGGGATAAATCTCACTTGGTCATGGTGTCTAATTCTTTTTATACATTGTTGGATTCTATTTGCTAATATTTTGTTGAGGATTTTTACATCTATGTTCACGAGAAATATTAGTCTGTAGTTTTCTTTTCTTTTAATATCTTTGTCTGGTTTTGGTATTAGAGTAATGCTGGCCTCCTAAAATGAGATAGGAAGTAGTCCCTCTGTTTCTATCCTCTGAAAGAGATTGTAGAGTATTGGTGTCATTTCTTCCTTAAATATTTGGTAGAATTCACCACTGAACCCATATGGGATTTGTGCTTTTTGTTTTGGAAGGTTTATTAGTTACTGATTCAATTTCTTTAATGGATATAGGCCTATTCAGATTGTCTCTTTCTTCTTTTATGAGTTTTGGCAAATTATGTCTCTCAAGGAATTGTCCATTTCATCTAGATTATCAAATTTGTGGGCATAGACTTGTTCATAGTATTCCTTTATTATCCTTTTAACGTCCATAGGTTTGTTAGTAATGTCACCTCTTTCATTTCTGACATTAGTAACTTGTGTACTCTTTTTCTTTTTCTGGGTAGCCTGGCTAGAGGCTTGCTGATTTTCTTGATCCTTTCAAAGAATCAGCTTTTTGTTTCATTGATTTTTCTGCATTGATATTGTTTTGTTTCATTGACTTCTGCTCTAATTCTTATTATTTCTTTTCTTCTGCTTACTTTGGATTTAATTTGCTCTTCTTTTTCTAGTTTCCTAAGGTAGAAACTTAGATTATTGATTTTAGATAATTCCTAATATGTGCATTCAATACTATAAATTTCTCTGTAAGCACTGCTTTCACTGCATCCCACAACTTTTGATAAGTTGTGTTTTCATTTTCATTTAGTTCAAAAAACTTTTAAATTTCTCTTGAGATTTCTTGTTTGATCCATGTATTATTTAGAAGTGTATTGTTTAATCTCCACATACTTGGGGATTTTCTATTTACCTTTGTTATTAATTTCTAGTTTAATTCTATTGTGATAAGGAAGCAGATATTGCATGATTTCTGTTCTTTTAAATTTGTTAAGGTATGTTTTATGGCCTAGAATGTGTTTTGTCTTGATGAATGTTTCATGTGAGCTTGAGGACGAATAAGTATTCTGCTGTTGTTGGATGGAGTAGTCTATCAATGTCAATTATATCCAGTCCATTGATGATATTGTTGAGTTCAACTATGTCCTTACTGATTTTCTGCCTGCTGGATCTGTCCATTTCTGATGGAGGAGTGTTAACGTCTCCAACTATGATAGTGGATTAATCTATTTCTTTTTGCAATTCTATTAGTTTTTTCCTCACTTAATTTGATGCCAACAAACTCTCCTTCAGGAGGGGAGAAATGGAAATATATTGTTTGAAGGTTCTTATAGATGAAATGATATGATATCACTTGAAGGTAAACTGTGATAAATTCAAGATGTAAACTATAGACCCTAAGATAACCGGTAATATAACACAGCAAATTTGTAGTAATGAGCCAACAAAAGAGATACAGAGAATCATTAGAAAAATCAATGAGTTCAAATGAAAGCAGAAAAAGAGGAAAAAGTAAACAAAGAACCAAAGATAAAAATTGAAAATAAATAGAGCAAGATGGTAGATTTAAACCCAATCATATCAACAGTCATATTAAATTTAAATAGTCCAAACACTGAATTAAAAGACTGAGATTGTCAGATTTGATTAAAAATGCAAATCCCAACTTTATTCTGTCTCAAAGAAACCCACTTTACCATTCTTTTTGACAGGGTTTTTTATTGTTGTTGTTGCTTTTTCTTTTTGCTGAGAAAGATTCACTCTGACCTAACATCTATTGCCAATCTTCCTCTCTCTCTTTTTTTTTCCTCCCCAAAGTCCCAGTACATAGTTATATATTCTAGTTGTAAGTCCTTCTAGTTCTTCTATGTGAGCTGCTACCACAGCATGGCTACTGACGGATGAGTGGTGTGGTTTCATGCCCAGGAGCTGAACCTGGGCTGCAGAAGCAGAGCACACCAATCTTTAACCACTAGGCCATCACAAACGGTTCAAGAAAACCCACTTTTTTTTAAGACATATTTTATTTTTCTTTTTTCTCCCCAAAGCCCCCTGGTACAGAGTTGTGTATTTTTAGTTGTGGGTCCTTCTAGTTGTAGCATGTGGGATGCCACCTCAGCATGGCCTGATGAGCTGTGCCATGTTTGCACCCAGGATCTGAATTGGCGAAACCTTGGGCCACCACAGTGGAGCGCATGAACTTAATCACTTGGCCACAGGGCTGGCCCCAAGAAAACCCACTATAAATATGAAGACACAAATATATTAAAAGTAAAAGCATGGAAAAAGATATGCCATTTTAACACTATCAAAAGAAAGCTGGAGTGGCCAAATTAGTATTAAGTAAAGTAGATTTTGGAGCAAAGAATATTACCAAAGATAAAGAGGCTCATTTAATAATAATAAGAGTCATTTCATCAAGAAGACATAGCAATCCTAAGAGTTTTATGCACCTGATAACGAAGCTAATCTGGGTACCTCTGGGAACCTCAACCCTAAGATATGTTCTAAGGGATTCCTGTCCTGGGACCCCAAGTCTCCAGGAAGTCTCTGATCAAGGAAAGCAGGGAGCAGCATAGTTGCCTCTAACCTACATTTTCACTAGATGTTTCCTTCATCATAGTGTAGTGAGAATCCCAGAGGAGTGGTGTTCTCCACACTCCCCTAAGGCTCCTCTATCCTATCTGAGTGATAATTTCCTGGGCTTCCCTCAGGTAAAACCTAAAGGCATCTTGGTGATTGATATCAGATTTCCCAGGACGATAAAATACTTCAGTGTTACCCCACTGCCTTTAGGATAAAGACAAAATTTCTTAACCTGGTTTACAAGGCCTTTCATGGTCTCCCATTAATAGGGAAATGTGAGGAACTTAATAAGTATTTATTGAATAAACAAATATATGAAAACATCCAGATAGGAAGAGAGATAGAGACTGGTCTTGCTTACTTGTCCAGTTCATCTCTGACCTTGTTCATCTCTGCCTCACGTGGTATATTCATCATACTCAACCCTTCCAATTTCTTAAAATCTCTGTACTTTCTTGACTTTGTCCTCACACATGGCACTTTCTTTTCTTCGAACACTTTTTTTGCCTCCCCACCCTCAACACACAGCCACACACACATACACCCACACACTTGCCTAAATAACTTCCACTTATTCTTCAAGATTCAGCTTCTCCCTAGGAGGCTTTTTCTACCCCTTTAGAGTTGTGGTCCTCCTGTGAGCTTCTGTCATTCCCTGTATTTCCCATTTATAACAATTATAATTTTGTATTCCAGTTACTTAAGTGTCTGTCTTCCCTGGTAGATTGAAAGACAGGGACTCAAAAAAAATTTACATATATATATATACATACACATGGCAGAGAGAAAGAAGGAAGAGCTGAGCCCTGATCTGAAGCCTGTCATGGGGTTGCTGGGGAGGGGTATTTATGCGCGTAGCATCAGGTGGTTCTTATCCAATGACTCAGCCCCTTAACGAAATGTGAAGAGAGGGGCTGTCATACTACAAAGGGCTCCCTGCCTTTGAGAGAAGTAATACAATGTTCCTTCAACATCTCCCTGTCTTCCTACTCTGCAACATTTGAGGATCTGAGAGCAGAACAGCTTCTGTAAGGGTGGTGGGACTCTGAACAAACTCCAGCAGTTTTGCAATGCATTAATCAGGAAAGCATCTATGGCCAGTGAAGTGGATTTATGAAGAATAAATGGTTACCAGTAAAGTAATGGGCAAAGGAAATTTCTAGAAACTAAATCCTTGATGTTCCTTGTCTTTCCTTTTTAGTTTAAAGGCATTCCATTGGGAAGAACTTGCAGAAGAGAGGAAGTTTTTCAGAAAAGAGGTTAAGAAGGCAATTGTGGCTTGGAATATCAGGTTTGGTGAACCAGGTGTCACTCTTATACCACTTTTAGAGGAGGTGGCACTTCCTTGACCCTGGCATTTCTCTTTAGCCATCCTGGTCTCGCCTCCTTGTGCTGCCCTTCTTCAGGGCCACAGGAATTCCGGTAATGGGCTACTTTCCCTTGTTCCTATTCTTGAAGTTCCTAGAGCTCAGCCCATCTCCCAGGTCTCTGTTCTAGAACTATGACACCTCATTTTAAGCTAAATGTGTGTTCCTGAAAATTATGGATAAATCAAAATAATTTTGAAAAGCAGTCAGGAAAGCCTGTCTTTCCACAAAGTGAAAATTATTTGTAAAGAATTATGCCCTGACTTATCTATCTTATTTTTAAAGCTAAAAATATAATTTCCATAATTTCCAGGCTTATCTTCTTAACGCAGGATAAATTCCCACTCTAAAAGATCTTAACTAAGAGGTTGCAGGGTCTATAATCATAATAAGTCAACGTGCCTTCCTGAACATCCTGTCTGTGGACCCCACCATAGCCCTGTGAGATAAGAAGGACTTGAGACTCAGAGGGATGAAGTGACAAGCCTACAGCTTTGCAGTGCCACAACAAAGGTTTCTGTAATTTTTTTAATTGTAGAAGGAATATAATTTAAATAAGTTTATTTTGTGTTTGGTTTGGAGGACCTACTGTCTGCAGGCACACAAAGGTCAGTCGTGGGCCTTGAGTATCACATTTATTCCTATATTTGTTGGAAGAAATGATTTTGTTCACATGGTTAAAGGAAGTGCGATGTAGTGCAAAGTGTATTATACGTGAATCCAGAACCTTGAAGTCAAATCTGAGCCCTTACTGTGATTTTGGACAAGTCACTTAAAGATGAGGAGGAGTAGAAGAACAATGTCATTAACTGTGCACTTGCTGTATCCAGCAGTGAATAATCCATGATCTCATTTAATTCTCCTCTATGAGACAGCTATTATTATTCTCATTTTACGTTAGTTGTAAAAAGTAACACATGGTCATGGCAAAACTTTTTTTCAAACAGAACAGAAGTGACAGTTAGAAGTTCCTGTCTACCCCAAACCCCCTATAATCACAATAATTAGTTTCTTGGAGAGCCTTCCAGAAATGTTCTGGGCTTAAAGTTTTTTGGAGAGGACATCAGGGAGCAAGAAATGATTGAAGCTTTAAAATTGCTGGAGAAGAGGCTGGACAAAGTTGTATAGGGAACCCAGGAGGCTTTTGGGAGGGAAAGGATTCAGAACCTTTCTTATCTAAGAGCCAAAATTATTGAAAGCTGTTGGGTGGCATGTGATTAGCAAGGGGTGACATTGAGCCTCCTAAGATAAAATCTCCATTAGGAGAGAAAGAGATGGACTGTTGGGCTGAGAGTGGTAGGTAATGATGGTTCCAGATCTGTGTGCCAGGCATCTTCCATTTGCTCTTGTCCATCCTGATCTCAGCCGCAAGATGCTGACCTGTATAGACTAATAAAATACATTGATGGACTTCCTTGTATTCTAGCTTCTGCTTGATTTTGGCCAATGAAAAGCTCTAGCAGGAAGTCAAAAGAAGGGAATGGAAAGGAGGTCTTGATCTTTATTCCTTTGGCTCATTCCCTGAAGTGTTACCAGGGCTGGCTACATCTCTAGACTGAAGGACACAGTTCCTCTCAAAGTGGCCTTCTCTGCATGACTTGATTCAGGTTCCATTAACTGCTCCTTCCTCTCATCCTTATGAGCATAAAGCTAGTAACATTCCACTGGGGTTATTAGTCTGGGGTTACACCGTTATTCCTAGTGGGTCCTCTACACGTCTACACTGTAAACAGTTCTTTATTAAGACCCCCAATTCTTCTAATTTGAAAGTACCTTCTAATTTGTAATTCTAATTTGAAAGTATCTTCTAATTTGAAATTTTCTGCTGTGACTCTGCTTGATACACTCAGTTTGGCAGTGGATCCCAGAACCTGATCCAACCCAGCCATCCTGGTGACAGGCTATGTCCTGGGCGAATGGCAGGAGGAATAGTTTGAAGGATTTATAATGTTGGAAGCCCAAGGCAATTTTGTCATGAGGTAACCTTGTCCAACTACAATGCAAAGAGAAGAGTCATCCTCTCTTGCCTATTGAGGAGCAATGCCTTCTGGGCAGGAATTTCTACCTGCTATGCTGGAAGCAGCTGGGAGCAGAAGCTTGGCCCCAGCCATGTGGCTTCATATGTGCAGGCAACAATAGTATGTACAGACCTGTACTCATTATCTATTGCTGCATATCAAACCTCCTCAAAATAGAATAGCTTAAAATAACAGCCTTTTTATGACCTCTCATTGTTCTGGGCTCAGTAGGAAATTTCTCTCTTATGGTCTGTCATGCAGCCAGATGGTGGTTGGAGCCAGTGTCATCCGAAGGCTTGAGTGAGTTGGATGTCCAAATGTTTTCTTCATTCTCTGTCTGGCAAGTTGGTCTTGACTATTGAATAGGAGAAAATCTAGAGTTGTCTACTGGGGCTTGATTTTCTTCCACAGGGTGTATTCACATGGGTAGCTTGGACTTCCTTACAGTATGGTTGTCACAGAGTTGTTAGAATTCTGACAGGAAGGCTGGCTTCTCCCAATGCATTTTCCAAGGGACCCAGATGGAAGCTGCATCACTTCTTATAACTTAGCCTTGGAAGACACACAGCATCACTTTGGCCACATATATTGGTCTAAATTTCGTTTCAGCCCTGTCCAGATTTAAGGGAAGAGAGTGAATATCCACAGTGGTAGGTCACTGTGTTGGGGGATCATATTTAGGAACTAACTTCCATAAGCTCCAAGGGTAGTTATTCTGGCACCGGGTGTGGCAGCAGCAAGGATTGGAGGCATCTCTTTGGAATGCTGAGGTTTCTATTCTAGACTACAACCTTGAGAGAAAACAGAACTAGATCTTCATTTCCTTCACACATCTGAAGGCTTGGGTCCCTTTGGAAAATCAGAAAAGGGACTGGCCTGGAAGTCTTGCAAACTAAGGTCTTAAGTGGCTACATGGCATTAGGGGGGCAAAGATACCCTAGTTGCATAGAAATGAAGAAACTTAACCTCAGAGAGATTAAATAAGTGGTGGTGTCAAGATTCATATCTAGGTCTGGCTGCTGCCAAAAAGTCTTAACACTAAGCCAGGGTATAGAAATCCAAATGTCTATAGGGGCCAGACAGGTTCAATAAATGCATCAAGCTAGATTAAGTCAACTGGCAAGAAGCAGTTTATATTGCAACCAAGCTGAACCCCTGCCTAAAGGAACCGTCATTTAACATACTTGTAGATAAAACCAAACTAACCAGTCAAACAAAACTCAGCCTAAGGGCAGTGGTGAAGGTGGTGTAAACGGTGTTTGTGGACAGTGGAGATGTGTTTGTGTTTTTTCTTCTTATGGATGGGGCTAGAATTTGCAGACTGATGTTCTTCATTACTTTCCTGTGGAATTGAACATAAAGATGTAAGTATTGGGCTCAAAGCCCTTCCCTACACTCCTGCTCAAGGGCTGTCAATTTGACTTCTGTACTAAATTCTACTACTATTTCCCCAAATATATTATTTCATTTAATCTTCACATAGCCTTGTAAAGCAAGAATTATTATCTCCATTTCACTGGTAAGGAACTGATTGCAAAGAGATTACACAAGATCACAGTGTTAGAGCCAGAATTCAAAGCCAGATCTATATGACCCAAAGTCCCTGATTTTCCTTCTATTCCAATGCTGTCTTCATTACTTAACCTCTCTCCTTTATTTTAAAAATAAGGATAATAGTACCTGCTTTACCTACCTGAAAGGGTGATTGTGAAAATTAAACAAAAATAGATGTTAAAATGTGTGTCAAAGACTTTTGTCATTTGTAAAGTGCTAAACACAAGGATACCATTGTGTTATTTTAATTTATTTAATAAAAATGCATTGAGAATTTACTATGGCACTCATGCTGGAATACTGCAGTGAACAAACCAGATGAAAAATCCTGCATGCATGGAACTTACATTCTACTGAAGCATCCAGAAAATAAACTAAATAAATATGTAAATTATATAAAACATTTTAGCAAGTGATAAATACTACAGAGGAAAAATCAAGCAAGAAGGGAGATCAGGAGGGGTAAGGGGTAGGTGCACTCATAAATAAGGTGTTCAGGGAAGGTCTTTCTATCAGGAAAGAACCCATATCCTCTGGGCCAGTGGGTGGCAAAGTACAGCGCACTGGTCAAATCTGCCAAGGCCTGTCTTCATAAAGCACACAAACAGAGAATGTTTTTTGTTTTTTTTTACATTTTTAAAGGATTGTAGAATAATAAAGAAGAATATGTGAGCATCATGGCAGAGTGAGTTCTTCCCTTTGTCTCTCTAAGTTACAATCCATAAGACATCCACTGACCAGCAGTGGACTCCCTGCACAGCACGCCAGAATGCCTGAGAGATCCATGCTTCTATACGTCTGAAGGTGGGTGGGCTGGACCTCCAGGAGGCAGCAGAACTAGGGGAGCAGCCCCCTCCCCCACCTGGTGGTGGCGATCTAAAACACAGATCCTCACACCAGCGTATGTGCTGGCAACCAGAGCCTGCAGGAGCAGACATGGTGCTTGTGGCTTAGCCCCTGTTCCTTTCCCGCCAAGTGGTGGCAGGTGGTGCACACATCCTGAGACTTCAGGACACAGAGCCAGTGACTCAGCCTCCTCCTCTTCCCCTGGCAGTGGCACCAGTCTTTCCAGCAGTGGGGACAGCATCCAAAGCCTTACCCAAATAAGAAAGGTGTTTACTACCACAAATGCACTGGCAGAGGATCAACTTATCAAGCACCATGAAGAACTCAGTAACACAGCAGAACAGAAAGAAAATGACAACTCTCCAGAAACCAAACTTGAAGTCACACAAGATTACAATCTAACTGACACAATTCAAAAGAGCTGTCATGAAGAAACTTGAGTTACAAGAAAACTCAGAAAGACAGTTCAATGAGCTCAGGAATTAAATTAATGTACAGAAGGAGTACTTCACCAAAGAGATTGAAACTCTAAAAAAAAAAAAAAGCACCAACCAGAAATTCTGGAGACGAAGAAATTCTGGTGATGAAAAATAAAGTAGAAAGCATTGAAAATAGAGCAGACCATATGGAAAGAAGAACTGATGAGCTTGAAGATAGAAATCTAGAAAAGATTCAGGTGGAAGGGGAGAGAGAACTATGATTTTTTGATAAGTATGGAAATTTTATGAGAAATCTCTGACTCAGTTCAGAAAAGTAACGTAATGATAATAGGGACCCCAGTAGAAGAAGAGAGGGAGAAAGGAGCAGAGAGCTTATTCAAAGAAATAATAGCTGAGAACTTCCCAAACCCGGAAAAAGAACTGGGTATACAAGGGCATGAAGCTAATAGAACTCCTAAGTATCTCAACATGAAGAGACTTTCTCCAAGGCATATTATATTAAAACTGTGAAAAGTCAATGACAAAGAAAGAATATTAAGGGTGGCCAGAGAGGAGATAATAACTCAGAAAGGAACCCCCATTGGGCTATCAGTGGATTTCTCAGCAGAAACTCTATAGGCTAGGAGAGAGTGGAATCATATACACCAGATATTGAAGGAAGCAAGCTATCAGCCAAAAATACTCTACCCAGCAAATTTATTCTTCAGATATGAAGGAGAAGTAAAGGGTTTCCCAGACAAACAAAAGCTGCGAGAGTTCACTGCTGCTAGACCTGCCTTATAAGAAATGTGGAAAGGAGTCCTCCTACCTCAAACAAAAAGGTAAAGGGTTACAAAGCTTTGAGCAAGGTGATAAATAGACAGAATCAGAAAATTCCAACTCTAGATCAGAATAGGTTAGTAAACACAAGTATAACGTAAAGGCTAAAAGGAAAGAAAGCACCAAAATTACCTATAACCACTTCAATTTGGTAACAAACCCACCACACAAAAAAGCTCAGTCCTCCCAGGCACTAAAAAGGTAGTAAATTTGTTGTGTATAATTCAATGGGACAAATGCTACGGTGATTAGAGGAATGGTTTTAAGATCAGAATGAAGGAAGAGGACGAGGAAGGAGAGGGGAGGAGAAGGAGGAAGAGGAGAAGGAAAAAGTTCCTTGATACTAAGCTTCTACTATGCACCTAGCTTTGTATGAGCTGCTTTATCCCATTTAGTTTCATTGAGTCCTCTCTAGAGCTCTGTGAGGTAGATATTGGAAGGAGTAGTGGTGGGGTGTAGAGGATTAAGGTGACATTCTTTCAAATTTTGTAAGAAACATGTCTTGATTCTATAATATGAAGAAACTACCTAGGCTTGAGTCAAAAACCTAGTGCAGGCAAGGTGAGGTCTTTGGAGTCTTTTTTCCTCTCCCTAAATTTAAACCCAAATCTTAGGATGTCACCACTCTGTTACCAGCTACTTCACAGGAAACCAAAGGAATGCGTACACAATGGCTGTGCCTCCTTCCATGCGGGAGAAGGCCCTGCTCCTTTGTTCACTCTTACCCCCAGGAAGGAGGAGCAAGAGAGGAGACCCACCAGTTTACAGGAGCTTTGAACCCACCCAGTCACTGTCTACAATTCAGATTAGCGTTGAGAGAGGAGGAAAGTGCATGGGCAGAGGAGAGGAGAATTTCTTCTCCTCCCTAAGCTAGGATTTACCTCCCTTTTATAAATTAGTGTAATTGGTCCAAGCTCAGCTAAGTAGCAGAGCCCATGTCCAACTCAGGTCTGTCTGACTTTTTCAGCTCTTCAGAACCAATGTCTGTGGCCTTTAAAAAGAGGACCTATGGCCAAATGGAGAAAAAAAGTATGTGGCAGCTTAGAGGCTGCTTTTAAAGGCCTAGAGGGCACAGGAGTTCTCAGAGGAGCTGAGAGTGCCAGGACAAATGAAATTTATGGGCCATGTGGCTGAACATGCCATGAAAATATTGGGCTCGCCAGATTTCAGCTCTTTCTGAGAAGAGCTTAGGTCAAGAAAACAAACTGAGATTGGCTAATTGTTGCCCAGATTTCTGACCCTGTTGAAATGTCTCCCATGTGGTTCTCCTTCAGTTTCAACCTGCTGTGCTCCTGTTTGTTTCCATTACTAATTTTTAAAGTACGAAAATAACTTAGTTTTTCTGATTATAAAAGCAATGCATGCTCATTGTAAAAAACCATAAAATACAGAAATTTATAGAGAAGAATTTAAAAGTTGTCCATAATCTCAACCCAGAGATATCACAGTGAATTTTTTGGTACACATCCTTCCAGATTTCTAAACTATATCTGTATTTGAAAATGTGATATGATGTCCTTTCCCTCTCTTTCTAGTACATTCCAAGCTTTGGGTAACTGAGGAAGATCTTAGGCAACACAACTCCAGGAAGAGAACGAATCAGATGCACCATGAGAGCCTCTTTTCCTTTTGTCTCCTTCACCTATAGGTTCCAGAGTAGCCTCATGGGGTATCCTGAGAGCCTAGAATGAAGGCTCTGAGCCTGTTGAGAAGTTAGAAAACAACTGACTCGAGAAGAGACATCAACTCTGGAATCTCCAGGCATGTGGACTCTGTTGGTTTGAAATACAGGACTTGGAACCCACATTAAAGTTTTGATCATTCTTCTGGCCTCCATGTGTGCCCTCAATGCAGGAGTCAGCAAACTTTTTCTGTAAAGGGCCAGATAGTAAATATTTTAGGCTTTCTGGACAATACTGTCTCTCAACTCAACTCTGCCATTGTAGCAAAGAGGCAGCCATAGATAATATGTAGATGATGGGCATGACTGTGTTCCGATAAAACTTTATTTATGAAAACAGATGGGAGGCTAGATTTGACTGGCGGATAATAGTCTGCCAGTCTTTGCACTAGCTAAAGGAAGACACTTTAGGAAGAAACTGTAGCATCTTTTCCTCATTACCAAAGGCAGAGTGCTAGGCCTACACACACACACACACACACACACACACACACACACACACTCTTGACGTGATACTATAGATTCAGTTTGTTAAATTGTAGTAAAATATGCATAACAAAATTTATCATTTAACCATTTTTAAGTTTTCAGTTGAGTAGTATTCAGTAAATTCACATTACTGTGCAACCATCCCCACCATGCATCTCTAGAACTTTTTTCATTTTGCAAAACTGGAATTATGGACCCATTAAATAATAACTCTTCAATACCCTCTCCCACCAGCCCTGGGAAGCTACCATTCCACTTTCTGTCTATATGATTTTGGCTATTCTAGGTATCTTGTATGAGTGGAATCATATGTTATTTGTCCTTTTGTGACTGACTTATTTCCCTTAGCATAATGTCTTTAAAACTTATCCATGTAGTAGCATGTGTCAGAATATAGATCAAACTTTTTAATATTTTATTTAACATTTTATTTCCTGCATATTTCCCCATTTCTTTAAAAACTTTTGGTAAATACAATTTTTAAAGACTGCATATTATTCTACTGAGTTAGACAGACTGAAGGGGGATTCATTAGAGACCAGAACAACCTTCTCCACTTGGGAGGAGAGCTGGCTGCTCCCCTAAACACAGCTGATTGGATAGGGGACCAACGCACTGGCAAAGGCTATCCAACCACGTATAGGCTGCCCAATAGAGATGCTTTCTATAGAATGGTCCTAAAATGAGCCAATAAAATCCACTTGGGAAAGTATAATTGCAGGGCAAACAAAATGAGAGCAATCACACTGTGACCCACAGTGACAGGGAAGCTCCCAGTTAATTCTATCACGATAAATAATCTGAGTTTGTCTTTTCTTTTTACCCTGATGAACTTGGCAGGCAGAACCAGTACATCCATCAGTGGATGATTTATATTTATAAATATTCTCCTTTGCTGGACATTTAGGTTTTTCCCAGTGTTTTGCTCTTATCAACAATGCTTCAATAAGCGTCTTTGTACATAACCCTTTTCTGCGTATTTGATCACTTCCTTAGGACAGCTGAGGGATTGTATCTTCAGCAGTAAATTTATTGTGACTGTGGATTGTTTGGCCCCTTGGCTTCTAAGAAGTTGAGGATCCAAGATGACTTCACTGCCAAAAACACTGATAGACGCTGCTCTTAAAAACTGTCAAGAGCTGGACAAGACATGAAACCTCCCGTCTTACAGATTTTTTCTGAGGGTAGGGCTCAAGCTTGGAGGGAGAAGGCAGGACAGTAAGGCAAGACCGACCAGGAAGAAGGGCCCTGGACATAAGCCAGTTCATTGTGGGTGCCATTGAGGGTGAGGGTGGAGCAGGGATGGAGTCCGATGATGAGTAGTTATACCAGCTACAGGCCTTCCACTAGCCTAATGAATGCTTGGTCTGTGGGCTCTGTAGGAACCTTGAAGGAGGAAAATCACACAGTAGTGCCACATGTTGTGATACTGGCTATAGTAGAGTTATTCAGCCATGTCCAGTTCTCTCCACTTCCTGAGCATATGGAAGGGTATGCTTTCTCGTTCCTTGCAGGTAGTCAGGGCCATGTGACCAGTTCTAGCCAATGGACCATAAATAGAAGTGCCATTGTGTCATTTTTCTAGGATAAGATGGTGAAAAACTCAAGCTTGACCTTTTAGCCTTCTTTTGCCATCTTAGTATTCCTGAAGACCATGTGTTGTGATGGTGGCATTACAAGATAGAGCGTCCTTCAGCCTGAGTCCTTGAGTGGCTATGTGGAACACTGCTTTCCACTGACCTGCGTTGCACATATATTATGATGAGAAATAAATTTTCTTAATTTAAGTTGCTGAGTTTTTAGCACTGTTGCCTAGTCCATCCTGACTAGTACACTGTCCCTGTGCAAGGTCAAGTGGTAGTGTTGGAATTTAAGTCTCTCTAACTTCAAAGCTGCATTATTATTCCTAAATCACTCAGGTCTCTGGTTGGTGGGATCTTGGGAGCCCAGTGGTTTGGAGGCTAGGACACCAGATCTTGGGTCTAGGAGTATGACCAATTCCTAAGCTCATAGGATTGAGGGAGAGAACACAGGCCACTGAAAGTGCCTCCTGCTCCTGTCAGAAGTTGGAACTGATTTGCGAGGCTGACCCTACAGGCAGAGACATTTTAATGTTAGGTAGCTGGGTAAGGCAAAGAGAGCAAAAATGAGAGGGGGATGAGAGTTGGTGATGTTCCTGTGACCACTGAAAATGAAGTCATCTCATTTCCAGAATGACAATGCAGATTCATTTAACTTTTTTCCAAGCTTCTGTCCTAGCTTGCATTGGTGGTATGTAAGTGGGCAAGGCATTAGAAAGTCACATGCATCTTAATGTCAGAGTTACTCATCTGACAGCTCACTGAGAGTTGGCATTCTGTTGGATTTGAGTTACTTTGTCTGTATGTCTTGCAGTCTCAGCATCAAATCATCCCTCCCAGGCCAGGCTTCAAATGGGCCCTGGGTGATAGGTCCGTGTAACTCTCCAATGGGAAATAAGCAACACCAAAAAATCACTTCTTGAAAGCTCCATTTTATCACCTCCAAATGGGCATGATGCCTACCTTATAGGCTTGCAGCAAAGATGAAGTGACATACACTTAGTACAGTAACAACCAGTTTGCAAAAGTTCTGAAAACTTAACAATTAGTTCTTGTGAGCCGATAACATGGCAGCCCCAGTATACCACCGCCCTGGCTCCCTCTCAGCATGTGCCTGTTCCCACAAGGACCAGCTCATGCTATGAATACTGGGGTATCAAAGGTAAAGACAGCTCCATTGCTTCCTGGTCACCTCACTGCTCACATCTGCCTATGGCTGTCATCTTGTGCCTTCTGCCACACAGCTTCTCTACCCTCTGTGGTAAGTGGGGTTTTGTAAAGTCTCGGGAAAGTGTCCTCCTCCAGGTCGGAAAGGAGGCACCTGCATCGCACACGTGCTTTTATTCTTCAGTAGAGGTCGAGGTCTCACGTCTGTGTGTTCTCCACCTCACGGTGTCCATGCTCCCTTTACTGTATGCACCTCAGTGCTCTGGGCTGGCAGATTTCAGCTGTTCAGTGAGCATTTGTGGAGTGCGTACTGTGGGCTAACTCCCCTCCTGCCTATGTTCCTGGATGCCAGGCCCTGTGCTCTGACACCCGTTCTCTCATTTGCTCCTTAGAACAATCCAACTAGATTAGTATTTTAATACTACAGATGAGGAAACTGTGGCCTCGAGAGGGAAGTGACTTGCCAACAGTCCAGAAGTCGTATCTTCAGTGGAACATTGCCTTTCAGATGTAACATGCAGGCAAACACCTGTCACCCCTCAGCTGGCTGTTGCTGGTTGTGGACTGGTTTTGCTCAATTTAGGGAGGACTCAGAGCTCTTTTCTGGTACGTTCTATCACAGAATCTCAGCAGAGGGACATTTGGGTAGAAGGGCAAAGCTGGAGTTGGGGTCAGGTCTGCTTCCTGGGAATGTCCATGACCCCATCTCATTCTCTTGCACATACCTGTGCCTGTTGGAGCCTGGCTGCTGGCCCCTGAAGGGGAAATGCCATCAAGAGGCAAGCTCAGCTCTTCCCAGTGTAGGCGCTAATGGCAGCTGTGTGCAGAGCAGCCCAGGTGCCTTCCCACTGAGCAGCAGATGTGTCCTCTGGCAGATTTCTTGAAGAGAAGCCAGTTTTAGCTACAGAGCAAATGTTGAGGATTGAGCAGGGGGAGGAGGTGAGGGTTGCCGGATGGTGGAGATCTGTTTTCCAGAAGACCTGGATTCAAGTCAAAGTGCTCCTACTAATTAGCTTAGTAGCCCTGGGCAAGTCATTAAAGCTCTGAGCAGTTTCCTCCTCTGTAGACTAGGAAAGAGGGTGAATTATAAGAGTAGCTGCCATTTCCTGAGCGTTCTCTATGTGTTAGGTCCTGCTCGCAGCATGAACTCAGCAGAATCCACAAGGCAATTCCTATAAAGGACTGAGTCCAGTGCCAGAAACATGGTTAATATGCAACAAATGCCAGCTGCTCTTATTTTGTTAATCCTCATAACAATCCTAAGATTAATAATAACAGAAATAATAATAGTTGCTAGCATTTACTGAGCACTTTCTATGTAGTCAGCCATTGTTTTAACTTATTTAACGTATGAACTGAATTAACTTATTTAATTTTCCCAACTATCCCATGAGATTGGTTCTATTTGTAACCCCATTTGACAAATGAGAAATAGTGAAGCACAATCAAGTTAAATACATTGCAAGAACACATAGCTAGAAAGCTAGAAAGGACACAGAGCTATAAGCACTTTTATTCTCCCCACTTTACAGAGACTCACTGAGGCACGGAGAGGCGGAGCGGCGTGCCCAGGATCAGAGTGGGCAGGACCCTCCTCTGGGTTGTTAGGCAGGTGAAATGACATAATGGCATGGAAACTGCTCTGGGAACTGTTGTTCCATCTGCTTCAGCTGGGGGTGAGTAAGCTTTGATGTTCTATTTTTTCTAGTCTAGACACACCAGCTGGCCTAAGACCCTGGGGCCTTCAGGAAGTCCTGCTTGCACTTGGCCTGTTATCTAGGTGGGTGTTAGAAGCCAGTTTGGTGTGTAGGCCCTGGGCTTACTGTCCCCTTGGGACAGCCCAGGAGCCACTGCCTGTCTGACTTCAGAGCTGCTACCAGCTGGAAGCCTCTAGGAGGGAGCCGACTGGCAGCTGGCCACCATCACGTGTAGCTGGGTTACTAGCGGTCACCCTGCGGGTTTCCTCCAGCCACACTTTCCATCTCCAGTCGCTGAGCTAACATTGGCACCCAGGATGGAAGGCAGCTAGGCAGGGGGAGGCAGGCTTGGGATCCCTAGGGGAGTAGAAATAATCAGGGTGTCAGGGAGCCTCTCTTTGCTCCCTCTCCCCTCTAGTGCTCCCCACGTACCCCTGTGCCACCTGGGAACATCCCCACTTCCCAGGCACCCATTTGCCAGGATGGAGTAAGGAGGACTATTGGGTCTTTTGGAGGGGTCCCAGAACCCCAGAACTGAGATGCTCTTTGAGGGCAGGTCACTGTCACAGGCTTCTAGGACTGTCTCTTCACCACACTGAGAGCTCCTGTGCGCAGGGGCAGCTCAGGATCTCCCCGTCATCACAGGGCCAGGGAGGGGTGGGAGACAGTCACGTTTCCTGAGGGAAAGCCACTTCTACTTATTGGGTTGGAAGTTGTGGGTGGAGGTCATGGTGGCAGCGGCAGCATGTGTGTGATGTGTGTGTGTGTGTGTATTTGGGGGTGGGGATGGAGTCTAAGGGGAAAGGTGAGATAGTGCTCATGCAGACTCTTCCTCTGAGCCTCTGCATCCCTCAAGGGAGGGCAGCCTTCCCCAGCATGCCCGACTGTCCTGGGTAGAAAGGGCGAGAACCTTTCTGTCTGTCCACTGCGAGTGTCTTTTACGGAACCAGGGAGCAAGGAGATGGCTCAGTGTCTACTGGCTGGGACTGGCATTTGCTGCTCCTTAATCCTCTCTGCCTGGAAGTCCCCAGGGCAGCAGGGTGCTTCTGCCAGGAGCTTAGGTACAGGCAAGGCCTGGCTTCCTAAAACTGAGTTCTCACTGAGTTTTGCTGGAGGTTTGAGCTATTCTCTTACTAAAGGGCACATAAATCCCTGTGAGAATGTCAAGCTGGAGGACCGAGATTTGGAACTCTGGCTAAGTCATCCCTTGAGGGGGTGGGGACAAGTTTCACTGTTAAAGCATTTGAAGGAGGTCCCACCTGGGTGCTCCCCTGTTCCCCCGACTTTGTATCCCCAACCTTCACTTGTCCTCACCCCACAACCCCCACTGACAGAGTCCCAGTACCTAGTCCCTTGTGTCTTGCAGACTGTGCACCGCAGCCTGCAGCTGGATGTAAAGAGAGGTCTTCTTGGCCCAGGCTCCTGCTAATGCTAAAGGGGGTGTGTGGGTGGGTAGCGGGCCAGGCTTCCTGGGGCGGACTCGGGAGAGGGTGAGGACTGGACTTCAGTTTGGTTTCTCTTTGTCAGTAATGCCTGAGCCTGCTTTCCTCTGATTAATCTTAGAGCAAACGTCTGTACAAGAATTCTTTACTTATGAAGATCATACAGTCAGTATAACATGAAATTCTTCCAATTAAAGTGACTTTGACCCTACATGTTGTGAAATATTAACCTTGACATTACCATGCTCATGGTACATTCTCCTCCTCCCAGGGCCTGTTTTCACTACAAAGGGACTCTGAGTCAACGAAGATGAATTGAAACTTCCAAAAAACCTATCTCCATGACCTCCAGATCTTCCTTGAGAGGAGTTGGCAGTGGGTGAAGAATCTCAATTCATATACCCACAAATATTAGTCCCCTTCACTCCCCTTACAGGATTTTACGCTTTACAGAATCACTACCACATGCATTATTTGAAATCCTTAAAACACATGTCTGAAGTAAGTATTCTCCCCATCACCAAGCTGCAGATGGAGAATCTAAGACTCAGAGAGGATAACTGAATTGCCTGATGTCACACAGCCATTAGACAGCACAGAGTTCCTCACAGTGCCTTCTGTGCCCTCTTTCCTCTGCTCAGCTGTACCAGCCTCCCCTCTCTGTGGGGAGGCCACAGGCCACCAGCCACCACACAAGAGAGGAAGTGCTCAAAGACACCCAGCTGCAGCTGGCACAGAGCTCAGGGGAGGTGGCAGTTCCTCTTGCAGCTGACAGACATTGGGGAGGAACAAATGTCCTGCAGGCTGGGAGCCCATGAAGTCACCATGAGCAGCAAGCGAGGACTAGAGGGAATCAAGCCATGAGCTGCCCCCAAACCTGTCTGTGGTTCTGTCTGGGCCCCACCTCCCAGCAGACGGCCACGCTATCCACCAGCCAGCCAGCTGGAAGCCTGCTGGGATCCTGATCCTCAGTCTGATCCTTGCATCCTTCCGACTCACTGCCAGTCAGTCACCAGGTTGTGTCCAGTCTGCCTCTTCCATCCCTCTCTGATCGTCCCCTCTTCTCCATCTCTCGCTCTGTTCCCTTCCCCAGGCCAAGGGCACTCTGCCTCCAGGCTCTCTCCCCTCCTCCAGTCTATCCATCCTCAGAGGGGTCCTTGCAGTGATTTTTAGAAAGAAAAAAAAGTGCAAATCTGTTTGCGTTATCCTTCAAAATCCTTGACGGGCTCCACATTGCTTTCTGAATACAATTAAAACCCTTTAGCTGAGGCAATACATTTCTTGGGTTGGCCCTGCTTATCTCCCTAGCTTCCCCTCCCCACGTGCATGCTCTGCTCTATCAAATGCAAAATTGTCCAAGCTCCGTGAGTTGTGCCACCTCTCTCCTTGCCCTTGGTGCTTGCTCACTCCTATTCCCTCTTCAGTTGTCACCTCTTCTGCAAGGCCTTCCTCTCAACACCTCCTCTGAGACAGGCTGGAGCGTCCCTCCTCAGGGCTCCTCCGTGTTTATCCCCACAGTAGGACTGATACTGTAATTCAGTGGTGTAACGAAGTGAAAAAATCTATCAGACAGCTGGCACTATGAGTGTGCTCCAGGGTGACACTTTTTCTAGAAACGCCTTGAGAATCTGCCTGGGTGGAATGTGAGAGAGCAGCAACCCAGGAAGTAAAAGATGCTGGCCAAACTGCTCTGCCCGAGACAAGGAGAATATGTTCTTTTGCTCCCAAGAGCAAAGAGGCAGGAGGGATGAAGAGGGGAGGAACAGAGAAAGAAGGGGGCAAGGAGGGCCTGAGAGAAGCTGCGAAGATGGTGTCCAGGATATGGGGCGCTAGGCCGGTGGAGAGTCCCCTGTGGCTGGATGCCCAAAAGGTGTTTTAAATGTTTAATGCCAAGTTTGTTCATTTTTTAAGTGAGGCAAACCACCTCAACCTCCTTTCCCCCCAACCCCTCAGTCTTCGGTGGAGTTGACCAAGATTCATGAATCAGTGTGTGACTGGGTTTGTGTGTGGGCGCCTGTTAGGGGGGTGGCACTGTGGAAAGGGCTTTGTTGAACACCTGGGTCAACTTGGAGACTGCAGGTGTGGAAATATGATCCAACAGAGGCCCTGGGAATGTTGGGAGCCTCTGGGGAACCAGGGAATCTCAGCGAGGCCTTTGAACTGCCACAGGGCACTGAGTGGGGATTTTGAGACCTACTTAATTGGAGGCGCATCAACTTCCCCATGATATCAGAACTATACTAGAAATTACAGAGGGACCAGTGGGCCCTCGCCCCGGCGGCTATGGCAGCGGCTGCAGTGGCGGCACTACTGGCAGCACTGGGTGAGACCCTGTGGCTGGCTGCTGAGCTGATCCTGGGGCCCAGCGGCTGCCCGGAGGTGGGGACTCCGGCCTCGGGCATGGGAAGACCGTGCTGACCACGAGGCGACGGGCGGCCTGGGCGCCTAGCTGCTGCGCTTGGGGGTTGTGGGTGACCGTGGGCTGCCAGGACCCCGCGCGGAGGCGGCGCCAGCGGCGGGTCAGCTAGATCTTCAGATGCACGAGGCCGGAGTCCCCACCTCCGGGCGGAGCGGACTGGCGGGCTCTTTGGCAAGGAGTGGGACCTCGCCTCGCTGCCCCCAGTGCGCCTTCCGTGTGGAGATGCTGCAGGAAGCGCCTAGAGCGGACGTCTTGACGAGTAGTGCAAGGATCCTTCAGTCCCTTATATGAAGACCGAAGGGGTTGAGAGGCAGTTTGCAGTGAACCATCTGGGGCCCTTTCTGCTCACCAGTCTTGGACTCCTCAAAAGTTCAGCTCCCAGCAGGATTGTGGTAGTTTCTTCCAAACTTTATAAGCATGGAGACATCAACTTTGAAGACTTGAACAGTGAACAAAGCTATAATCAAAGCTTTTGTTCTAGTCGGAGCAAAGTGGGGAACATTCTTTTTACCGGAGAATTAGCTCGCGGCTTGGAAGGCACAACGTACGTTACTGTCAGAGTGTTACCCCTGGTATTGTGCGGACTAATCTTGGGAGGCTCATACAAATCCCACTGTGGGTCAAACCACTTTTCAATTTGGTGCCATGGGCTTTTGTTCAAAACTCCAGCAAAAGGTGCCCAGACTTCGATTTATTTAGCCTCTTTGCCTGAAGTAGAAGGTGCGTCAGGAAAGTACTTCGGAGATTGTAAGGAGGATGAACTGTTGCCCAAAGCTATGGATGAGTCTGATGCAAGGAAACCTGGGGTATCAGTGAAGTACTGGTTGGCATGTTAAAATAGAAACAGGGAGTGAAAGACCTATTTATAAAACCGGATGTCAGTTAAATTGGTGTGGCTTGAGCACTTGCTACTTGAAACACAATTTTCATTTTATAATAGTACTGCTTAGAGGTATATATGGATATTTTCAAGTTACTAAAAGGTTATTTTTTGGAGAAAGTAAAATTTTAGAAAAGATGTTTTAAATATATATAATAAGCATAATGAGTACTGAAATAGGTATAATGAACAATACAATTATATTTTAAAAATTATAATTGAACAAGCATGGATTACAAATATTAAAGAATTCAGTGACTTAAAATAAGCACCTTGAGAAGTTTTTCAAATGTCTTTGAGTTTCATGGCGAAAGTGTTAAATATTATTGCAAGGCTGGATTTGTGTGGAAATAATACGCCTGGTGTGTGTGTAAAATTCTTACTTGGAATAAATATACTGATTAAAAAAAATTAGAGCAGATCTCCAAGGGGAGCTGTGGAAATAAGACTAAGAGGCAGTTTTGTGTCTTAATAATTTAGCTGCCAGGGCAGTGGTTGGGGTAGGGGTGAGCAGAAGCTGGACACCCTTCTTCCAGATACTTGTGGCTTCCTCCCTCACATCATTCGGGTCCCTGCTCGTATGTACCACCCTCGGACAGGCCTTCCCTGACCAGCAGAACTACTAAAGCCACCCCCATCACTCTTCTTTAGCTCCTCTGAGTCCTGGAAATTCTATCCCTGAATTTCAGTGGATGTAAAGCTATGTTCAGTTCAGTGAATTTAGAGAAAATACTGTTCTTGAATGCCAGCCCTTTATCCATTCACTCATTCAACAAATATTTATTGAGGGCCTACTATGTACCAGGCACTATTCTAAGCACTTGGGATACATGTGTCAACAAAACAGGCAAAAATCACTGCTCCTGTGGGTCCCGAGCATTAACACAAACACAGTCTTAATTCTAATCATCTTAACCCTGCACAGCAGGAGAAGTTTTTCCTCTCAGGACTCAAAGCACTTTACAGGGCTTCTTAGGCAGGTTGCTTCCGGGTAATGGGCTGCTGACACAATGCAGTACTGAAAATATCAGTCAACACAATAGTTTTTCTAAAATGTTAAGGTTATGAATTTTGTGTTTGTATAAAAGGAGTAGTTTGAGACATCAAATTTCAAAAGCCTCCATTTTAAAACTAGAATATTCTGAGGGGTGTCATTTTACCTATCAATCTACCAATCATCTATCTCTAATGGGCCATTTGATTCAAGTAACATCAAACCAAGCTAATCCAACTTATTTATTACAATTAAACTCCACCCCCCCAACAAAAAAACCCACCAAACTTAGCATACTCTATGAAGTACGGTCAGATCAAATCCAAGTTGCTACTTGTTCGGTTCTGTACTCCAACCATCATCCATTCACCCAGGCAGTAAGAGCTCAGTGAGGGCTGAAATCAGACCCATGCCACTAAGATGCTCATGATCTAGAGAAGGAACATCCACGGACTCAAGCCAGAAGCACACTGCAAGATGGATGTGCAAAATGCTACAGATGCACAGAGAAAAGAGTCTCATGTTCTCTCTGGGAACAGAGCAGATGACACTTACCTGGCCATAAGTAAAAAGGAGAATTTCATGGGTGGAGATGGGGCAGAACTCCAGGCAAAGGAAACAAAAGGAAATCAAAGGGAGCGAAAAACCATCATACTGGATTCCGGCAAGTTCGCTGTGACTGAGGTATGTTCCCTCTGCACCAGGGTGTATTGGGGTTGTGGCAGGAGACGAAGCGGGAAAGATGGGCAGAGTCAGGTAATGAAGGGCTTTGTATGCTAGCCTGTGAGCGATCGCCATCGTTAAACCGTTTAAGTAGGGGAGTGACATGATGAGACTTGTGTTTCACAAACATCATTCTTGGAGCAATGAGGAATCAGACTGGAATTGGGGATAGCAGTTAGGTGGCTGTTTCAACAGCCCAGGTGAGAACTGATAAGGGCCTAAACCAGGGTAGAGGGTATAGAGGGAGGAATCAGAGAGTAGAAGGTTCAAGAGTAAATTCACAGGACTTAACATGGGAGGTAAGAGGAGACCAGATGGCCTGAGGTTTCTTGCTTGGGTGACGGGGTAAAGGGGAGAGCTCCCAAATTTCATCTCCCTCTCCCTTACTTCTTCCTGACAGCATCAGGATGATGATTAAACTAATTTTATTCTTTACCAGTCTAGACATCCTTAATTTACATAATTAGCTGGTTTGGAGAATTCTCCACCTTTTAGGTCTGTGCCAACCCGAGAGAAAGCCCAGAAACTTGCCTTCTCAGCTTCCCTCACAGCCAGCAGCCAGACACAGGAATCGAACTCCATTAATCAGAGATACTAGAATTTTTTTGGATGCTAGTGACACAAAGAAGAGTTGCCACGAAATCCACTTTGGTGGTGGTGGTCACAGGTGGATGCAGTTCCTGGAGAGCTCAGAGGCAGGGCTGTTAGAGATGACCTCCAGACCCGCCTGTGTTCAGAGGTGAGCTGGTGTCTCTCCCCAGTGGGGCGGCAGTTGTGTTCTCTGGGGCAGCTCTGTGCTGTAAGCTGGGGGTTACTCCTGGGGCCATAATCTTTGGCCCTCTCAGGCATTTTATGAGTTTCCTAATAGCCTTTAATAAATCACTTTTTTGCTTCAACTAGGCCAGATGGTTTTGTTTGCAACTAAAATCCCTGACTGGTAATACCACTTCTCCCTGGTTGTTTGGCTGAAAGTGACAGCAGCCTCCTCGTTCCATTTTATTTATTTATTTATTTTTTGAGGAAGATTAGCCCTGAGCTAACTACTACCAGTCCTCCTCTTTTTGCTGAGGAAGCCTGGCCCTGAGCTAACATCCGTGCCCATCTTCCTCTACTTTATGTGGGACGCCTACCACAGCATGGTGTGCCAAGCAGTGCCATGTCCACACCCGAGATCCGAGCCGGCGAACCCCAGGCCGCTGAGATGCGGAACGTGCGAACTTAACTGCTGCGCCACCGGGCCAGCCCCTCCTCCTTCCATTTTAAATAGGCAGCTAGTTACCGCAAAGTAAAGGTTATATACTGGCAGCACAGTCATTGTTAGGAATACACAGCGAGCCTTTACTTCGGGCCGGGCACTCTCCTGAGTGCTTTACACAGATACTTCATTTACTTCTTGTACAAATTATCCCAATGTTAACCCATAATTATCCCAGTCAGCAAAAGGAAGCTGAGATGTCCCAAGGCACACAGCTAGTCAGGGTTAGAGCAGCCATTTGAACCCTGGCAGTCTGACTCTAAATCTGACACCCTTAATAACTGCCCTAAACTATCTTGGTGTGAGAGAAACTCATTGCTTGCACAGCCTTATAGTTCATCCAGTTTGAACTGTATCGCATATCCTCTGTTGCACCCCTAATGAGTGGAGAATGATTAACTGTCACTAAGGGAGGTGGGGATAACTTACGAAACTGAAATTTTAAAGATTAAGTGGAGCAAGAAGATATTCTTGAAATCACTCCATTACGAGGCGGCAGGTACCAGGAACCAGGTACTGGACTGTACTGGTTAGGATGTGTTTGGCTGCAAACAACAGAATCACCAATTAGCAGGGCCTTAAACCTTACAGATATTTGTTATGTCAAGAAGACAAGATGTAGGCAGTTCCAGGTCTGGTTAAGTAGCTCTGTGTTATCACAGACCCGGGCTTTTGTGTCTTTCTATTCTGCATCCACAGTGTGTTGGAATTTTGGCCTCAGGCTGACAAAATGGCTGCCCTAGAAAGCTGCAGGCATTGTGTCCTCTTGAGAGTGCTATCAAAATGAGAAATTGGGTGTAACAGCAAAAAAGCCCTCCTTTCCAGAAAGGCAGTCACTTTTTAAAGTCTTGGGGGCCCCAGCTGTGTTATGGGTCCTCTCCTAAAGCAGTCACTGACAAATAGGAATGAGATTACCACGACTGGCTTAGGTGATTCATCACCTGGAGGAGGGTGAGACCTACCTTCGCCCAGCACTTTGCCGTCTAGCTATTCTTTGAACAAAGTCTATGTGTGTGGAAGTGGCTGTTGCCTAGGCAACGGACAGGGTCTACACGCTGGACTACGCGTTGGAAGACTGGGCTTTGAGTCTGGGCTCATTTGTTTATTTGCTTAAGAATAATTTTTGATTAGCATTGAGTGCTGTATGATCTTTGGACCTGCCCATTACTTTCTGTGTGTCTTTGGCAAGCCACTTGACCTCTCTGGGCTTTGGCCTCCTCATCTCTAAATTGAAATGGCCAAAGTAGATGATTTTGAGGTCTTTTCTCATATTCTACTCATTTATCTCTTCTCTCTTGTATAACACTTTTACATTCAGAGCTAGAATAGTTGTTGCCAAAGACCTTCAGGGGATGGCTAGTTTTGCCGATAGACCGTTTATTCCCTCTTACCATCTAAAGCCATGCTTTTCAAGGTGGGACTCCCATACTCATGGCATAGGAGTGGTGCATCAGTGAAGCCATAGGATGAGCATGGTAAGCCTTCCACGGTTTTACCCAAAGATCGGGGAGGAAAGCCTTTGAAAATTTTGTTTTCTGTTACATAATTGTGGCATATTATGGAGTACAGTGCAAAATTCTCAGACTTGGACAATGGTCATGTCCCTTTTGGTGATATGTGTTTGTTCTTCTCTGTGGCGGGGATCTTTAGATAGAAAACTGTGTGCAGCAATGACTAATTAATAGTTCCTGATTTTGAAAAGTGACAGATTATTTGCATATCACTGGGGGCTGCCATCTAGATGAGGGTTTCTCAACCTCAGCACACTGACATTTTGGGCCAGGTAATTCCTTGTTGTATGGGCTGTCTGTGAATTGTAGGATGTTTAGCAGCATCTCTTGCCTCTACCCACTATATGCCAGTAACAATTTCCTAGGTGTGATGACCAAAAATGTCTCCAGACATTGCCAAAGGTCCCTTGAGGGGAAAAAAATCTCCCCAGTTGAGAATCAAAGATGTAGATGGATTAATATTTGAATTCTTACTCTGCCCCTTATTTAGGATTAATAGTTCTGTGACCTTGGACAAGGTCCATAATATCTTCAGCTTCCTTATCTGCCAAATAGGCCCAGCTCATAAGATTGTTGTCTGCATTAAATGAGGTCACCTAGCCATCTAGCACAGTCCGAAGTCTATATTAGGTCTTCTATGAATTTTAATTCTCCTTCTCTTCAGTTTTCCAGAGCTATAGAACTTTCCAGTTGGAAGGGACCTTAGAAGTCATCTTGTAAATTAAGAGACGAAGATCTATAGAGCTAATCTGTCTTCTCAACCCTAAATCTATCTTTATATTCAAGTAATGTGAAAAAGACAAATTGAAGTGGAATTGTGCAGAAGAGGATGAGTTCAAAGAGACAATTGCTGGTCCCTGAAATCAAATATTTGAACTCAGTCTGAATCATACGAGGGATTGTTGAGGAATACCTAACGTTGAAACAAAATGTATAGAATATGAGAGTTAATGCTCTGAGTCAGCCAAAGTTTAAAAATAAATTAGAGTCACCAAGAACATGTAACAGTTGTTCAAGAGACAGAACAAAAGAAAGAACCAGAAATGTTAATGGATGACTCCAATTTTGCTATTTCTTTTCTGTCAAGGATGAGGCTATTCTGACTAAAAAGACTAGGACAAACTGATAAAGGGGACTAACACCTCTGAGAGGGGAGAAATGGGGTAGGGGCTGTCCTAAAAGAGTCCATGTCTTCTGGACCAAACAAATCACCATACAAGCTATTGGGAGATTTGCCGGTAAGACCATAGAACCACTGTTGATAATCTGAGGGACTCGTAGAAAATAGGAATCATACTGGAGGGCTAAGGATGGCAAATGTCCTGATTTTTAAGAAATACAATTAATTTTTCCCTCCACCTCTCCACCAACTATGAATTCATGAGTTTGGCATCAGTCCTAGGCAAAATTCCATAAAAGATTATTCTACTAATAGTTTATGAGTGCTTACAAATTAAGCAGCAATCCCTCTAAGCCAGTAGCGTTTCAGTAGAACAAGTCATGCCAGAGTAATCTAATTTCCTTTTTTGATTAAGGTCATTAGAATGGCTGAGCAGGGATGTGGAGTGAGCACAGAATATTCAGATGACAGCAAGTCATGTGTCTTGTGATACAGAGATCGTGTTGTGGCTGTGTAGCTGTATACAGTGGATACCAATTAGTGGATGGATAGTCATAAGGAAGCAGGTCCCCCGTGGATGCTCCAGGGCATTGGCCCTGGGCCCGTGCGTCTCCACACTTTATTAGCATATATACCAGATCAAATCATGAATGTGCCATACCCTTGGCTCTTTGGGAGATCTGCTTGGCCCGTAGGCCTTAATGAAGTGACAGGTGTAGGTAGCCATGGTTTGTGCCAAGTGACCTCAAGTTCCAGAGTGTAGCTTATTGGACGCATTGTCTTAGGGATATATGTTCCATGCTATTGAAAGTCCTTGTAGATCTGGCCCCTGATTATTTCTGTAGTCTCATTTTTGCTGTCCCCTTCCCCATGTTCCCAATGTTTAGCCTACCGTAGCCTGCGTACACCATGTTGTTTTATGCCCCCTTTATCTTGTACATTTTCCTGTATCTGACTTGAGTGCCCTTCCTTCTTTTCTGCCTACTTCTTCATCTACTCATATCCAAGACTCAGCTAAACCTTCCTGTCCACTGTAAAGCCTTTCCTTCTCTTTCTACCCTGCTCTGGCACCATTCCTAATAAATTCTTCCTGCCTGAATTTTGGTACTTGTACCCACCGCTGTTTTAGTAGTTATCACACTGTATTAATAACCTATTTCCTTGTCTATCTCCCATGACCTCTGCTCTCTACTCCCACCCCTCTGCTCTCTACTCCCACTAACTGCTCCCCATAAGACACTTTCAGCTCATTGAGGACAGGGACTGGATCCTACCCAGAGCCTCGTACATAACAGGCACTCAGTAAAGGAATTAATGAAAAAAAAATGAATGAATGAATAAATGCCTCATATAAAACCCATTATTCTGGCTCTCTGTTACTGAGTCTCAGCCTGCTGAGAATCACAATTACATTTCTCTGTAGCCTGGCTCCTTAGATCCAGCTTTCCAAAGGATTTAAAGAAAATACACTGAAGAGGATTCCTTTCCTCTCTAATCACCTGCTGTCTCAATAAGGGCTTATAAAGGCACTGACACAGTAATAGAACCCTTTATCATGGCACGCACAAACCACACTGCCACAACTGTACCGAGCCTCCCAGGGCCGTTAGTGCCTTAATCCACTGGGAAGCACACACCAAAAGTCCCATTTTTCAAGGCTCCCTTCCTGTGGCATTCAAGAAGGCACATCTATGCCACTCAGACAGCAGGAGGCATTTGTAGAACTGTTGTCTGCACTTTTGAAAAGGGAGTTGAGCCTTACTTATCTCTTTTCTTCTAGTTGACTCAGAAAGTAAATATCACCTTATTTAAATGCAACAAGATTAGGAGACATGAAGAATAATTCAGCCTTCCTGGTACTCTAGGAAGGGTCTGATTATTATGGAAAGATCTGGGCCTTTAAAAAGGATGCTCTGTGGTATAATGAAAGAATTAAAATTCAAATGGGCCACCAAATGCAAGTCAGCAGGCATTTATGTCTGTGCCAATTATTCAGTTCTAAATAGCAAGACCAGGCAGTGTTTGTTGCAGGTTGGCTGACTTGCCTGACGAGAAGACTGGCAGCCTGGCATGCCACCAATGTCCCGGAGTCCATTCTGTCCCCATGTAATAGGAGTTGGCATTTAGCACGCTCCAAAATCCAAAAGATGATACTCCACTTCTGATCCTTCACACTCAGAGCTAGGACTGGCCTCACATGCAAATTCCTGCCAAGCCAGCAGGGCAAAAGCCTGGAGTTCTGGAGCAGACAAACCACGGTGTGAATCTTCAGTGTGATCATAGAGTCTGAAGGAAACTCAGACCTGACTAATCACCTTTAAAGGGGCATCTGAATTTAATAATGGTTTATACGTAAAGACTTTCCCGTTTTGATCACAAAGCAAGTGTGAAGCACTTAGAAGCTTATAATCCTTATTATATGACACTCTGGCCTGTTTATGAAAGATCTGAAACTCTGATAGCTAATGGCTGGCGCTTATTAATAATACTTCATATGTTTAGGCAGAACTTTTCACTGTGGCCCCTATGTCTTCACAATGTCCTGGCTAGGAAGCTCTACAGCTCTTGCATCCTGCTTTGTGATTGAGAAACAAGCGCTAGAGTGTGAAGATAAATAGAAACTTAACGTGTTTGTGGCCATTTCTACAGGGCCAGTGTCGTGGGCATAGATCCCTATAGATATCAGCGTGGGGCAAGCCTTTTATCTGCTGTGGCTCAAGCTTCCCACTTTTGGAGACAAGAGGACACTGGATCACACCCCTAACTCTTCTCTATTTGTCATTTGAGGTCTAGCAGCCTGAAAAGGCATCTCTAGGTTCTAGAGAAGGGAAGGCTGGGCTCAGAGAGAGAAGGAAATTTATTGAACACCTGCTTTTAGCTCCCTGGGAATAAAGGAAGAGTATATGAAGGAATCAGGGCTTCGTGGAGCCCACTTTCAGGAAACCTAGGGTCGGCCCCGTGGCTGAGTGGTTAAGTTCGCACGCTCTGCTGCGGTGGCCCAGGGTTTCACTGGTTTGGATCCTGGGCACCGACATGGCACCACCCATCAGGCCATGCTGAGGCAGCATCCCACATAGCACAACCAGAGGCACTCACAACTAGAATATACAACTATGTACTGGGGGGCTTTGGGGAGAAGAAGAAGAAGAAGAAATAAAAGAAGATTGGTAACAGATGTTGGATCCCTGACTCACACTGTGATGGTTGATTTTATGTGTCAGCTTGGCTGGGCCACAGTACCCAGATATTTGGTCAACCACCACTCTAGATGTCTCTGTGAAGGTATTTTTTAGGTGAGGTTAACATTTAAATCAATAGACTTGGAGAAAAGCAGATTACCCTCCATAATGTGGGAGGACTTCATCCAATCACTTGGTAGCCTTAGGAGAAAAAAGATTGAGGGCCCCGGAGGAAGAGGGAATTCGGCCAGCAGACAGCCCCAAGCTGCAATGTCAACTGTCCCCTGGGTCTCCGGGTGCCAGCCTGCTCTGCAGTTTTGGGCTTGCCAGCCCGCACAATCACATGAGCCAAGTCCTTAAAATAAATCACTCTCTCTCTCCCTAAATATACATATATGTATACACACACACCCTATTGCTCCTGTTTCTCTGGAGAACCTTGACTAATACACACACCACATACTAGAATAAATTCAGATGAATTAAAGATTTAAATGTAAACAAACAAAAGGATAAAAGTAGTAGAAGGAAATAATGGTAAATATTTAGCAGGGGTGGGAGGGAGTGAAGGCCTTTTTAAAGAATCCCCACCACAGGCAGAACCCGTAAAGGGAAAGATGGAAGCCTTGTCTAGGAAAAGTCTGTATCTTCTACCTGTCCAAGTGTACCATAAGCATATAAAAAGACAAATGGGAAAATGGGAAAAATCACAATGTATATTTCAGGCTAAAAGTTAATATATTTAGTACACGAAGAACGGTTACAAAGGAAAAAAATAAGCTGAACATCCTAACAGAAAAATGGACAAGAACAAGCAAATCCCAAGGAAAAACTGGTGACCAATAGACTCATGGAAACGTAATCAATATCAAAGAAATATCAAATAAAATGTAATTTTTGCCTAGCAGGTGATCAAAAACTTAAAAGGATACTCATATGCGGGGTTAGCAGTGATGCAGCAAAAGGGGCCACTGTTGACTGGGTATAAATCAGTACACCTTGTCTTAGATTTCCCTAGACTCCCATGCCTAACGTTAACGTCAGACAAATGTGCAGACATTTATGGAAGTATGCTAACTCCTGAAATATTTATAACAGCATACAATTGAAAACAACCTAAAT
Source organism: Equus asinus (assembly GCF_041296235.1). Taxonomy (NCBI): domain Eukaryota; kingdom Metazoa; phylum Chordata; class Mammalia; order Perissodactyla; family Equidae; genus Equus; species Equus asinus. The sequence goes on from NC_091799.1 coordinate 38,139,872, forward strand.
GTCCATCGATATATTAGTTAAATAAATTATGGTAAATCTATGTAATGAAAATGGACTTGTGAATTATATTTATTTACCTAGGCAGATGCCTGTAATTTATTAAATAAAAAGGGCAGTGACAAAATCTATGCACAGGACAATCCCAGTTTTGCAAAATATGTTTTATATATGTGGGTGAGTCAACACTCTCGAAGAGAAGAAACCTTGGAAACAAATACCCCAAAATGTTCACGTTAGTGGGTGGAGGGAGTATGGATGACTTAAATTTCCATTTGAGCAGGGGTGTATGGTGGGGAACGGGGAATGTTATCTGTAGTTTTCTTCTATAACGTTATATTACTTGTGCAATAAGAAAAAAAGGTTATTATTATTTTTTTAACTTTTATGTTTACAGTATAGTATGTATGGGGTAGAGGAGGTGGAAGATGGGGGTGGGGCCGGGAGAATTAGGAACCATACATCAGGGCAACAATTTCCAGAACTTTGTAGGAGTTCAGAAACCTCTGTCCTGCTCTCACATTTGTTATTTTTGCCATTCTTCTGTTTCCTTCACTTGATTAGCAGTATACTTATGTAAAATGGGGCTTATTTGGGGTAAGCAGAGAAGGCGGGAAGCAAAGGAGGCTGCATTCTGTTCCATAACCTGTCTGACAGGGGTGAGAGTGGGAGACAGCCCTAGAGAGGGGGCAGACAGCCTGTAAAGAGAACAGAAAGCAGACAGTCCCCGGGGCCACGAGAAGGAGACAGGGGTCTGTGCCATATTGGGGTGGAATGGCTGCCCTGGAGCAAGCAGGCGAGGTCTGCATATCAAGAGCTAGGAGTCTGGGGGCAGACACTTAGCCCCACCCTAAATACTTACTGGCCCCAGAGCAAGAGGCCCATATACATATCTCCAGATGTGCACTAAAGTTTGAAAACCGCTGCCTACTCTAGTCACAGAAATCCAGCAGCACTGCGTGTATTTCACAAGGAGAGAATGAAAGGATTCTTCTCTGGAGAAACTGTTTCCAGGTGAAAGGTTTGTGAGGAAAGCCAGCTTGCCCAGCAGTCAAGTCCACCATTTAACAAGCCTTGGCCGTGCAAACACAGCATCCATCAGATTTTAGTTCCCTATCGTTAACTATAAATGGACAATCAAGTATCACAGAATATTTAAGGAGCACCTCCAACGTTAAAAAGAGACACCAAGCCAAGTAGAGGGGAAAAAAGACACTGTATGGAGCAATGCCTACAAAATTTAGAATTAAAATTCTCCAAGAGGGAAGAGGATATATTGCCTCCCTTAAGCAAGAGTGGAGTGCTATGTTTTTTAAAAAGAAGTACAATTAGAGAACAAAACAGAACACACAGGAATAAAAAAATATGGTAGCGGAAAGTTTTGGGGGTTCCCACGACTACCCACTCATTCTTGGAGGACTCAGACTCAAGAGGCAATTGTAACAATGGCTATTGTTTATTATAGCAAAAGGATACACAGCACGATCAGCCAGGGAAAAACACGTCAGGCAGAGTCTGGAGCAGTCCAGCGCAGGCTCCCAAAGTTTTCCCCCTGGGTAGCATGGAGTTGTCACACAGAACATGCTTTGGCCTTCAGCAGTGACATGTAGGAACGTGTGCAGTGTTTCTGCCCAGATAAGCTCTCTTAAGTCTCAGAGTCCCGGGTTTTTATTGTTGGTCATTCAGGCACTCTTTGCCAGTGCAACCAGCCATAATTACCAAAGTTCCACACTCTTGGATGGAAGGCAGGTGTTCATCCCAAACAGTCTAGGCAGGCTGATAGAACAGAATTCAGTGCCCCAGGCACACAGAACAACCTTGTTACTTAGTAGCACAGCATACATACCAGAGTCCTCAAAACCTCCTAGAGATAGCAACATCAGGCCTGTTATGTTAACTCTTTCCTGCAGACTGAAATTGAAAATTCAATGGAAAATATGGAAGACAAAATTGAAAAAATCCTTTGAGAATAGAATAGAAAAGAAAGGAAAGAAATAGAAAATAGAAAAATGATAAAGTCAGGGAATCAGTCCAAGAAGTCTGACATCCAGGATAAGCAAACAGAGAAAACGGATGGAAGAAAAATATAAAAGACATACTAGAAGAAAAATTTCCAGACCTGAAGAACAAGTTTTCAGATTGAAAGAGCTGATTAACATCACAACCCAGTACAGGCCCATGAAGAAGAGACATACTCCCTTTGTGTCTGGGACCACCAGCAAGTCTAAGCTGACACGTTACCCCCTCCACTTGCCCTTTACAGTTCATTAACATTTTAGTTGATTTCTTTTTACTGCAACTACCACTTTTTTCTATTCTCTGTCAAAAGCAAATAGTTTGTGTCTTACTTCTGCTTAGAGGAATTTATTTGGAATTCGTGTTACACCATTGCCTTGTGACCTGAGCTTTTTGATGCACTCAAAAAGTGTAATCATTTTTAAAGATTATCTGGCTTTTTTAAAAGGGTGGGAAATCCTCTTCTTTTGCAGCTTTTTGCATCCTAAGAGGAAGTGGAAGTTGCATACAGGTTTAGAACCAATCCCTACTGCCATTCCTGATGTTTCCAAGTCCTGAGGCTTCTGGGAAAAAGAAATTATTAGAAAAATAAGTTCATATGTTATCAATATCCCTCTCTTAAGTATCTTTGTAATTTCCCCTGGTTTGCTAAGTCACTGAGGAAAAAGCACTCTATTTGCTTTTTTTCCTTTGAGGAAGATTAGCCCTGAGCTAACTGCTGCCAATCCTCCTCTTTTTGCTGAGGAAGACTGGCCCTTCCTCTACTTTATATGTGGGATGCCTGCCACAGCATGGTGCGCCAAGCGGTGCCATGTCCACACCTGGGATCCGAACCAGCAAACCCTGGGCCACCAAAGTGGAACGTGTGCACTTAACCACTGTGTCACCGGGCTGGCCCCTCTATTTGCTTTTTAGCTTCCAAAAATTCAATGGTCTCTTTCATCCTTAGTCTTTCCTATTGTCTTTATTCTTATGGGTTTTTTTTTAAAAAAAACTTTTAAATTCCTTTAATGTCAATTTATTTGGGTTTGGGGAGGGAGTGAAGACAAATATACACTTTCATTCTGTCATGTCTATTTTGGATTGTTGAATGCAACTTTATGTCAAGACTGGGCCATGAGGTGACTTAGCTTTGTGTGGTTACACAGGAATTTTTTACTTTTTTTTTTTTTAAAAAGAAATGATTTTCAAACATTGGTATCTTAATTCTTAATAACAGTGAGGCATCTCTCAACCAACTTCTACACCTCAGTATACTGGGACACCACTGCTGAGAATTATTAAGCTAGTCAAACAGCTCAGGAATTTTTGCTAAACTTTCCAGTTTATTTTCCTACGTGATATTTCTTTTCTTAGCTTTAATTATTGAGGACGTTTTCTCAGCTCTTCACTTGGATCATAAGCTCTTTATTTTCTGACTGGCCATTGCTGTGTAGGTTGATCATGGGATGTGATTGGCCTCCTTTTGGTTAAAACCATCTGGGGACCATTGACACTCATCTCACATAGGCTTGAAGGTTCTCTGTGAAGTGTCAGTCAAGGGATAAGTGGGCATGTTTTCCTCTTAGGAAACTGCAATTTCTCTCTTTTGTCTTGGAGTTCAAGTGGTCTTACAGCTTATTATTAGAGAGGAGTTATTGAGATATTTCTCATTTCAGACATCTTCCAGCAGTCTGGGGATCAAAACAATCTTAATAAGTCAATCATATTTTACAATTTTATTCATTAAGATTTATTAAGATGCAGTGAATTTCTACAAGTCTCTCTGTTACAAAATGCAAAATGAAATATTTTTTTGTGGTAAAGCACACATAATGTAAAACTAAAATGAAGTATCTTTTAACATGAAATAAACATGTAAAAACTTTGTAGAGTCCGTTTACCTCTCTGGGCCTCTGTTTCTTCAATTATAAAATGAAGTTCTGGGACTAAATATTTGAGGTTTCATTTTTTTAGTAGCTTTATTGAGATGTAATTCACAAACTATATAATTCACCCCCTTAAAGTATATAATTCAATGATTTTTGGTACATTGCATTGTAAACTTTCTTTTTTTTTTTTGCTGAGCAAGATTCGCCCTGAGCTAAGATCTGTTGCCAATCTTCCTCTTTTTGCTTGAAGAAGATATGCCCTGAACTAACGTCTGTGCCAGTCTTCCTCTACTTGGTATGTGGGTCACCACCACAGCATGCCACCCATGAGTGGTGTAGGTCCCCGCCCAGGAACCAAACCCGGGCCACTGAAGCAGAGTGTACCGAACTTAACCACTAGGCTACGGGGCTGGCCCCTTTTATAGTTGTGGTAAAATATATATAACATAAATTTGTCATTTTAACCATTTAAGAATACAATTCAGTGGCATTGATGGCATTCACAATGTTGTGCAACAATCACAGCTATTCCCATAACTTTACCATCCCCAAACAGAAACTCTGTAACCATTAAGGAATCCGTTTACCTTTAACAGCCTAGCAGTTATTCTCTTCTAGATAAAACTCTTCAAAGAGCCTCAAACTCAAACTGGAGGAAGACTAATTTTCATTCCCAACCCCAGTGTTATTAGGTCTGTTATGTGCTATTACACATTTCTACACACTCCGAGTGTTGTTCTAAGCCCCGTCATGGGCACATTAAGGATGCTAAAGAAGGAACCTAAGGAAACAATGAGATGTGGGGTGTGAGTTGGATCTTGTAATTGTGAGCCATGAGAGGGTCTTCACACTTCCATCAGCAGGTTTCACTTAACTTTCAAATTAAGCAAGATGGCTTTCAAAAAATACCCACTACCAGTTGGTGAATTTTGGAGGCTGTATCCATGCATTCTCTTCAGAAAGTGACTGGAAAGCTGTTACGGACACCCACTGCTGAGAAAGGCTCCACCTGTCCCTGGATGTGCCTTAAGGGTTTGTGAATTGTTCATGGCCCAGGAAATGGCTGAGAGTTACTTTCTGGTTCTGAGGATTTCAGTTATCATTACACGTTGGAATACCTCCTTTGAATTATTGCTGGATTATTATCTCCATGAGATCAGAGACAAATACAACTTAGAACAGTTGTGTCTGTTTGCATATTAACCACATAAGTTGAACTTGCTGTCCTTGGATTTGCTGTCTCTTTCCTTCCCGGTTCCTTCTAAAGTCCTTCAGGGACACTGTTCCATTATTATTCAGAACTTGCACCAGTGAGTAGAAGGCTCAGGGAAATGAATTTCAATTGCCCTAAAATAACACGAGGTACCTCCCTAGACAGTAAATTTTCTACCACTGGGGGTTCAAGCAAAGGTTGGATGGTCATGTATCAGAGAAGTGCAGGATCATTGACAGATGCAGTAGGGGATTGAGAAGGATCATCAATAAGGTTCCTTCCAATTCTGAAATTCTGTGACATTTTGGGCAGCATTGTATAGTGGTGAAGAACTTGGAGTTAATCCATGCCTGGATTCAAAGTGTGGCTCCTTTATTTAACTAGCTATGCGGCTTTAAGCAAATTTTTACCCTATTGTAATAGTATCTTCATCAGTAAAATGAGTATAATCACAGAATTCAATAAATTAATGCATAGAAATCCTTAGAACAAGTGTTTAGCAATTTAATATATACTTATACATACTTAATAAATGTTAAGCATTATTATGATTTTTATAAAAATAGCAAGAGCCACAATTTTTGCAAAATGCCTTAAAAGTTCTGTGCCTACACCTAGCTCTGTTTCTCAATATCTGTATGACCTTGGGCAAATCACTTAACCTGGCTGGGTCCTGCTTTCCTAATCATCGATGTTTAGATTCCCTGGAAGATTCACCCTGAGCTAACATCTGTGCCAGTCTTCCTCTATTTTGTATGAGGGTCGCCTCTGTGGCCACTGACGAGTGGTGTAGGTCTGTGCCCGGGAACCGAGCCAGGGCTGCCGAGGCGGAGTGTGCTGAACTTATCCACTAGGCCATGGGGCCAGCCCCCCCAGATTCCCTTTCTTTAAGATTATTAAAGGGTCTTTTTCTTCTGTCTTCTAATTAAAAGACTCTCTTAAGATGACTTTTATGGGATGGTAGTTGCTTAGGAACACTGGAAGTCTGAAGGCAGCCTGGCCTAGCGGGTGAGGTCGTGAACTGTTCAGCCCATGAACTGAGTTCTGAGATATTAATCTTGTGCTGTTTTGATATGCAACTTTAGACCACTGTTTGGTAACTGTGCCTAGGTTTGTCCAACAGAATTAGAGATAAGCACCCGTGCCTTTTCTTTGCCAGCAAGGGATGGTTTGAGGTGCAGTAGAATAGATTTATTAAAGCAATATGATTTTTGCTGAAATAAAATGGCCTCTTCTAAATCTAACGTCATATTATTTTTATGAGCTAGATAATCACATGGACACCTATAATTAACAATGTTAAATCATCTCACTTTTTATATTAAAGTCAAGATCTCTGAGAGTGCTTGAAGTGGGAGGCTAATTTTTTTTTTAAAGATTTTATTTTTCCTTTTTCTCCCCAAATCCCCCCAGAACATAGCTGTGTATTTTTAGTTGTGAGTCCTTCTAGTTGTGGCATGTGGGACGCCGCCTCAGCATGGCTTGACAAGTGGTGCCATGTCCGCACCCAGCATCCGAACTGGCAAAACCCTGGGCCGCCGCAGCAGAGTGCGTGAACTTAACCACTTGGCCATGGGGCCAGCCCCTGATTTTTGATTGATCAAGGAGAGTGGAGTAGTGGGCCATTGATGATCTATTACCCTTTTATTGCTGTTGCCGTTAAACATCAGTTTTCCTGCTTCTGTATAGGAATTTTTAGAGTGTATATTTTGCTTTTCTGGACAAGTTATGATTTCTACTGTTGTGGAACTGGGATTCCCAGTTCTCTTTCTGACGTTACCCCTTGTGAGTTTCTTAATCCACGGGAAAACTGTGGTAGTGCTAAGGATGGAGAGGAGTGGTGGAAGTACATATGTAAGTCTTCTTTCATATCCAGACTTTATGATGACTGGATCATGAGCAAGAAGAAGGAGTTATAAAAGCCTTGCAGAATCAATTGGGTTATTTCCCCTGAGATCCACATGGGGAATCTGAGTCTGTTGTCACCCAGGGAGGGTTGAGCTGGTGCCCTGATGAGGGAGAAAGAAGAGCACAGGTAGATAGTAAAAAAACGAGGAGAGCTTGGAAAGTCTAGTAAGAGAGGCTCAAATTTCCATCTGTTCATGGGAGGTCTGATCTCTCTGCCCCGTTCTCTGAGCATGTCCCTCTCCCATAATTCTCAAACCAATTTTCTAGTCCATACTTCTCTCTAGAGCCTCAACCCTAGATATCCACCTGTGGGTTGTAACAGTTACCGCATACATGTCCTAAACTGGACTCAAGTCCTTTCTCTACCCTAAGCTGTTCTTCCTCTTGTATTTTACTCTTTTCGTTCAATCAACCATCCATATATGCAAGCTAAAAAATCTGCAGCCATCCTCGACAATTCCTTCTCCTTCACCCTGCACCATTCATTCAGTAGACATTTCCTTACCATTGACTGTGTACCACTGCTGGATCCTCTGCCATAACAGGAGAGACAAAGATGATTAAGACATGGCCATAAATATCAGCGGGTCAGTTCAGCAAAAGAAGAAAATACTATAGTCAGATACAAATCCTTTTTGTTCTCTCTCTTAAATGATTCTTGAGTCCATTTTTCCTTCTCCATTCCCACTGCCAGTGCTGAAGTTCAGACCTTTCACTTGGCCTAGATTAATGCAATTATCTGGTGTAATTCCTTCTTTCTGCTCCTATTCTGGAAATACCCTACTCTCAGAGTAATTATTTTAAGGACATAGTCTGCCTCAACATACACGACTTTCCAGTTTTACTTCCCAGCATTCCACATGTCACTCTATACTACTCCCACTCGATTTTAGTGACTAGAGCTTTTGTGGCCTTGAGAATACTATTTCTCTGCCTAGAATTCCTTTCTCTTTATAGTGAATTCTTATTTATCCTCAAAAGAGCAGTTTAATGTCCTTCTTCCATGAGGCCTTTTTCAAATACTCAAGAAAGATTTAATGCTCTCAGATACTCATCATACTGCCATTTATATAATCTATCATGCTGCATTTTTGGGGAGTGTGTATGTGGTTTTTATTTTCTTGTTTGTTTTTTTTTTTTACTGTTCCCTCACTGGCCTGTAACTTCATTAAAGTAATGTATCTTACTCCTATTTCAGTCCCCAGCAGCCAGATTAGTGATTGGAGTAGAGTTAAGTGCTCAGAAATGTTAGAAAGATGAATGACTCTTCATGAAGCGTGAATGTGAACCAATGGTGGACCTACACTAAGATTTAGAACCAGGAAATTCTGACTTCTCAGGCATTGGGCTCTGGAGTTGGCTTGTGGCAGGGATAGGGCCACCATTACTCTGAGCTTCCATCCACCTTCCCATAAATGGAAACCATAGAAGAACCCAGTTTTCAATAGGAAAAGGAAACTGCATGCCAGGCAATAAGGCTGGTGCCTATATACGTCTTTTAATATAATCCCAACAGCCCTTTGAAGGAGACATTCTCATTCTGCAGGAAACAGAAGCTCATGGAGATAAGGGACTTTCCCAAGATCTTACAGCAACTTAGGGTTGACCTGGGTTTTGAACCCAAGCCTAGTTGACATTGAAGCTGCATTCTTAGTACCATTCTATACTGTTACAAGTTACAGGTCATGGTTTGAGTTCTTGCTAATTGTTACTGTATTAGCAGTAATAAGATTATCATGTAATGTCACTGGTAAGAATTGGCAGTTTATCTGGTGACTTACTATCCTGTAGAGTATCAACTTGGAAAATTTAAGATTTCTGAATCTGAGTGTCTAAATTACACAGACAGTCATTTGATCTTATGCTCTAGATTGCAAACATGAATTTGGGATTATAAAGAATTAGGGTGGTAGAGTAATCCCTCATTTGCTGCATTTAAAGACCCCAGTTGGGTTCCTCCACCATCAGATAGAGTATCAGTGATTATTTCATGAGGTTAAGCAACGTAGATAAGCCATCATTATTAATTAGGAAATGATGGTTGACAATGAGGGCCATGAACAGCAAATGAAATGTTAAACTCTCAGGAGGCCAGAATCAGCAGAACCTTGGGGATCATCCAGTCCAAGCCTTTCATTTTACAAAATGAGGCTGAGAGAGAGGCAGGGACCCACCCAAGGGCAGGAGCTATCTAATGCCAGAGCCAAGATGACAGGAGCCGTGCCTTGATTCTTCAGATAATGCTCGTTTTACCCAAGCTCCCTTTGTGAATCTGAAGGTGGTTCACAGCCAATCTGGACATATCAGTATGGTGTACTTGTTGTTTTCTGAAAGTCAATCCACTCGGTGATTGTTAAGGTTCCTCTTTTCCTGATGTCTTGGTGCTTTCATCTATAGATGTCAAAAACTAAAAGTTTTTATTCCCCAATCTATGTAGCGACACAATTCCATTGTACAGATGTACCAGACTTGTTTACTTACCCTCCCAACGATTGATATCTAAGTTGTATTCAATTTTTTAAATCATAAACAGTGCATATGGTGAACTTTTTTTTTTGAGGAAGATTAGCCCTGAGCTAACATCTGCTGCCAATCCTCCTCTTGTTGCTGAGGAAGACTGGCCCTGAGCTAACATGCACGCCCATCTTCCTCTATTTTATATGTGGGACACCTACCACAGCATGGCTTTTGCCAAGCGGTGCCATGTCCGCACCCTGGATCCGAACCGGCGAACCCCAGGCCGCCGAGAAGCAGAACGTGCAAACTTAACCACTGCACCACTGGGCCGGCCCCAACTTTTTAAAGGTTAGAATTTTAAGTTTTTAGCTTACAATTGATTCATTGATTAGATATTTATCAAGTATCCATTCTGTGCCTGGCACTGTGCTTTTTTTTTACAACATCACCAATTAGAAGAACAAGTTTTGCCTATCAGTTCATAAGATAAAGTGGAATTTCTATTAACTGCCCAGCCCATAACATTGATCATGAGAGCCATAATTTCAGGAGAGCCTGCTCTGCATGGTACTGTGCCAGACATTTTACAAGCATTTTTCCATAGATAGGTAACTAGTATTCTCATTGTACAGATGAAGAAACTGAGTCCTAGAGAGGCTAAGTAAACTATTCAAGGACACATAATGAATAAACAGTAGAACTGAGTTCATTCATTCATTCAACAAGGGTTTTTTTTGGCGGGGGGCGGGGGACCTACTAGGTGCCAGGCATTATTCTAGAGTCACACTGGGAAGTAATACAATGGTAAGTAAACTAAATATGGGACTTACCTTCTGGACGGCAGACAATAAATAAGTAAACAAAGGTAAAAATGCATAGTTACAGATTATAACAAGTGCTATGAAGGAAATGGTTGGAGGCAATGGTAGAGAATATTAGGGGCAGGGGCAGGAGGAGGAGAGCTGCTTAGACTGGGTGGTCAGAAGGCCTTTCAAAAGAGCTGGCATTTAGCTGAAACTATGAAAAGAGAAGGCAGAGTTCCTCCAGCAAAGGCCACAGCTGGTTTGAAGGCTCTGTAGTGGGAAAAAGCTTGGAATACTTGAGGAACCAGAAGGACCCCGGTAGGGAGACAGGGAAGCTGGTGAAAACAGAGTGGCCCAGGATGAGGGTGGAGAGAAGGCAGCTCTGCCCCTGCAGGATTTCCTAGACCAGGGACAAGAATTTGCATTTTATTGGCCATGGAATGGGACAGTCCTCAAAGGTTTAAGCAGAGGGGGGAAATGGTCTTATTTATGATTTTAAATAATCACTTTGGCTTTTCTGTGAAGCAGAGGTTAGAGAGAGGAAAGAGTGGAAGTTTTGAGACTAGTAAAGAGCACATAGCAATAATTCAGGTGAGAGAGGACCAGGGCTCCAGCTAAGGTGATCGTATTGGGGAGGGAGTGTGGGAGGAAGATTTACCTGTTTCTTGGTGGTTTAAATGACTGTGTGACCCCAGGATCTGCCCTTTCCTGTGCCACAGAAATTGCACCTCACGGGCTAGGGATGGGGCGATCTTATGGAAGATTCTTATTTCTCGAATCTTTTAAATTCTCTATGTTGTTGGCTTCTGAAAGTTGAATACTCTTCTCTTTCAAGAGACTGGAAAGTTTCTTTGTCCTCAGCTATACTACTCACATTTATGATGCACTGGTAAAACATTTCTGCAGACCAGGGCTATTGCTCACAGAGACTCCTGACTTCATGCATTTTGCAAATGCACAGCTCAGTGAATGTGACTTCCTGCTGTTTGTGGCTTACAGTGCTGCAACGGGGATGACTTTCTATGAAGTAAAAAGTGATGATGGTTTATTATTTTAAGTTACAAAGAATTGGGTGGCAAAGGGGGTAGGGAAGGAAACTCTACATGCTTTGAATGAATTATCGGATTTAGAGAGTCTAAGTAACATTTTTTCGTTCTTTTTATTCTTTAAATACGTTTCTTTTATTATTCTTTCCCTTTTCACCAAAACAATGAATATTTATTGCCAGAAAAGAAGAAACCACAAAGAAGAAAAAACCCCACAATTCCACTCACCCAGGGATATCCACTGTAATGCTTTAGTGTACGTGAAGTTAACTTTTCAACAATCAATTTGTTTTATTTTTCCTAATATTAAAAATCAATCATGCTCATTATAGACAGTTCAGAGAATATAGAAAATTACATAGAAGAAGGTAATTCACCATCCAAGGGCAGCCATTGGTAATATTTTAATATGTTTTCAAGTCCTTTTTAGTACCTATTTTATACAATTGATATTATAACGTCTATTTACTTTTCCACTTAATATTGCCACCTACTAATTTTTCTATGTTATTACAAGCTCTTCATAATTATTACCTTGAATCACTACACATCACTGAAATCTGTATTTGCCACAATGTGCCTTGAATTCCTAATTGTAAAATAATAAATATATAAAATAAAAATAACACCAACCTCACTGGCCGGTTGTGAGAATTAAACCCATTAGATGAGTTGATGAGCACAAGGCCTGATGCACCGTTAGTGTTTAATCAGTGTTAGCAGCTATCATCATTTTCTTCCTAGCAATTTAGTTTACTTCATTTTTTCATTATTTTATGTAAATCCTTAATGAAAATCTTGTCTATAAAGCGCTTTCTGTGGATAATAATGGAATTATTTCCATTTCTTTTAGAGTTAATTCCCAGAAGTGGACTTACTGGGTCAGATGGCGGGCACAATGTTAAGAAATTTAACATTATGTTTGCAAGTGCCCCCATGGGATATGTTGGACATATTAGGATCGGATTGTGTTACAAGTGGCTACATTATTGGCAGTTGCCACGAGTAGGTGGGTAGTGTAAGGAGAGATGACCCACAGGGTTAATATTCTGCATTTAGAACAATATTGATTCTCAATTGCAACATAGAAGAGAGGGAGGAATGCTTTTCTCATTGGGCGTAGCAGAATCACCTAGGGGTCTTTTAAAAAGTTTAATTCTCTCTTCCCTCTCCTCAGCATCCTTATATCTCTGCCACGGCAGCCTGGGGCATGCCTTTTCCCTCTGAAAAATCACACCATCTTCTCCCTCCAAAATTACCAATAGCCGCTTTACAGATAGAAGTGTATCATTTCCTTCAGATGTGTTGGACAGGGGAAAATTCTGAGAAGCAATCAATGGCTTAGGTGGTGGCAAATAGTGGTTAGGACTCAGGGTCTGAAGCAAAAGAGAAGATTGCATCTGTCAACTTCAAGAAAGACTGCTTGATGCATCCCTGTGGCTGCCCGCAGTGGTCCACAGCTTTGCTCCGGCCCCCACATTAGATGCCCTGCGAGACTATCTGTGAATTTAAAGTGTGTGGTGCTTAAGGCTGCTATGGAACCACAATGATTTTGTCATTCAGCTCTGAGATCGATTTTCAGGACCTGGGCTGCTTCCTTTTAATTCCTACAGCCCTAGACTGGTGGACTCCCCCTGGCTGCCTTTTCCTTATCAAAGCTGCTATTCCTCATCTACCTCCTTTCCCTCAATCAGCCTGACTATTGATGGCACACAGCTTTTTGATTCCCCGTTTCCACATTGTTTGGGTGGGGCTTAGCTTACCCCAGCCCCAAGTCAGGCCAATCAGACAATTACCTGTCCTTGGCTACAGTGATTGGTTCAGAGGCAGGCACATGACCCAAACCAGAGCTTTTTTCTTGGAGCTATCAGGAAAGTCAGAAGAGTCTTCCTCTGAGGTGCAAGCTATATGGATGTTGTAAGCACCAGCTGCTGGAAGCTATCGTGAAGGTTTCTGCTGTAGGAGAGACTGAGGCCAAATGTGGAAAGAAGCGGAGCTGAGAGGTGGAAGGAGAGATGGGGAGCTCAAGGACATTGTTTGAGCTCCTGGTTTTAGTTGTAGAAGCTGCAGGCTTTTTAATCCTCCCCATATAGTTTTCTTACAGTCAAAAGCAATGGTTCTTCCAAAGAGAACCAATGGCTGAATAAATATCAGCATTATTTTACTTCTTTTTAAAAACATTTTGTTTAATTGAGGTGCAATTGACATATAACATTATATTAGCTTCAGGTGTACAACATAATGATTTGATATTTGTATATATTGCAAAATGATCACCACAATAAGTCTAGTTAACATTCATCACCATACATAGTTAAAAAATATCTTTCTTCTGATGAGAACTTTTAAGATCTCTCCTAGCAACTTTCAAATATGCAATACAGTATTATTAACTGTAGTCACCATGCTGTACATTACATCCCCACAAATTATTTATTTTATAACTGGAAGCTTGTACCTTTTGACCCCCTTCACCTATTTTATCCAACCCCTCACCCCCACCTCTGGCAACCACCAATCCATTCTCTGTTATCCATGAGCTTTTTTTTTTTTTTTTCAGATTTAACATATAAGTGAGATCATACAGTATTTTCCTCTATCTGATTTACTTCATTTAGCGTAATCCGTGTTGTTGCAAATAGCAAGATTTCATTCTTTTTAATGCTGAATAGTATTCCAATGTATATATATACCGCATCTTCTTTATCCTTCAGTGGACACTTAGGTTGTTCCTATATCTTGGCTATTGTAAATAATGCTGTAATGAACTGTGGGTGCATATATCTTTTGGAGTTAATGTTTTTGTTTTCTTCATATAAACACCAGAAGTGGAACTGCTAGATCATATGGTAGTTCTATTATTAATTTTTTGAGGAACCTCCATACTGTTTTCCACAGTGACTGCACCAATACACATTTCCACCAATGGTGCACAAGTGTTCCCTTTTCTCCATATCCTTGCCAACACTGGTTATTTCTTGTCTTTTTTGATAATCACCATTCTAACAAGTGTGAGATGATATCTCACTGTGGTTTTGATTTGCATTTCCCTAATGATTTTTGATGTCGAGCATCTTTTCATGTACCTGTTGGCCATCTGTATGTTACATTATTTTACTTCTTGACTAGTAGAGAATGTTATTCACATTTATAATTCCTTGCGGGCATGGAAAATTCTGTGTTCAACAATGATTTCAATGTTAGGTATTAAGTAAATGAATGAATGAGTCAATGGCATAGTATCCTTAACCGATTCAGTTTCAGAGCCAGAGTTTTAAAGATTAAATCATTAAACAAGAATGGGTCGGGGAGGTTGATCCATGACATTTAATAAAATTGCCCAGCTGTTAAGATTTCTGGACAGAATCAGGTTCAGGCAAATTGAAATAAAGTTCCATGTGTGCCAAAATGGCTCATAGCTGCTTCTACTGTGCGTCAAAGCAGCATCTCCAGATACCCGGCACTGCCCTCGTGGTCAGGACTGCATCTTAGGAGCATTCATGTTTAGACCACTAGCACACAGTCTCTGTTCCCTCTTAGGTCTCCCAACTATCCTGGACAGGGGTTTCTTCATAGGTGGCACCAACTGACAGGAAGGAGAATCCCAGGACATTCAGACCACAAAGCTCTTCAGAGATTACAGCTGGTAAAAGGATATGGATATTTAACTTGCTACTTATACAGCTGAGGATACTAAGGCCCAGAAAGGTGAATTCACTTGCCCAAGGTTATACATCCTGGGCAAGAATTGGGTGTGAGCCTACATTCCGTGACTAACTGTGTAAGGCTCCTGCCACTCCACTAGTGCTTCTGAAACCTGGATGCACACTCGTGTCACCTGAAGGGGGAGTCATACTGCAGATTCATTAACTAGAATGGGTGGGAGACAGAATTTCTCACGAAGCTCCCCATTTGATTTCAATATGTAGCAAGGTTTGGAACCACTGCAGTATCCTGTGTTTTGCTCTTAAACTTTCAAGACCCCTTGTGACATCAACCCAAAGTGTGAGACTCAGTTCCAGTCTGAGTAATGCCCTGATCTGGGGACAGCTGAGTTTTCCCGTGCTTTATACTTAGACCGACGACACATGGGAACATTTTATTGCTTATAAGCAATATCATATCCAATATCTCAAGCGTTCTCCCAACAATATTATATTATCCCTATAATTCCCCAAAGAAACAAACACTCAGAGAGGGGAAGACACTTGTTTGAGATCATCCTGGCAGTAAATAGCACCTTGAACTCGGCCTTCTCACTCCAAATTATACATTGTCTCACACTGTGTTTTCTTTTTTAAAAATGTTATGTTATGTTTTTTTAATAGAGAAATCATGCACAGGGCAAACATTCAAAGGCACAGTGAGTGAAACCGGAGAAAAGTACCCCCCACACCCTGCCCAAGGCTGCTATCTGCCCAGTTTTTCTCTCCAGAGATACCGCTGTGACCTCTCTGGTGTGTTCTTTCAAAGACTGTCTGTGCATTCTGAAACGCATACATATGTGTTTCCCCAGCCCCCATAAATGGTAGCTTAGTATTCAGGCACAACACCCGGATTCCCTTTAACAATATAGTTTGGAGATCTTTCCACCTTGGTATGCACAGAGCTGCCTTATTCTTGTTAAATGCTGCATAGAGTCCATTGTCTGGATGTGTCACATGTTATTTGACTAGTGTCAGTCTGACTGATATGTATGCTGTTTACAAACTTTTGGTATTACAATCAATGCTGCAACAAATATCCTTAGCCATATATTATTTCAACATGTAGGAGTAGATCTGTAGGCTAGATTGGTAGTAAAAGGATGTGTACATTTAAAATTTTGATAGATCTCGTCAAATTATGCTACAGAGAGGTTGTGCTGTTTTGTCCTGCCTACTGAAATGTAGGGAGGTGCGTATTTTTCCACACTCCTGGCTACAATGTGTTATTAGTCTTTCGATTTTTGCCAACCCAATGGGTGAAAAAATCATAACTCATTGGGATTTTAATTTGCACAAAGGAACTTTTAAACTTAAAAAGCTTGAGGGGATTGAACGGCAGGGTGAGACTACGAAGTTTAGAGCACTTGAGCTGTCTCTTGCTTCCATTGTAGGGAAGCAGTTAATCTCGTGCTTTTCCTGAAGCTTTAGAATGATCTCTGAAGTCTGGAATCTTGCAACCCTAACAGATTCCCTGGTGTGGGTTCATTCTAAAGCGAATTGTAATTATTGCATAGCTATTATGTGTCACCTCCTCTATAGGTGCTGTCACATATGTAATCTCATTCATGTCAAGTATCCTAACAGCCTTATGTGGGAGACATGATGACCCCCAGGTTTCAGTTGAAGAAACAGAGGCCCAAACACTTGCCCCGGGTCACAGAGCTAGTCAGAGGCAGAGGCACCTGCAGCCTATACAACTTGACTTAGAGCCTGCACGTTTTTTCCCCCTGATACCATCCTAATTCTAGAACAGGACATAATATATGTAACCCTAATAAACCCCTGAAGTCCATGCAGCTCATTTTATCCACAGTCACATTTAAAGAAGAAACAGGAGTTCCTCTAAAAGCTGTTAAAAGTGAATTCTGTTTTTTATGCAAGTCCGTTGTGGAACATTGAAGAGGATCCAATTCCTAGCCTTGAACTGCCCTTCCCAAAAACTTCCTCCACCCCAATTCTCTTATACCCTGAATTTGTTCTGGAGTCTCTCAAATGCCAACCTCTCAGACTCCTCCCTTAGCCCTGGCTCCATTTTCTTCTCCTCCTCCTCCTACTAGTTGTGATAAAAAACACATACATAACATGACATCTACCCTCTTGACAATTGTTAAGTGCACAGGACATTATTGTTAACTATGAGCACAATGTTGTACAGCAGATCTCTAGAATGTTTTCAGCTTGTGTGACTCAAAATTTACACACATTGAACAGCAACTCCCCATTTTCCCCTCTACCAGTCCCTGGCAACCACCACTCTACTCTCTTCTTCTGTGGATCTGACTACTTTAGATACTTCATGTAAGTGGAATCCTGCAGTATTTGTCCCTCTGTGACTGGCTTATTTCACTTGGCATAATGTCCTCAATGTCTATTGTCCTCTGTGTCCTCTCATCCCACTGTATCCCAGCTCTTATGTAATTTAACTTGATATCTTGTCAAGTTCTTTCCCTGTGTCTTAGTTATATATCTCTACCTAGTCTACAAATTCTGCTTCTCAAAACTCAGGAACTGGCCCAGCCAAAAGGGAAGGAGAAACTAAACAGAAGAGAACACAAATTCCTTTATCTGAAGAGAAGATTATAAACACTCACACATTTATTGAATTACTTTTGTTAGAGCCACTAATAGATGCCTTAGACAAAAGAGAACTAGAGTTTTAACTGAGAAGATGAGAGTAAAAGTCAGATTGAAAGAGAGAAAGGAGACATAATTGGAATTTGTTAGGTCCTAGAACTGCAGTATCCAATATGGTAGCCATTAGCCACATGTGGCTACTGAGCATCTGAAAAGCAGCTAGTTCAAATTGACATGTGCTGTAAGTATAAAATATACACTCGGTTTTGAGTGAAGACGTAGAAAGTGGAAATATTTTATCAACAATGTTTAATATTGATTATATATTTAATTGATACATCTTGACTACATTGGGTTAAATAAAATATATTATTAAAAGGTAATTTAAAATTAACTTCTTAAAATGTGGGACAGGGAAAATTAAAATTATAGTATGACCTTGCATAAAATTACCATTGGACATTGCTGTTCTAGGAGGATCCCCAGGAATCAAAGGGCAAGATGAAGGCACAGTGCTAGAGCTAGAAAAAGGTTGAGGGACTAGGAGGAGGAAGCAGGACAAATTGGGGAAAGCAAGAGGGCCATGAGGTCACACTTCGCTAATTTCTCAATTGTTTTACAGCTGTCCTGTGTTACACGTACAAGCATAGGCACACTCATATACATATTTTATTTTATAATTAATTCCATAATTTGGCTTTTTTTGATGATTTATTTTCTTCCTTTGGCTCCTTTATGATTTGATAGAGTGGATACCTTCTTGCTAATAATATAGCTTTGATCAAAGGACAATGTTTCAGAGCCTCAGTTTCTTTAACTGTAAAATAGGAATAAAAATCTTGCTCTATATATTTAATTAGGTTTTTGCGAGGGTAAATTGGAAACTGTTTGACAAATAAAAGTGTTTTTTCTGTGTTGTTTGAGAGAGCAAGGGTCTTCACCCATTCCATCAAATCTGAGAACATTATCTGAATTACAGGAAACTTGAAGAGGACCTGAATAAAATTTGGAAAGATTTGACTGGGAAGTTATGTTGTTCTCCTTTCTACGTTCAGCTCCATATTTCTGATAAACTGGAGATGGCGAGGGGTGGAGAGGTGGATTAACTGGAGGGGAGATCGTGGGGTGCATGGTGGGCTGCTGAGGAAGTTTATTTTCTGGAGGCAGGGTGGGCTAGCATGGGGCAGGAAGGGTGGTTCAGAGTACAGATGTGGGAGGCAGAGTAATAAGAGCCCTCCAAAGATGTCCTTGATTTTGGACTTCTGACCTCCTGAACTGTGAAAGAGTAAATTTCTAGTGTTTCAGGTCATCTAGTTTGTGGTAATTTGATACAGTGGTCTTAGGAAATTAATGCACTGGGCCAGAACCAATTTAGTTGTGGGAATAACAACTGGATAGCTTAAAATCTTGAAAGTTTGATTAATTCATTCAACAGAACATCTCTTTCAGTAAAGGAACAGCAGCATAACTACAGCTTACACAGTGATATTGCATTCTCTTTGTAACAGTGTTAATAGGATATTCATTGCAGCACTGCTCTTAATAGAAAACACTGAAAACTAATTATCTAATTATGAGGAATGGCAAAATCAATTACAATACATCCATACTATAGAAAAGAACCAGTTTAAAAAAAGCACGTTTTTGAAAAAGCCTTTAATGATATGAGAAATTGCTCATATTGGGTTGAAAATAAGAAACGAGTTGTCAGAACTCATCGCATTATACATGCAAGATTTATGCATTTCACTGTTTATGTCACACACTGAATTTACCTCGAAAAAAAAGAACTATAAACAAATATTAAACTCTAGTCAATAGATTCACTTTTTGTAGCAGTACAAGTTAGCAATTCTGAAACGACTTTCTGTGTATTCTAGGCTTAAGCAAGTGAGTAGATATATTGAGGAGAATGGAAGCCAGTTTTTTCACTGTTAAAAAAGGGAGGTACAAACGTTAGTAGGTGGAAGTTGAGCACATACTCTGCAGTGTTGGATTGGAACTCGAGGTATTAGTTGAATTCATGTTTTTTAAATATATATATTTTAGTGTATATTATGTACAGATAGAAGGATATATAAAAATCATAAATATATATAGAAGTAATTGATGGATAGATACAGATATTTTCTAACTCTGTCTGCCGAGAAGGTCTAGAAGAAATGACTATGTGTAACAGTGAGCACACCTAGCACCCAGAACTTGCTTTCTAAATACTATTTTCCAATAAAAGAAACTAAGACTTCTTGAAGAAACAGCAGATTCTAGAATTGGGTCAGGGAAGCACAAGATGAATCTGGATCATCTTGTACCCAGAAAGTAAATTTCCTAAAGAACAGCAGGAACATAACAGGACGCAGAAGCCAACATGAAGAGCTCCCACTGGCCAAATATGGGAGAGTTTGTGTGTCACAATAAATAATGACAGTAATGGACTTTAACCCAATAAATAAAATTAAACTGTATGAGCCCATACTTATATCAACAAATGAATAAATGAGTAAATAAATAAAAAAATCAGAAAAGACGAGAGTTCTTCTTTTAGTAGGATGCCAATTAACAAATATAGAAGGAATGATTCAGATAGAAAATCATTAATGGATGCTAAAACTAGGGGGTGAAGGTTTAATGAAGAATGGAATATTTACATAGTCTCAAAGGATTTCCTCATAAATCACTTATTAATTTTAAAGGGAAAAATAGTGATGTTAGAGTGGAGAAAACTGGCAGACTCCACTTTAACAAAGTGGTCAAAGTTAACAAAGCAATGTTATTGGTCTCCTAGTGAGATGCACTGAGAAGGATACAGCATGATTTGGGTGGTATTCCTGCCAAAAAAGACAAAACCGGAATCTGATCACACAAATTCAAATCAAAGGACACTGTGCAAAATAACTCGCTTGTATTCTTCAAAAATGTCAAGGTCAAGAAACACACACACACAAAAGTGAAGACCTATTCCAAATTAAAGGAGAGTAAAAATTGTGAGAATTAAATGTACCTAAAATTTGATCTTAGACCAAGAAAAGACCATCTATAAAGGACATTTATGGGACAACTGATGAAATTTGAATATAGATTGTGACTGTGAATTGCATCAATATTAAATTTCCCGATTTTGATAGTTGCACTGTGGTTATATAAGAGAATCAATGTCCTTATGCTTAGGAAATACATACTGATGTCTCCTACTTACTCTCAAATGGTTCCTACCCAATAACATGCATAAATATAAACACATGCATAGATAGAATGATAAAACAGATGGGGTGAAGTGTATTGGTGAATCTGAGTAAAAGGTATATGAGAGTTCTGTGTACTATTCTTGCAACTTTTCTGTAGAAAACATTTGAAATTATGTTAAAATACAAAGTTATAGAAATACAAACACCTGTATAGTATGATCATAAGTTCAAAAGAGTAAAACATTAAAAATATATTTATTTACCTTATTTGTATACATAGAAAAAGACTGAAAGGAAATATAGCAAAATATTATCAATGGTTATGCCCCCATTTAAATGTTAGAAGTTATTATAAAATTTCTTATTTATATTTTCAAAATAGTCTGGCTTCCTCCCACACTTGGAATAAAGCTCGATGACTTTAAATGTCCATCCACCTCTTCAGGGGGACGTCTTGTTTATCACTCCATCTAAACAGCCACGTTGCTCTTCTCCATCATTTCTGATCCCCCTTTTCTGTGTTAGTGGTGTTAGCTCCTTTTAATGGAAAACTTTGGAAACAATCGAACATCCAATCTCAAGGAAGAATTATATATGTTATGATACAGCCATGTTCTGAACTGTTAGGCAGCCTACATTCTGGAAAATCTCTCCGGTGTGTTATCTCCCAAAAAGAGCTTGGCTGTCCTGCTTCCCGGCTTGTGATCAAGCTATTAGAACAAACTCCTCTCTTCTTCTAGCTTTCTTCCCTTTCATTTTGGGCAACTGGAGATAGCCAACAGAACCCACAGGTGAATTCCCATTGCTTCTTTGCGCTGTATGACTTGAGGCAACTTTCAAGTTATTGAAACTGGAAGCTAGAGTTTTTCCATTTGTATAGTGGGGAGAATAGTAAAAGCCTTCGAAGGGTTTTTTTGTGAGAATCAAGGAGATGGATGCACGTAAGGTCTCAGGCAAAGTACCCACTTCACTGGGGATGGTCAAATGTCAGTTCTCTTACAAACTAATTACCCCCTTTTTTGTGACGTCTTCACACGGTCCCCAGGCAGAACTAGCTGCTTACTCCTCTGTGCTCCCGTGGCTTTTTCTTATTTTTCCTAAAAGAGCATTTTCCATGGGGGGGATGGGGAGGTGTTAAGATTTTTCTAAGTTTCTCTTCCCTGGCTAGGCTGAGAGCTTTTCCGTGAGCACAAATTTGCCGTTTTTTATCTCTGAATCCCCAGTGCTTGGCACAGAGTCTGGAGAACAGCAGAGCTCAGTAAATGCTTATAGAAAGTGGGAAATTCCAGTTTTAACGACATTTCCCTCATGAAATCTTTTGATCCTCTGACTAGAAATAATTTCTCCCTCTGGTGGGAACTGAGTGCTCTGATCACATTTGGCCTTGAATCAGAGTTATTTGTGAGTGATTTTTCTTCTTTTTAATTTACCCTCCCACCCCCTCCTGCTACGCCTCAGTCATATGATTGCCAGAACTGCATCTTATTCATCTCTGAACCCGCAGCAGTGTCTGGCCCATGCATTCCATCATTTGTTTAAGATACAATTCTTCTTGAGCAAGGAGCAAGGGATATGACTCACACATTTAATGTACAATACAGTTTTGGCCTCTTTTGTGTAGGCCTGCTCAGCAAACCACTTCCCCATTGTGCAATGAATTGGAAGGTGGGGCTGATCCCAATGTTAAGATCAGTCAGGGTTACCAGAAGTCATTCACCTACCTCTGAATAAAAAGCCTTAATTCACAACTTGACTTCAAATCCAGGCGTCTCTATTTTACCAAGAATGTCTGGGTAAGAATCTGAATCATTATATATGTAAAAAATAGAATGCAAACTCTGGGCAGGACAAGGATTATTAGAACTGATGAGAGGATAAAGTAAAATTGGAATGCAATCATAGCATTATAGTTCCCACCATCACTGAGTTTTAGTCGTTCACGTTAGCAGCAATTACAATGCACTATTACATATGGCTATTTAAGATGGATTGCATTGGTTGCCATTACATTATATTAAATTTACATTATGGATAGAGGACAGCTGAAGAGAGATTCTGCCGGGGTCCAGTAACACCTTGGTGAATTTTTCATCCACTGAACAAATGTTTACTGAGCTTTTATCATGCCCCAGCTCTACGCTAGAAATGGCTGATAGTGAGGTAAATAAGACAGACCCTGCCCTTGCTCTCATTTTTTCTTTCTTGCTATTAAAAAGAATCCAAGTTGACTGTATTTATCCTGGTCACCAAACTTGCAGAATTGCTACGGAGAATGAAGAGAATGTTTATAAAGCAGTTCCCATGTTTTGATAGGCACTATGTAAGAACTCCATGTGATTATTCCCCAGCACAATATTGGTGCATTAAAAATCAACCATGAAATTTCATTTCCAAGCCCCTTTTGCTTTTGACTTTAAGATTTTTCAATAGTGAAGCCTATTGACTTTCCTTTGCTTATCTGTTTTTAAAATTAAACTTGTTTGCACCATTTAACAAAGAAATAGTGTTTTGATTCCTTTTGGAATATACATGCTCCACTCGGATGTTTCATGCAGTTGTTTTCCTTTAATATCCATATTTCCTCATCAATCTCACAGAACATTGGAACTGGAAGGGAACGTGGGTATCATCTAACCCAATGCTGGTCAAACATTTCCATTCTTTTCATAACATTTGAAAGTGCTTCTTTTTTAAAGACCTGAGGTTCTGGAACAATTCTGCATACCAAACAAACTGTACTTAATTATTAACTACTAAGATTTCATTTTCTCATTTTCCTTAAAGACATATTACAGCCAATCAGAGCTTCCAATTAGTATGAGGTAATTAGAATTAGCAGTAGGCAGTGTGGCTATTAATTCTGGATTCAAATTACCTGGGTTTGAATCTTCCCTCCATCACTAACTAGCTGTGCAACCTTGAGCAAATTCCTTAAGTCTCTGTGCCTCAGTTTCCTCATCTGTAAATTAATGACAACAATAGTACATACCTCATAGAGTTGTGAAGATTCCTGCATTATCACAGGCCCAACAAAGAAAAGGGCCCCCTTTGTTATTCTGTCAAACCTAATGGGTTTCCTTATAACATTAGGTTACTGATAAAATATTAGAAATACTTTAGCTTGTGAAAATTTATTACTACCTTTCAAGACTCCAATGAGGTTCTAGGATCTCAGGTTGGGAACTATTTGAGAATAAACTCTTTTAAAGATGAGGAACTTGAAACCCAGAGAAGTGAGTTGCCTGAGGACTCCCAGCTAGTCAGGGCCAGACCCAGCGCTAGAACTTGGAACTCCCAGACTGTGGTATTGTGCATTCATCAGGCTAATTAGAAGCCTGTTCATAAAGGTCGCAGACGCACCCAGATTATGGAGTGTGACACAGACATAGGATGGGGACAGTAGAAGCACTTATTGTTTTGGGTTCCGGGCACACTGAAAGCAATTAAGTATTGAAATTCCATTTCATTTGGGATAACAGAAGCCCCTTGACATCTGTAAGGAATATCTTCAGAATCTGGAAATTGCAAATTGTCAAATATCACTGTAGCATATAACTTCCTCCAGAACATGCATTGAAGAATAACTGAGAAATTCAAATAACCCACTAAGACCCTCAATATAGTCTATAAATATTAGACTAAAGTAACTGGTAAGGCTTTTAAAATGCATTCTGCCACAGACATAAACTTGACACTATATTATGACATCATTACTGAAAACAAACCATGAGCTTACCTGAAGATGCAAAAATTCAGGGATGACAATGGGTGCCAAGGACCACTGCTGTCCAGTAACACGCTGACAGATGGAGCAGTGATGGGAAGTGCACGGTGCAGGATGAAGTCAGCAGGATGAAACTGCCGAGCTCCTACACTCACTGCAGACTCTGGACCCTCAGCTAGGCTTACTGAGTGCTAAGTGACGGTCTCAGCAGTCCTGACAGTTTTCCAGTCCTGTCTCAACCAATTGCCAGTTACTACCTGTCATGAACCTTCTGAGAAGATCCTGAGGAGTGGAAATTTGAGAATGATAAACCCAAGAATTCCAAGGGCCTACTGTACTCAGTGCTCGTGAGGGCTGATTAATACTCATATAGCCTGCTGGGGGGACTGTAAATGGATACAAACTTTGGGGAGAACAATTTAATATTTAATTATTGTAAGTTTTAAAAATAGGGGGCTGGCCCCATGGCCGAGTGGTTGGGTTCTCGCGCTCCGCTGCAGGCGGTCCAGTGTTTCATTGGTTCGAATCCTGGGCGCGGACGTGGCGCTGCTCATCAGGCCACGCTGAGGTGGTATCCCACATGCCACAACTAGAGGGACCTACAACGAAGAATATACAACTATGTACCGGGGAGCTTTGGGGAGAAAAATGAAAAAAATAAAATCTTTAAAAATATCCATTTCCTTTGACCAGTATATCCACATCTAGAAATCTAGTTTAGGGGAACAATTAGAAACACATGGACAAAGAGATATTCACAGTTGTCTAGCAGCATTATACAATAGCAAAATACAGAAAACAATCTCAATGGCCATTAATAGGAAACTGATTAAAAAATTATTGTATGTTTATACAGCAGAAAACTAAGCCGCCATTACAAATGATATTTTAGAATAAAATTTATTGATGTGGGAAAATACTTAGGATATATACTGAGCAAAAAAAATCAGAATACAAATTAATATATGTACATTATAAGACAAACTCTATGTCTTCAAATAGAAGGAAGACCAAAAGAAAATACACCAAAATATAAACAATGGTATAGTTTAGATTAAGGTGGGATTATAAGTGATTTTTATTTTTCTGCATATTAAATGGTTTCTACACTGAGTATGTAGTACTTTTTAAATCAACTGGTTTTCATTAAATAATATGTGCACATAATTAAACATGAAATGAAAAGAAATACAGACACCTAGTTCCTCTTCACAGAAACAACACTATTAACAGTTTCTGTGTATGCTTCCAGAGATTCTATGGTGGAGGAATTGTGCGTGTGTACACGCACGTGTGTCCGTGTTCACATTCATTCCTTCACAAATGGAAGAATACTACAAATACTGTTTTATACTTGACTTTTTCCACTTAGCAATACATCTTGGAGATCATTTCACATTAGTAAATATACAGCTACCACATACTTTTTAATGGCTGCATAGTATTCCCTAGTATGGATGGAACATAATTGGTTAATCAATCCTCTATTGGTGGACATTTAAGTTGTTACCTGTCTTTTGCTATTACAAACACTGTTACCATAAACAGCTTTGTCTATATGTTTTTAAGCACAGATACAGGTATATCTGTACAATGAATTCCTTGGTATAGAATCACTGAGTCAAAGTCCTATACAACATAAAAAATGCATATCTGAATTTTAAACATTTCTTTAATGATCATAGCACATGATCCACAAACACAGTTAGAAAATAACTCTAAATATACTACTACTAAATATCTTGTTAATTTTTAATATAATTATTTTGTTTTATCTATCGTGATGTGTCTCCCCACTAAAAAATAAAATTTATTGTTGTTTATTGCAGAGGCAATGTTTCTCTTCCCCATTATAAGTATCTCCAGTATCTGAAATGATGTCTGATGCATACTGGTAATTCAGTAAATATTGATGGGATAAATGAATGAATGAAGACAATTCAAACGGAGTTTTCATTACTGGCCACTCCTAATTGCACACATTCTTATCCTAAGTCAGGCATCCTAGAAGCAGAGCCTGAGACAGGGATTCTGGTATGAGTGATTGAGGGAGTGCTCACCAAAGAAACCTGTAAGGAAGTAGGATGGGAAGGTCAAGCAGTCAGGTAAAGATGTGACTCCAGTGAAAGTCTAGCCTTGGCCTGACTCAAGGCGAGCTCTGAAGCATAAATCACACTGCAGAGGTGGTCCCATCCTGAGCCGAGGTACCAGCTATTTTAACCCTTTATCCAGCAGTTTTCAGCCACAGGCTGAGGGTGAAGGGGACACATCCTCCTGGGATAGACAGCTCTCATTACGCGGAGGGCAATTTCTGTGAGCTATGAGCAGTCAACGCTCACAGCAGCGGGGGGACAGACAGATGCCAACAGCGCACCAACACTGTCCACTACACCAACTCAACCATTTCCTAGTTTTATTCATGTAAAAAAAGCTAATTCATAAATATACTCATTCTTCTTCCTAGCTATTAACTCTAAAAGTCCTCGTTCCTTACATATACATGCAGAAAGGTAAGCAAACAAATGTATTGTTTCCCCTAACTAATAAGATTTGGTACAGTATTATCTTTAAATAAAATGTGCTTGCTTCCTTTAAAAAATATACTCAACACACAGCAAAATAAACAAAATAAATTTAGCAAAAAAAAAAGCAGCTAAATTTAGTTTAACTTTTGGCAAAGAACTAAGTAGTGCTTTCATTGTTCTCAAATACATATTTTCCTGAATTGAACTGTTTGTGCTTGGTGTTCGTACTTGAATTTCAACAAATATCAGTATTTGACAGGTCTTTTTTCTGAGGTTTTTTGAAATATTGGCTTCTAGTTTCAAAACTCTCACTGCTTTGGGGGCAGGTAGCGTAACTCCAAATACACACAGAGGTGAGTGATAATTAGAAAGGAGCCTAAGGACCAACTAACCCAAACCTCTAAGTTTACAGGTACAGAAACTGAGGCTCAGGGAAAGGAAGTGACTTCGCTAAGGCAGCAGGTCACGTTAGGGGTGGAAACAGCGTCAGGACCCCAGTCCACTGGCTCTGCTTCTAAGCTCTCCAAATGACCGACTGCTGCTTCCCCCAAAGGACATTCAACCACTGAGATGGGTTTAGCTTGAATTCAAACTTCTTGTTTCTTTTTTATAGCCTTGACAGTTTTTGCCAGTGACAACTAACTCTGGAAAAAAAGACAAAAAATAAAAAAAAACTTGAGGAATTATAATTTTCCTGTGTACCCACTACAGCATATTCAAGCGTGAAGTGGGACAAAAAGCAGAATGGGTTAGACTTGGATGCTGTGTGGGGAAATTCCTTGACATCTGAGCATTTTGGACTATTCAGGAAATGCCTTGAGACTTGGCTTCCTGCTGTCTTGCTGTCTCTGGAATCGCCACGAGGGCTAGGGAAAGAAGCGGGCTCACACTAATTATTAACAACAGCTTTCCAGGGGGGCCAGAGTTTGTCCTCTGCGGACGGATTTTAAGATGCCAGCCCTTCTACACCTTTACCCTAAGGAGGCTGTGCTCTGACAGGTTACCCCTGGGAGCAGGGGAAGTCTCAAGGCAAGACATCTACACGCAGGGTAATTACAGTCTTCAGACAGAATAGAGTTTTGCTTAATTACCAGAGTTGCTTTTTTCCCAAGAGGTCGACACTTGCACAAGTTTTTCTATAGATAAGAAGGAAGAAAGCAGAAGTTTCTGAGTCTAGGAGGATATTCTGCAGTGCTTCTTGGGCCTGTAATTTTAAAAGAGGCTGTGTGGCTAAATGCAAATGAATGAGCCCAGCCCTGTTGAGCTCTGACCTTCCATCTGGTGGGGAAGGAGAAAGAGGCTGCTGTTTCTCCACGGTTTATCCTGTCCCTGGGATCGTGATGGATTCTTTAGTTTCATCGCCTCTTCCGATCCCCACAACAATGCTGTGAGCTAGGTAGGAGAGTCCTTATTCTATAGACAAGGAAACAGGCATAGAGGGAAGGTGACCAGCCAAGACCACAGAGCTGGTCAACAAGTCAAGCCTGGGCTGTGAAGCCTTAGCTGCTCACTTGCCTTTCAGGATGACCAAGATGTATTTCCTAGTGTTTTCTTTCTTTCCAGCCCTCTAAAATCTCTGGGTAAATCAGAGAAAGCATTTGGTATGGCCAAAGTGGGATCCTACTAGTTTTTTTTTTTAACAAAAGGTGTAAACCCATTGGGTTTTTTCCTATCCCAGACAAAACAGGCTCTGTCCTTCACATCTCAGCCAAAGGCCACCTCCTTGGGAACCTCTCACTCGCCAGGGTGCTAGGTTTCTCCCCTCTTAGACCTTCAGATCATTCTCTGTTTCCAAAATCTGTATTTTCATCAGGGCTGCTCTGGATTTTTAGGGTCTGGCATCCGCAAAGCCTCAATAAATGGTGGCTGCCATGAATTCAGGCTGACCTGTGCAGAGCAGGGGCCCAGTGAGCACAGACAGCGGAGTTCTCACGGGATCCAGCTGCTCTGGGACGCTCCTTCCTCCTGCAGCCACTGGATTCAAGTGACGTCCCTCTATCTCAGTAGGGAAGAGGCAGCCTGGCCCCAGGCTCAGGCACCAAGCCCAAGAGGCCCTTGCACAGCTCCTACCCTATTCCTGGGCAGTAAAATTCTGCTCCTCCATACTCCGCGCTGCCTGGAAACCCTCCAGCCCGTAATCCTTCTGAGGTCTCAAGTGTGCAGCTCTCAGTTGCCCCTCCCTGGAGAGGGCTAGGCTTGGTGCCTGGGACAATGCTCCTCATATTCTCTCTGAATAAAATTAAATTAATAGCATTTGCCACTTAATCTCTCCATTTTTAATAGATTATATATTAACTTTTTGTTTGCTATCTTTAAAATTACCCTGTGAGGTAATTTTGTACCCATTTTACATATGGGAAAGCCGAGGATTGCTGAGCTTAAATAAAGGCTAAAGTGCACACCATAGCACGAGCAGGAGCTCAAACCTGGGAGGCTTAAACTCAAATCTCACGTTTTCCCCACTTGGGAGCAAGGACAGTATCTTATACATTTTGTAACCTATGTAGTGCTTCCTAAAGAATATTCTCTCCTGCTGAATGGAATGAAAGGCCTTTCCTATGGATAGAAGCCAGCAGCACAAATCACACCCAAGAAGCACCAGGAAAGGCAATCCAGCAGGAAGGGGACTCTGGACCAGGGCTTGACTGCATCTACTTTCTATATATCTACTGATAACCTCCTGGGGCCAGTCAACCTTTCACTGAGAATTCAAAAGAAGGAGTTTGAATTCCAACAGGATCGTAAACTTTATCGGTGAGCTTAAGGCTGGGAAATTGTTTGCCTAAAATCTTTGCACCTCGCATTGAAATTCTTCCATTCCTTATTCTTTGATTTCTTCTTCCTGCTTTATTAATTCATTTGGGAAATATTTATGGAGTGTCTACTATGTGCCAGGCACAATTCTAGGCACTTCGTCCCATCTCATTCTGCACCTTCATTCATCCATTCATTCATTCCTTTTTAAGTCACTTATTATTTACCTGTGTGTAAGGCAGGAAATTTCACTTGTTTTACACTTTTACTGAAAGACCTCTGGGATAATTAGGAAAGAAAGTGAGAAACCTAGGGACAGTTTTCCCAGCCAGCTTCAAGTACCCGCCCCATTGGGGTTTTAGGTCCAAATGCACAGAGCAGTGAAAGGAGTTGAGTTTCAGCTGTGCCTTATACTGCTCGTGTGATGCGGGGAAATCACTGAACCCCTCTAAGGCCTGGGTTTTATTCTCTGCAAAATGGGGATCACCCCCCCCCGACCCCACTCACCACAGGGCTGTGGAGGATCACGTGGGAATTCAAGAAAAATGTCTAGCAAAGGGCCCAGTGTGGCCCAAGTTCTCAGCACATGAACCTCTCAAAAGGATGATGATGTACGTCCCCAAGCAGCTTTCTCCCTGCCAACACCAGCAGGCAGGCGGCACACAGCGGCATCTGGACAGCACTGGGCAGCACGTGATCTCCCCTAGTCACCTCGGGGAGGCTGCAAGGCAGGGTTACGTTAGGGCAAAAGACAGTCCAATTGCAGCCTTTGTCTTTATCAGCCTGAGCAGCCGCACAGTCCTTCAGCACAAGGCAGTGACATTCCAATTCCCTGACTGGACACTCAAGGGAGGGGATTCTTGGAAAGAGATGAGGGTGGGAGGGGGGCTGACGGCTGCTCTGCAGCTCTTTCTGCTTCCCTTGCATTTCGCTTTTGGTAGTCCCTTGCTTGCAAGGCCTCCTCCGGGCGAGGAGAGGTGCTTTGTTTTTGTGATCTCGAGGAACAGCTGAGGCCCCGAGGGGCAGGGAGGGGTGGGAGGGGTGTGCTTTGGTCCTGTGCCCCTGCTTGGGTGAGGCACTTCTTGCCTCAGAGGAAACGCTATGGCTTCCATGTGCACGAAGGTGAGCAGACTCCCATAGGTCTAGGACTCAGAATGGAATTTTCAAGAGGAGCAAGGCCTTCCGGCCCTTTGAAGCTCTCATCCTGTTCTCCGGCTGTGTGCACAGCAGAGTGGATGTTAAGTATGTTTGCTGAATGAATGCAAGAGCCCTCATGCAGGAAAGGTCACATTGCCACACACAGTTGCAGCTTTCCTCTAGGGTAGTCTAGGGTGGAAACGTGTTCACTCCGTTATAAGCTCACCCAGCAAAACACCAAGTTCAACGAACGGTGAGCAGCGCACTCTGTTCCTGCTCTCAGTGAGCTAATGACCCAGCTGTCTCCTAGAAGGGCTGGTCACTTTGTAATTCCGTAATGGAAACCTGCAATCAAAGGAAACCTCAATGATGAGAACTTCTTTGTTCTCCTCACGGCCTGGGCCACTCATCCTACAGAGCTTGAGGCTCTCATATTCTCCACAGGTCTGCAGGTTAGAGGGTGGGGCAATCTGAACTTGAGCTTTTTCTCTCTCCAAAATGAAGCACAAAATACCAACCCTGCTAATTTCTATCTGATCCCAGAACAACTTTTTGAGTCCCAGTTTCCTCATCTGCAAAAGAGAAATAGTAATAATACCTACGTCACAGGTTTCAGGTTGGGATGGAGGGAGTAATGACTATGAGGGTGCCTTGTAAAATGTGCTACACGTCAGTTAGCACTAGGCGGGAAAATCACCAAAAAAAAAAAAAAACCCCACCCTGAAATCAGAGACCATTTGTGGAAACTGTCCCTTATTGATTGGACGACCTTGGCCACGTTACATGAACTCGCTGTGCCTCAGTTTCCTCTTTCCCAAATGGAGGGCATACTGCCTTGTTCAAAGGGTTGTGAGAACTAAAATAAGGCAGTACTGTGTCGGGCACACAAATGGCACTCAATAAGTGGTTCTCGCCCCAGCACCTTTCCTGGATTTCATTTCCCCATGGAGGAGTGGGCGACAAGAATTTTCCCAGTCAGCTCGATGTCCGTGCCGCATCGCCTCCTGCACTGCCCCTTGTCACATCCGCAGCTCGATGAACTGCAGACGTGGAGAAACTCGCAACGGAAGCGGCCGCCTAGTCCGCGCCGCCGGGCCGCGCACGCGCGCCTGGGCCGGCGCCGGGAGCACTGCCTGCTAGTTACCTTTCACCCAGTTCGCCGGCTCGCGGCGCCGGGTTACTCCAGGGCAGACGTGGGGCCCCGCGCAGGCGCGCAGCGCGCTCCCCCCGAGGCTGGGCGTCACAGCATTAGCTGTCGGTGGTTTCCGTTCTCCTCTGAAATAAACGGTGTGGGCTTTCCGAATGCTCCCCAAGTCCTGGGTCTGGTCACGTTCTCAGGCGTGGCGGGGTGACCGAGGCCCCCCCGAGCCATCACCCTCGCGCGTCCCCTGCCCCGGACACCCCATCCCTTCTCATTCCCCTTTCTCCCGGGGGCTGTCCTCCCACTGCCCCTCCCCCACAGCTGGCCGCTCCTCAGCTCTGCCATCTCCCCACCTCGCCTCCCCCCCCCAAAGGCCCTTCGGAAAGGAGCCCACGCCCGAGGAAAAGCCACGTGGGCACAGCCTTGACGTTCCCACTGCTGGCCGGGAGGGGCCCGGACCTAACGACCAGCTTTGACGTGAAAAGAAGCACATTCTCTTTTTTTTCTCTTTCCCAGCGGCTCCGCGGCAGCCGGCCGAGGCCGCCGCGCGCCCCGGGGTTACTGCCGGGCGGGGCGGGGCGGGGCGGGGGGGCCTCCTCGCCTCCCCGAAACCACAGGCGCATAGACGCCTGCAGTCGGCTGGCTGGCGGGGTTGTGAGTTCCCACTGCACCACCCTTTCTGGGGTTCTTGTCATCTCTTCTGTTCCAGGGGTCCCCCCTCTCCTGACATCCCACGCTTTAGGGGCAGGGAACACGGTCTGGGATGAGGAATGAGAGCCAGATGTGTGCGAAGTATACCTCTCTTTCCTATGGCCTGTCCCCTGTTTTCCTGCTTTTGGTTCCTGCAGCTCAATAACAACCCCAAACGAATGGAGGCCGGCTTGGCTTCCTCCAGGCTCTGCGACCGACTGGCATGATTTGGGATAAGTCCTTTTCCCTCTCCAGGATCAGTCTTCACTTGTAAGATGTAGGGGTCCGTCTGGATGACCCCCAGGCCTTTCAGCATTTAAGTTAGGTGATGAATCCTAAGATTTTCAATTTGGTAATGTCATGTCTCTTGCATTTCAAACAGGGCCAGCAAGGAATGCTGTTAAAGAGAATTGCCATTGAAGTTACGTGTTTGTTCCATGATTGGACATTTTGAGGTTTTCTAGGTTTCTTTGAAATGTGTAGCTGTCTCAAGACATTAACATTTAAGGTTAAATATGTAGGTTATTTCCCCAATGTACTAATAGACATGAGGGCACCTACCCCAAATTATACTTCTCTGACTCTGCCTTTGCCCCCAGCACGTATATAATGCAGCCAACTGGTGCAGATTCATTGTTAATTAATAAAAGCTAATTCATGAATAGTGGGTGTAGGGTTCCTATGCTTTCATTTTAATATGAATAGATTTTTAAAACTCATAAGCAGATAAATGTATCATCACATGAGAAAAAAATATGAAGGCTGAACATAGACTATTTAGACCAACTTGAATATGATAAATCCTAAATGAGTCTATATGTTTGAACAGAAATTAGTATAAAGTCCTGAACTTTGTTAAAAAACACCTAGCGTACTTTATGAGAGGAAAGAAAATAAGGAACCAATAAATCTGCAGTTTCTTTCCATTTCTGCCTTGTATAATTCTCATGATAATGCTGTGAGTTAAGTGAGTAAAAATTATGGTTTCCATTTTGCAGAGGAAGAAACTGAGGCTAAAAGAGGTTGAACATCTGGCCCAAGGTCACACAGCTAGCGCGTGATAAAACTGAAGGCAGGGTTTCTCAGGCCAGGCCTTCTCCTGTAGGAGAGTGCCTTCCAATAATGGCTTTGTGTGTGTACGCATGGAGGTGGGGAGGATGGACAAGTGGAGAGATCAGATTTGTCTATTATTACAGCTAATATTTATTGAACTTTATAATGTTGCAGGGTCTGGGTTAGCACTTTGCATGCATTATTCCATTTAACTCTTCTAAGAGCCTTATAAGGAAAATAATAATATTGTCTCTTTTACAGCAGCCAAAGAAACTGGGGCCTGAAAAAGAGAGGTGAGTTGTTCAAGTTCTTAGAGAAAGTGGTGAAACAAGGATTTACCTTGGGACCACCTCCAAAGCTCAAGGAGGACCTTTGTTTTAGGTGTTTCTGTTGGCTGAAAACTCAGGCTGAATCATCAATGAAATGTGAGTTCAGGGAGCAAAAGGGACCTCAGGTTGCATGACTAGAAATCCAAGGTAAAGAATGGAGAGGAGGGTCTTGCTCTCCTGTGTGCTAGTCAGATCTCACCTGGAAGGCTGGCTCAGGTCTGGGCACCGTATATGAAGATCTGGACACTTACCGTAAGGTGGCAGCCAGGAACACAGCTAGGGGTTGTCCAAGATGAAGGGCCCAGGGAGGAGCTGCATTGGGCTCCTCTAATCTCTGCCACCACCTTGGGACATTTGAGATTCTCAAGGGCAAAAACAACATATGAGGCAGTGTGGTATAGTGAAAATAGTGAGGGATTTTCAGCCAGACTGACATGGTCTTGACTCTGTCATCCCTTCCCAGCTAGATGACTTTGGGTATATTCCTTAACTTCTCTGTGCCTCAGTTTTCCCAGTTATAAAATGGGGAGAATCAGACCTACCTTGCAGCATTGCTGTGAGAACTAATTGAGATAACATATGTTTACTAGCCATCCTCTCCCTGTTTGCCACCCCCATATAAACACAGAGGAAGGATGAATTTAGTCTTTGGCCAATAATTTAATGAGGTCCTTAAAAAGGGTAATTTCAAATCTTCAGCAAGGTTTGTGTGGCTGAAGTGGTGGCCTTTAAGGGTTTAGCCAGGTTTTTAGAAAAAGGAGCCAGGGGTCAGGGGTGGGGTGGCCTGATGGTGTAGTGGTTGAGTTTGTGTGCTCCGCTTTGGTGGCCCAGGGTTTGCATGTTCAGATCCTGGGAGCTGACCCACACACCACTCATCAAGCCATGCTTTGGCAGCGTCCCACATACAGAGTAGAGGAAGATTGGCATAGATCTTAGCTCAGTGACAATCTTCTTCAAGTAAAAAGAGGAATATTGGCAACATACGTTGGCTCAGGGCCAATCTTCCTCACCACCACCCACCCCCCCCCCCAAAAAAAAGAAAGAAAAGAAAAAAGTAATGGGTTGGAGAGAGCTTAATGGATTTGTCTACATAACAGAACAACAAGAATCTGGAGTCTCAGGCAATCTGGGAGTGAAGATTTGAGGAGGAGAGATAGAAGAGAAAAGGAAGAGAGAGGAGGATTAAGGGATTTGGCAGGAGGCCGGATTTGAAAATGTGGACATGGTCAGAGGCTTTATAAAGAATAGGAATGACGGATACTAAATTTAACATTGATTGCATTGTTGTAACATAAACCCTCCCTTTCCCCAAAGGCTCAGTACAGGTTGTGCAGGTATTAATTTGAGTTAAACATTTGTGGGACACAAGTGCAGAATAACAAAACAATCCCCAAACAGAGTAATTCTGAAGAAGCTGGTGATTAGGGCCTGCGTTAATCAAGAAGTGTAAGGTACACTTGGGAGTTCAAAGAACTCTTGGGGAGATTTTTAAGTTTTTCCATAATCCATGGAAAGGGAGATATAAACCACTTACTGTCTGCATCTGAAGGGTCAGGATAACTCCAGCTGACACCTGGATTTCTGATGGAAAGAATCTAGTGTAGGGGCTGGCGTGGTGGCGCAGCAGTTAAGTGCACACGTTCCACTTCTCGGCGGCCCAGGGTTTGCCGGTTCGGATCCCGGGTGTGGACATGGCACTGCTTGGCAAGCCATGCTGTGGTAGGCATCCCACATAGAAAGTAGAGGAAGATGGGCACGGATGTTAGCTCAGGGCCAGTCTTCCTCAGCAGAAAGACGATAATTGGTGGCAGATGTTAGCTCAGAGCTAATCTTCCTCAAAAAAAAAAAAAAAAGAATCTAGTGTAGAGCAAATACTTTTCTTTTTAAAGATTGGCCCTGAGCTAACATCTGTTGCCAATCTTTTTATTTTCTTCTTCTTCTCCCCAAAGCCCCTTGGTACATAGTTGTATATTCTAGTTGTAGGTCCTTCCAGTTCTGCTTTGTGGGACGCTGCCTCAGCATGGCCTGATGAGCGGTGCCACATCTGCCCCCAGGATCCAAACCTGCGAAACCCTGGGCCACCGAAGCGGAGCACGCGGACCTAACCACTTGGCCATGGGGCCAGCTGTGAGCAGATACTTTTTTTTTTTGAGGAAGATCAGCCCTAAACTAACATCTGCCACCAATCCTCCTCTTTTTGCTGAGGAAGACTGGCCTTGAGCTAACATCCATGCCCATCTTCCTCTACTTTATATGTGGGATGCCTGCCACAGCATGGCTTGCCAAGCGGTGCCATGTCCACACCCGGGATCCGAACCCGCAAACCCTGGGCAGTCGAAGTGGAACATGTGTGCACTTAACCGCTGCACCACCAGGCTGGCCCCCCGAGCAGATAGTTTTAAAAGTAGGTAATTTAAAAAATTCAGTTTATCTCATCCTTATATAGCTTTTCTGTGCTCTAGGAACTGCTCTAGACACTTTACATATATAGCACTTTTAATCCTCATTACCACTCTGCATGTGTTATTACCCTATTTAAAGATGCATTCTCTAAGGCACAGAGAAGGTAAATAATTTGCCCAAGGTACCACAGCTAGCAAGTGGCACTGCCTGGGTTCAAATACAGGCAAATCTTTTGAGGGATGGGATACTTAGGATGGCTGGAGGGCAGTCCGGGAGCTCTAAGGGGACACGTGAGAGGGCACTGCAGGAAGTGTGAGCGGCAGAGGAACAGTGAGGCCGCATGGACACAGGGTCTCCCAAAGCCCAGGGAGGCTGTAGCTTAGTTGCTGGTAGGACTGCACTGCTCTGTCCCACTCGTAGCACCCGCCCTCCTTCCAGGTTCCCCCAAGCGACCTCAAGTGGGCTGTTGAGAACTTTGAGAGATGTCAAGGGCCGTGGAATTGGCCTGGAGGGAAAACATTATTGAAACCTGGGGCATACTTGACAGAGGTGGGCCCCCAAAAAAGCCCTCTGTGGGAACCATAGCTATAGATTGACGTTGACTAGAAGAGCCAAAGAAAAGTAGTATGGTAAGTCACACCCGGGGCGGGGAGGGGGTGGGGGGGGTGACTGCTCTTAATCACCTTCTCGAAACCTCAGTTTCCTCAAGTATCAAATGAGGATAATGGCACTTACCTCACAGGGCTATTTATAAGATAAAAAGAGATGATGCAGGTGAGCATGCTCTGAAACTATGAATATACCACAGAAATGCTATTTGTATTGTGGGAAAAGTGGTGTTTGGGACATTGTTCATAATCAGTCAACTCAATTTCCAGTTGTATTTGGGAGTGAAGATCCAACCCCACCCCAAGGGGAAATCAGGGACCCTCCATCAAAACAAAAAAGAAGAACATTTCAGTTTGTTATGGGTTTGCGTCAGCTGGCTCACTAGCATATATTCCGTAATTTGTTATACTGAATCTTTCTGCTGTGCTGTAAGCCAAAGAGAGGTGAGGTGAGCCAGCTGGCCCCTGGGGAAAGTGCTTTCTCATCTATTGAAGCACCTTCCTCCTGTCAAAGGGCTCACCTGTCATTGGATGCTTTGTTCCTGTGCTGCCTCTGTCTTCCCTCTGGCAAGTCTCTCTGCCCTTCAGTCAAATTGTCAGCAATTTCCCAGATACAGACCACCTTCTCTCGAGCCCTTCTCCACTCATCCCACCAACTCTCCTTTAGGTACTGATGCATTTTCCCTCTCATATTCGGGCACCCACCAGCTCCCAAATAAAGATATTTAGCAGCCATTCCCGCTCTGTAACAAGAAATCAATACACTAAAGGAAAATATAGATTTTCCGGGTGGAACAAAAAGGTTCCAGGAAGAGACCATCTGTCACCTTCACAAGCTGTGCCAAAGCTTCTCATAAATGAGACAATAAGAGTTCATTGGCATTTTTCCCTTGACTTCTTTCACTTCGTGACCATTTAAGGTAAAGAGCTATGACTGTTTGTGTTCATTTGCTAGATTCAGAGTTACCACGTACAGCTGTGAGAAACACACGAATTTAAAAATACACAACTTGGAAGCAGCAGTCATGAATACAGCATCATCAGAAGGCAAATTAATTGTAATCAGTGGGTGAAGTCTGCGGGCCTGAGGAAGAGGGAGTGTCTTTTTTTCAAACTTAAAGTTGATATAAATAAAGTGTATGAACTGATGAACACTCAAAGCTATTCATGTAGGTTATTTTATTCTTCACTTTAGCGACCACATGAACCTACTACTGCCTTCATTTCCACCTCACTCCACTCTCCAGATTTAAGAATAGGTTAAAATAGATTTAATGATAATTTAATAATTATTGAACACTTGTTTTCTTCTGAGCATTGGGCTTATCATCTTATATACTTTATCTCATTTAATTCTCATAACATTACCCAATAAAGTACTATTTATCTCAACCTTGAAAATGAGGAAATGGAAGCAAGTGGTGTTCAGTAATTTGCCTAACATTGCCACTTTAAGAGGCAGCAGGGCTGCAAGTGGCTTCAGCTTTTCTGGCTCCAAAGTCTGTGCTCCACAGCATTATTCAGAATTCCTTCCCTTGTTGCTGACACAACATCTTCAATTTTCCCCTCCATACCTGGCTTCTGTACTCCTCACTCCGGTAAGCTACTTTTGTAATATTACTTTCCTCTCGAACAATACCAATCGCTGTAATTATAACAACTACAACATCAGTTACATTAGAGGGTCTCCTGTCTGCCTGTCACAGGGCTAGACTCTCACACAGTGAAATGCAGGTCCCCTGAACTCCACACTCCCCCATCCCTTCATTATCGTCATGTGCCAGGAAAACAGGAAAGAAAAATGGAAAAAAAATTGGACTGAGAATCAAAAGTCCTGGAACTCCTCAGTTGAAAAATAACAGCCACTTTCTGTTCACTTTGCAGAGTAATCGAGAGAATTAAATTAGATAATGCATATAACAGTGCTTCGGAAACTGGCCAGATCTCCACAAAGTATTCTTGTAAGCTATGTTCATATCCAGCTGTGTGACCTTGGCAAGTCAACATCTCTTTCATCACCTCCAATGGGAATCATAATTCCTCCTACTCGGGGGTGTTGTGAGGATTAAGTGCTGCCTAGTCCACCATGCAGGGCACTTGAATCTATTTGACTGGCACTCTTTTTAAAGTGTGTTTACAAGGCCATGTTCTTTCGAAGTTTCTCTTCAGTCTCTCTTCCCCCTCTTCCTTGTTCCCCTTTGCTGGCCGCCTCTTCCACTCACATCCCTGCGTCAAGTCTGAACTCTGAGCTCTCTGGCCTGCCTCTGCGTTCGCTGCCATGCGGGGCTCGCTGACTCACAGGAGCCCAACCACCACTACCCAGAACACTCGCCCCTCTGGCCCCTGTCCTGTGCTACAAGCTTCCCCAGTTTCTAACCTTTCTCTTCTCTGAGATCGTCTGGCCTGGTGCTGGGGATCAGGTTACAATGCAGATTCTGATCCAGTAGGGCTGGGTGGGGCCTGAGTTTACATTTCTAACAAGCTCCCAGGTGATGTAGATGCTGCTTGCCCTAGGACCACACCTTGAAAAGCGAGAATCTGGCCTCCATGTTACATCAGAAATCACCTGACCAGCATTGCTCTGATCCTGGAGTCTTCGTAGCGGCTGCCTGGGTCTTTGCAGCTGAGCTTTTATACACTATTAACCTGCGGCCCTTTATGACAGAGGCTCCTACGTCCATTCTACCCTCTCCATTTCTAGCTGGGTACCTGGCCACCTGGAACAAAGACAACATGTCCTAGTCTCCCTTCTGGCTATGTCTGCCCATGTGACTACATTCTGCCTGTGAGCGGAAGTGGGTTGTGCTACTTTCAGGAAGTATCCTCAAAGGGAGGCGATATGCCCTTTTTCTTCTTTCTCCTTCCTGTTGGTTGCAATGTAGTCACGGTGGCCGCAGCTCAATAGCCATCTTAGGTTATGAGGCGGGTATGGCGTGCCAAGCATGGCAGAGCAACGGCGTAGAGCAAACCTGAGTCCTGACATTGTGGAGAGCCACACCCACTCCGCCCTGACTACCTCCAGCCTTCTTCCACAGCAGCAGGAAATGCAAGGCTTGCTTGTTTAAGCCACTGATGTTTGGGTTCTCCATTTCTCACGGTTGAAGCCAAACTGTTAGAACCTGCTCACCACTGAACTCCCCTCCCTGCGTGTGTTGAGCAGTGGCAGCTCTGTGCTCCACTCCAGCCTCTGACGTGTTTGCATTTCACCCCTCCTCCAGCCCAAAGATCTGCTCAATTTCCGTTCTCCACGAAACCCTTCTCCCCTCCCAAACCCGGTGTCAGTGGTCCTCTAGGAATCACCTGGTGGCTTGTTTGAAGTGCAGACTGCTGGGCCCAGGCCTGGCGTCTCTGGGACTAGGCCCAGGAATCTGCATTTTAACATACACCTTCAGTGATTTTGATGCAGGCGGTTTGTGGACCAAATATTGAGAAACACTGTCTGAGTTTTGTTTCATTTTATTTTGCTAATTTATAAAATGATGAAATATTTCAATCATACAGAAAAACAAAATGAATAATATAAGAAATACCTTAGTACCTACGACGTAGCTTTGTCCAATGTTACTTATTTTAACTGTTGTGAAGTATTCCACACCATACGAATAAACCAAAATTTATCTATTCTTCTTTTGATGGACATTTTGGCTTTTACCAAATTTTGACTGTTACAAATAATTTGGGAATGAACATCCTTGAATACGGCTCCTTCTGTACACTTGGGGGAATTTAAAACACACTCTACACAAAGTTTACTACCTTCATCACAATTATACAGGACACTCTACATACATGGTTGCAACCCTGAGAAGCTGCACAAAGGGGTGGTGACCTCCACAGAACCTTCCTTGCACCAGCTCGTCTTCCTCCAATTGTTCTCATCACCACTTGGCATGCTCTTTCTCTGCACCACACACTCACGTGTCTCTCTAATTCACATTGAAAATAACTGGTATGCTGGATGCTGCTAGTCCCTACCTATCCATTTGTCCTTTTTTCATTATTACCAGAATGTCGGTTTTATTTGGGATGGCAGCATGCCCAGTTCTGAAAAAACAAACACAACACTCTATCTCCCATGCAGCTGGGTGGCGGACCCCGGCCAGTGAGGCTCCGTGGAAGTCTGCTGGGCAGTTATTGAAAAGTCTTGTTTTCTTACTACCTATACTCTCCCCTACCTCCTCCTCCTCTTCCTTCTTCTTTTTGTCTGAAACAGGGTGAGAAGCTGGAGGTAGAGCCCCATTCTTGAACCGTGTGACTAAGGCCACATGTGGAGTCTCATGAAGCAAAAAGACAGGGGGAACTGGAGTGCTTGATGGCATGTGGAGCCTTCATACAACCAAGTACCCACCTTTAAGGCTGCCAGTTACACAAGGGAAAGAAGCCTGCATCTCCTTAAGCCGTTGTAGTTAGGTTTCTGTCCCGTGCAGCCAAACACGATCCCTAATGGATACTAAGAATGTCACTTCTTCGGGTTTGCTCTTTCTTTCAGTCCTTTATGGACTGGCGCTCTCTCTTCTGTTAGAACTGGTTCTTGGCGTGTGCTGGTCTGAATATAGGTGATGATAGGTGAATGGTTTTGGCTAGTTAACTAAAATTTGATCTTTAAGCTAGTAAATTCCAGGCAATTTAAGGCCACCCATTTAAATCCATTTAATTGAATAATTCAAATTCTCTGCCCCAAGAAAATCTAATGTTTACCCTAATCTGACTGTTAGAAAATAGCTCTGAATGCAAACGTTATCACATGTGAAATACTGATTTAAATATTGCCTTCATAAACTTAGACTTCGGTGTGCTTGAGTTGTAAACAGTAACATAAACCCTAACATTTAAAGTAAGATCTAAAATAATAATCACTTATTTCCTTCAAAATTAGGGTTCATTTCTAGGGTTGGACACTCAAGTGGTATGGAAAGAGGTTTTGATAGTTTTACTGAAATGTATCTAGAGAAACTGTACCATTGTGAACACTGTGCATTAGCGTTCATTGACATTTCATTTGGATCCTATCAGCGTCTTCCTGATAAGTGCACACTTGCTTTGATGCTTGGCTTCAGTAATGCTGAGCTATCTCACAGGAGGGCTTTGCAGAAACACTAATGAATATGCTTGTCATGCACTTTGCTAACATAAAGGGCTACCAAAATGCACAAAACAATAATATGGCACCATCCAGGCTGAGACATGCCATTCGATGCAACTCTAGAAGCAGCATTGAGGTATTACAAAATAGCCATCTAGCTGTGTTCAGTGGACACCCAAAGCTACAAATATCTGGACCTGTGTTTTGGAGGCACCATGAGATAATAGATCATTTTAATTTTTCATTTTTAATTGTTACTTTTTAGTGGTGTTTTGGTATAATTTTACCTATGATTTAAACAATAATTCACTTGAGAGTATCAGGTTCATACCTATAGTATAGTCATTCACATAGAATGACTATACTATTATAAATTAAGTTTAAAATTAGCAATAGGTTATAGATGAGCTGTTATTTATGAAAATTTAAAAAACATTGAAATTCAAATTAAAAAATAGAAATTAGGGCCTGATCT
Source organism: Equus asinus (assembly GCF_041296235.1). Taxonomy (NCBI): domain Eukaryota; kingdom Metazoa; phylum Chordata; class Mammalia; order Perissodactyla; family Equidae; genus Equus; species Equus asinus. The sequence goes on from NC_091799.1 coordinate 38,182,571, forward strand.
CCCTCCAAATAAGGCATTCTTTGCTTTCCCAGCGACACAGATCATTCATTAATTCAACAAATATTTAGATGACTACTATAGGCCAGGCATGGGGAAAGGAACTAGGGAGAGGTGGTGTGGGCATTAAATGGCACGACACGTATGAAAACATCCTGTACACTCCCGGTTGCTATTAAAGAGAACCAAAGACAGAAGGGCCTCAAAGAAAAGAGGAAGCAGTCTAGATGAAGGAGAAGATGGAAATAATGCTATGGTCTGTTCTGATCAGGACTTTGAAATGAAAGATGAGAATTTGGGGGTTGTTTCCTATGGCAGTGGGCAAATCACTGCAGTGCCTTAGGAAGGAAGTGAGGCCAGGGAGGAATATACTGTGATGCTCAATGCAATGGAGGATTTGTGATAATGGACCAAAGAAGATGAACTTCCACCATGTGCATTTTCAAAACATGTTTGCTCAGTGACCACCTGCCCTGATCAAGAGGACTTTAAACTAACCATGGAGAGAGAGGGGAAAGATGCCTAGATAAACGTGTTAAACAGGTTACCATGGGGCAAGGATAGTATTGAGAGAAGAAAAAAGGTGTGGGACTTGCCCAATGAGTCACATGAGAATGTAATTGGTAAGGGAGTTGGAAACAATACTTAGAGCTTCAGATATCCACATGCTGGTGGGCTGTGCATAGGTAAGAAATAACATGCACTTGAAATGATAACAGAGGACAGTAAATCCAGTCTCTTAAGGTTCATTGAGCTGTGGAAGTATGAGAGTCAACCCACTGCCAGTCACTATTGCATCAGATGAAAGGACTTTTACGCTACTGAATGTGAATCACCTAGCACGGTGCTTAGCACAGGGCAGTTATTATTTGGATTAGAAAAAATAGCTATAAAGCCCTTGTAAATTCCTGATCTTCTCTTCATCCCTACTCCCACCTCAGTAAATGCACCATAATCTATCCAGTTTTGCAAGCCTAGAAACCCAGCACTCTCCTACCTTTTCAAAGCAAACCACATCTTGTTGATTCCAACTCATAAATATTCATGGCTCTCCTCCATTTCGTTTCTCTGTCTCTCCACTTTACACTACCATCATCTCTGGGGCTGTTCCAATAGTTCCCTAACGAGTCTCTCTAATTACACTTTCACTCCAGTCTTACCCATTTCTCACCATGCAGTCAGGGCCTTCGCTGTAAAACAAAATCCATTCATGCCACCTCCTATGTAAAACCTATTCACTGTTCCCCATCACTGAGGGTGAACACAAAGATAACGCTTTAATACGGCCGACAGTGCCCACATGTTCTGGCCTCCACCGGAGTCTCCAGGCTCACCTCTCTGTCCTTGTTTGGCGACTTTCAGCTCCTACAATATGCCAGGCTCCTTCTTGCCATAAGATCTTTGCAGGCGTTACTTTGTTTGCCTGAAACAGTTTCCTCTGTCCTCTTCGCCTAGTTAATTCCTATTTATTCCTCGGATCTCAGTTTGCCTGCTGATTTTCTCTGGGAGAGCCTTCCCTGACCGCCCATAGTAAGGGAGTTCTCCTAGTACACATTCTTACAGCATCCTCTGCTTTTCCTCATCACAGGTTGTAACTAGTTTTTTTGTAAAATTAGTTCGTTAATGGCTCTCTCTCCCACTAGACTATAAACAACTAAGGGCAGGGACTATGTCTATTTTGCTCACTGTTATAGCTCTAAGACCTAGCCAAATGCCAATCAAATAGTGAAATACTCACTATACATTTCATAAATAACGCATCTATAATCTATACCTGATTTCAAGATTAGATTAAGAAAAAACCCATTATGGTGCAGGATGTTGATAGTAGGAGAGGCTGTGGTGGGGGGAGGGCAGGGAGTGTAAGAGAACTCTGTACTTCCAACTCAATTTTGCTATGAACCTAAAACTGCTCTAAAAACTAAAGTCTACTAAAAATTTTTTAAAAACTATTATGGAAAATTTTAAACAAAATTATACAAAATTAAAAGAACAGTATAATGGATCCCCATGGACCCACCACCTTAGATCATTTGAGTCTTCGGGGTGACTAGCGAACTAATTCCCTTTTAAATTGACTTCAGATTTCATGACTGACATAAGAGTAAAATGACTTACATTTATATATCCTGTGGAAATGATAAATGATAATTCCCTTTTTAAAAAGCATAACATGAGCCTTCACATTTTGGACTTTCCAGTCCCTGAAGGATCCTTGTGCACTTTCACAGCTCTCCGATTTCACTGGACAGCAGGGTGCATGCGTTGACCACTGCACTGTGTTACTTGGACATCAGAATGCCCTGGTCCCCTCAAGAGCATTTGAAATCAACATGAAAACCCTAATTCATTTCAATGACCACTCACCCTTACACTTCAGCACTTTTAGACAAAAGCAAAGACAATTAGCCACTGTGAGCTATACAAAAAAAACCTTTGAAAACAGAATGACTAAGATGTTTACCCAAAGAAATCCTTACAGTTCCTTGACTGTGTTGGGCTGCTTCGCACCCCCAAGGCCTTTGCACTTGCTGTACCTCTGTCCAGATGATGTCCTGGCTTGATCTAGCGAACTCCCACCTATCCTTCAGATCTCAGTTCAAGTGCCCCCTCCCCTGAGAAGCCATTGCTGATCCTCTACCCCGCCCCCCATATAGATGGCCTTCTCTGTGTTCCAGGCTAACCTCTGACCCTGTACTTGATTAACTTTTACTGTCTGTCTTTCCAATTGTCTGTAAGTTATGTGAGAGCAGAACCACTGAACTGTAGAGAGAGGCATTATAATGTAGAAATTAAGCAACAGCATATAAGCTTCAGTTTATGAGACCTGGGTTCAAATGAGAAGCCCAGCACTTAGTGGCTGTGAGGCCTTAGGTAACTTCTTGAATCTGAGCCCCAGTTTTGTCACATATTAAATGGAGATACTAATACCTACATCATAGAGTTGTCACGAGGGTTATGAGAAATTATGAGTATAAAGCACTTAGAAGAATGAGTACTTAGCACATAGTTAATACTCAATAAAGACATGTTGAAAGAAACAAGAAAAAGAAGGAAAGAGAGGACAGAAGAGGAGTGAAGGCCTGCACAAAAAATGAACAGATGGAAAACCCCACAACTGTGAACAGATTCTGATCTTGAGGAGTGCGCCCCTCTATTTAGCCATGGGCGAATTAGAGAGACTTTAACATTTCGAAGTTGAAATGCATACATTGTTCTCTGTCTTTTATGGAGAAAAACATGCATTCCACTTCTTTTCATATTTACCCTGAGGGGGAGCGCACCAATCTGCCTTCACGGTTCTCCTTATCAGCTGACATGATGTTCCTCGTTCAACTGTTCTTTTGTATCTTTGGCCACATTCATTCTTGACTGGCTTCATATACTTTACTAATCTGAAAATTATATTTACTGGGCACCTACTTGTACAGCGTATTACAGCTAACACAAGTATGAAACGACACGGCATTTTGGCTCTGCGTTCCGATGGCCCAGGAGTTGGCAACATTAAGCATGCATGAGGTAGAGTGGTGGATTAGGAGATTTATACATGTAGCTCAAGTGCTTGGGCATCTCGTTGCTGGAACAGGGACTCTGAATGACAGGTCCTTTCCTCTTTCTCAGAAAAGTTCAACTTTGCCTGGCACTGTGGTAGACACTGCAGGGGACAGCAAAGGAAGTAAGGCTCGGCTCCTACTCTCAAGGAGCTGACCACAGAGTGGGGGAGATTCTACCCTGAGATAAGCACAAGCTAAAGAAAATGCCACAGGAGAAACACAAGGCAAGTGCTCAAGGTTTCAAAGGAGGGACAGGCTGTATCAGGTTGGAGAGATACAAAAGAATTTATTCATTCATCCGTCCATTCATTCAATGAAAAATATTTATTGGGTGCCTATTATATGCCAGGCACTAAGCTAGCTATTAAGAACAAGAGAGAAATGAGCCAATATTCCTAACCTCAAAGACCTAATAATAAAGTGGGAGGGACATAGAAACAAACTATATCATTCATCCATTCATCCATTCAACATTTATTGTCTGTTAAGTCCCAAGCTCAAGGATGAAATAAACATGGTCCCTGTGCTAAAAAGAACCCATAGTATAGTTCAGGCGATAGGTATATAAACCAAAAATTTCAATACATTTTGTTAGGTGCCATGATAGGTATGTTAAAAATGGTGAAGTCACAAGGTGGACGGTGAAGGGGCAGCTAATTCTTTCTGGAGTCAGGGAAGGCTTCTAAGGGGAGCACAATCGTGGGGCTGTTAGAGGATGAAGGACTTCGCCAGGTAGTTGTAGAGAGGTGGGCGGAAGAGTATTTGAGGCAGGTTGTACGACCCGGCTGGAATAAGAAGCAAGAGTGGAGATGTTTTAGAGAGAGTGGCCAGATTGTGGAGGTTTTTTAAGCCCTGCAGCTTAAAGAATGGAACGTCCAGGTGCAAATGACTGCTCAGAGGACCAGGTGAGTGAGTGAGCGCAGACGGGCAGGAGGGAATGGCAGGGAAAGGTTCTCAGTGCAGCAGCTGTCTGAATGTCTTCCACGATGTGTCGGAACTTGTTAGGAGACCAGAAAGATAAACACATTCAATTAGGAAGAAACAGTATTCCTCAGGAAGAGGGTCCCTCTTCTTGGATTTTGACAGGTACAATGATGGAGGGAAGGGATTCCAGAAAGAAAAAACAGCTTGAGCCAAAGGCAGAAAGCTCACACACACACATGTAATTGAAGAGTAGTGAAAGCCTATGGAAGCAGCTTTACCTGTGTTTCTAACCTCAGTTCACACTGTGTGTCTGGCCCTGACTCTGACCATTGTGTAAATTCACACAGCAGGGATGTCTTCCAGCCACTCCTTTCTCTTCTTCAAGGGTGGGTCTTGGGTATTCAGAGTTTGTGTGAAGTTAGGAGACCAAATCAATAGTGGCTGCTACACGGCTTCACGGCCTTGTGACAAAAAGGGCCTTGAGGCTCCAATGCAGAAGTGGCTACAGGCCCAGCTCCTCCGTCCAGACTGACCCTTGCCAAGGCCTTCTCCCTGTGTTGGGGGCTGGAGAAGTCAAAAAGAAATCTCTCTCTTTTCTCCTGAGTTTGGAACTAACTAAGAATTAAGACCAGGAGGCAGACCATTAGTGATCAAAATATCAGATTTATTTGTTGATGAAGTTGACCTGAACAGTGTGGCTTGACCTGCAGCCAAAAGGATTTCTTGAAATGCCCCTCCTGGTCTTGCTTACCCTGCAAAATGCCAGCTTCCCCATGCAGGGCCAAGCCTGCTTGGCCACATCACCACAGGGCAGACTAGAATGCAAGTGTCCTGTGGCCAGGCTGGCTCTGAAAGGACACAGAGAAAAGGCAGGGGCAGATTCACGGGTCACCCCTTCTCTTGGGGACAGCAGAAGCCCTGGGAGTCCCTCCATACTTTTCCCTTTCAGGGGAGGAAGGTGGAAATTCCCTTCTCTCTGTGGAATGTGAAGAGCAGGGAGTAACTGTTGATCCCCAGCCTACCACACACAGTAATTTCACCTTTTCTGCCTTGTAGAATTTTGACTTTCTATCACCTGACTAAGCACTTAGTCATTTACTTCTAAGTGGGAAATTTCTATCTCAAGTCTGCAAGTTCCTTAAGGCGGGAGAGCATCATGTAGTTGTTTTCTTTTAATCTCTTCCCTCTCACACACACTAGGAAGAAAGAGAGAAGGGAAGGAAGGAGGGAGGGGGAGGGGAAGTTGGGGAGAGAGAGAAGGGGGGAGGGTGGGAGGGGAGAATAGATCTGTGGCTGGTGGTGACTCCCAGTGACTGGCTCCTCTCCTTTTCCCTGGCTCCAGTTGGCCCCCAGGGTCTCTGCCCCAACAGCTGCAGTCAGTCTCTAGCTGAGGCTTTGGGACCAATTCTGAGGCCATGGCTCCTGGCCTCGCCTCAGGTCACCCTGTTCCTAGAATGGGGCTCCTGCTGCCTGGGATTCAGTCCCTGCCAAGTAATTGTCTTGCCTGAATTCTATTTACTCCAGTTGGCCCTTCTGGAGATTGAGCCCTCCACCAGAACCTTCACTCGTAAGGCAGAATCCTTCTTTCTGGCCTTCTGTGCTGCCTTGTCTGGGCTGATTCCTGCCCCTAGCAGTGTGATGCCAGCATCCTCTTCCCTCTTTCCAAGCTCCCCCTTCTCGATGAGCCCTTCCCTGACTATTTGTATTATTCTGAGCAAGTCTTGCTGGTTTTTGAGCCTCCGCTTTCCCACTCTGATTTGCCTGTTTGATGTCACCAGATCCCTGGTTCTGACATAAGAAGGCTGATTTCTTTGCACAAGCACACTAGCACTAACACACACCCAAATTAGGGCTGTTATGTGAAGGACTCACCTGAGAAGGTTGCATTACATGCCTAGTCCAGGGATGCTGCTATTGTTCAAGGATGCTTCTAGAAGTCCTCTGTTGGAATTTCATGGAGTCACAGAGCAAGGACTCTGGACACCACCCCCACCCCCAGTTCTACCTTTCACTTTGTATGTGGGGGCACTGCGGCTCTGCGAGCTTTGGAACCCACTGAGACCACACATCAAGTTACAGGAGAAGCGGAACCCTGCCCTCGGCTCTCCTACCACGTGACTCTCCTCAAAGCCAGCTTACAAGCCACAGAACAAATGATCTCATAACCCTACAGCACTGGTGGTCAATCTTTTTTTGAATCATGGAGTCAGGGAATCTGATAAAAGCTAGACTTGCATGATTCCTCAGGAAAATATACAGACACTCAAAACTTGCACACACTGCACAATGAGAACCCCTGCTCAACACCTGCCCCCAAATTTCAACGGCAACATCATGCAGCGTCACTGTCTTCCTCATCCTCTAGACCTGCATGCAAAATGACTTCCGGCTGTTCCCAAATATCAAATCCCTGAAGGAATGGGATGTTCCTGTGCCGAGGAAGTCAAAAGAATGTGCTATAAGCTCAAAAGGCATTTCCACAAAAAGCATTCCAAAGATGTCTGAAGAAAGCTAGGGTCCCTGGGAAATGTGGCTTCTCCAGATAACCACCTGGAAGAGGGTAGCCTCTGTGCTCCTGCCCCTTTCCCTCTCAGGCAAAGCTCATATGGAGACTTTGGTCTGACAACTTCTTATCTGCTAATTCAATGAAGGACAGTTCCAAAGCATAGCAGATACTGCCTCCTCCATGCAGCCTTCCGGGACCTCTCCAGGTATTTTTGTGCTTCTTGCTTCCTGTCCCAAAGCTTTGTATAAGGCTGCATCCCAATTTCATCCATACCTCTCCCACCAGACTTTGGGTACAGATCTGAAGGGCAGACACCGGATTCATGCATTTCATCATTTGACATTTACTAAGAGGCCACTGTGAGTTAGCACTGCAGACACAATGGTGAACAAAACAGTGCTGCAGACTCTCAAGAAAGGCAGACAAACAAGAAATCACACAACAAAGCGTGCCTAACGCTCCCCTCTAGGAGCTACAGGGGGATTTACAGTCCAACCTGTCTCTTGGGGGAGGGACACTTTTTAAGCTACGATGGGATGGATATCTTCCCAGGGCCCAGCACAAAATATGTGCTCAATCTTAAACATTTCCCAAGGCAAAATCCTCTGTGCTTGCTGGAGGGCTTCCTCCCTGCGGGCAACTGCTCACTAAGCTAAGGGCTGTGGTGAACCAGGGCCTGGCCATTCAGAACTGGTCCAGCTAGCATCACGCCCAGCTGGTTAGCTCCGTCAGCTCTTCCCAAGACATCTGTGAAGCGGTGGAAAAAGCAGTGGATTTAGAAGTCTTGTAGGCTGCGGTCCTAGGGCTCTGTCACTGACCACACTGGGGAGTTCTTGGGCCACTCACTCTTCTTTTGTATGCAGATGCCACCTCCCAGAGCAAAGGAACCTATGAAAGCCCTTTTCAGACTTAATCTATATATCTCTCCATCCATCTAATCTATCGCCGAGCGGGTCTCAGCTTTGTAGGGGAAGAGGAGAACGGGGTAACGGTAAATTTAAGAGAAGGGAGGAGGGCATTGCTTCATAGGGCCTCTGCCTCAAGGCCTTTGCTGCCTCACATGACCTGGATTTGGCAGAGAGGGGGCAGTTTGAATTCCAGGCGGGCGAAAAGGCCTTGGCTAGAAGCTCTAGCGGATTTCACAACACAGCAGGGGAAGGCTTCCCACGGAGAGACGGGGTGGAGGTTGGGGGGAGGGAGAAGCTGCAATTCTGCAAATTGGGAAAGGGAGAAGGTGGGAGACTCTCGAAAGGCAGGATGAGGCAGAGCGAGAAAACCTCTGATTACCGGACAGCACCCCAATCTCCCCGCTAACAACCTCCACCCGCAAGCCATGTTATCTCAAACTTGTCTGGCGCCCTACCTATGACCCCCGCAGCGCGCCCCGAAAGACACTGGGGGAGCAGGAGCAGCCCGGCCACCCGCGCATGCGCACCCTTGCGCAGCCGCCGAACATTTTCCATTCATTCATCAGCGGCGCTCCATCCTCTCTTTTTATCTCCACTTGCGCCTCGTGGTCAACCCACAGCAGCTTCACAGTTCGCAGGCGGCCGGGGGTTGGGGGGGTAGGAGCAGGAAGAGGCGAGCCGAGAAGCAATCAGGCCTGGAACTACAGCTCCCAGCAGACACCGCGCCGGCCCCGCCTTCTTGTGGGCGGGCCCGAGGGCCTCCCACGGCTTAAAGCGGCGAGCTCTGCTAGTCGACGCGACTGCTGGGCGCTGAGTCCGCGCCTCCTGTTCCAAGCAGGGCAGAGTAGGGTAGTGTGGTGTCTTTCCCTTTGTGCCTTTTTGTACCTGAACTAGCAAACAACACAAAGCAAATAAAGCATAGTTAAGCACATTTAGAGGCTTCGCTCAGGTTCAGCAGGTGGTTGCAACCGCTTCACAAATTCTGAAATGTCTATTTAGCAAATAAGAACTTGAAAAATAGCTGTTAAACTTCCATAAGATGAATTAATTTTCCCTTCCATGTCAGAGCAACTTTATTTTCTTTTCTAGTTTGCAGGTGGCGGTGGCTGATGTTTAGTCTCACTTGTTTTCTCTAAAGGTTCGACATCATAAATAAGAGAGGAGTCTGTTTAAAGAAATCCTGCAGTAAATCATCCTGAAAAAGTAAAAGGTTATTTGTTGGTTTTATGAAAATTTTTTACTTTGTTTCTAAGCTTTAACCTTTGTAATGAAGTATCTTTAAAGTGTAACACACTTGAAATCCTGTTTTAGGATGCAGATTTTAAAATTTAATTGTAATCTAATCTTTGAATAGGATGTGGAGGGGAGAGGTTTAAAACTGCTACTCTGTGCTTCAAGTGATATAGGGAAGGAAAAGTGAGAGTTCTTAGATGGCATGAGGAATAATGTCGTTGGGGTCCTAGGTCCTTATGACTATAGTGGGTTTCTTGAACAGGGTAGTTACTGTGTTAAGAACTGACTTAAAAGATTTATTGGTTAAAGGCACTAAAATTGAAGAAATTCCCTACTCTCTTTCTACCTCAAGTCCTAACCGTGATTTCTTACAGCCACTAATAAACCACCTCCATAGGCTAACAATGAACTCCTTTTGTTTCTTGCAAACAAATACATTTTAAAGGCCTCAAAGGGAATAAATTCAGAACTTGAATGAAGAATAGTTTTAAAGTTGGGGTTTTTTCCTTGTTTTTGGACTGGCTCAACTTCAGCCTGCTGAGTTTTATGAGTGTGTATGTTTTCAGTCTGTTTAGTGTGGCATTTGTGGCTAATGTGAAATTGGTCAACTTCGCCAAGAATTAACAAGACGTATGATTTTTTATTTGTTCTTTGTGTGAGGGAGCCCAGCAATAGGCATATTGAAAAATGGAAATAATAGTTGATGTATAGTGATTTTTGAGATGACTAGAGCAGCTATTGTGCTCCAAACAAACCCTCCATACATTCTGAAATATTAAATGGGGGGAAAGCAATACTCATGATATTTGGTAATATTTAAATTTTCCCCAAATTCTCAAGCATTCTCTTTATAATCATGAACAAAACAAGTTTTCTCGCTATCAACTCTTCTATTAAACATTCAATTTATGAAGTCAGGCAGCAGAGTAAGACAAGAAAGCATAAGATCTAAGACACTGTTAGTGGGTGCAAGAAAATTTCAAGAGATCCTACAGACAAATTATTATCACTCTTAAGAGAAGGCAGCTGGAAATAAGTGCAATATATAGTAATCAAATTTATTTGTATCACCAAGAACAAAGGGCAAACATCAATTTGACAAAAGATACCACTTATAGTAGCAACAAAAAACATCAGGGACCTGGGGGCCCGGCCCGTGGCCAAGTGGTTAAGTTCACGGGCTCCGCTATGGCGGCCCAGGGTTTCTCTAGTTCGGATCCTGGGCACAGACATGGCACCACTCATCAGGCCACGTTGGGGTGGCGTCCCAGGTACTACAACTAGAAGGACCCACAACTAAAATATACAACTATGTACTGGGGGGATTTGGGGAGAAAAAGCAGAAAGAAAAAAAAAAGAGGATTGGCAGCAGTTGTTAGCTCAGGTGCCAATCTTTAAAAAAAGAAATCAGGAACCTAGAATAAATCTAAACAAAAGATGTGCAGGATTTTAATGGAGGAAAGCATAAAACTTTATTGAAAAACATTAAGAAAACATTTAAATAAATGGATGGAAAGATCATGTTCATGGATGAAAGGACTCTATAAAACTATCAATTCTTCTCAAATCTATACATTGAATGCAACATGAATCACATTCTCAATAGTGTTTTAGGTGCTTATATATTTGTATACACTAAATAAATATTTAGTGTATTTAGAGATTTTGTGTGACTTGACAAGCTTATTCTAAAGTTTATGTGGAAGATCAATGGTTCATGAATAACATATTTTTTAAAGAATAAAGTGGGGGTCCTACTAGATATCAAGCGTCTGCCCTACTAGATATCGACACCTTATAAAACTGTTGTAATTAGATAATGGGGTGTTATTCCTGGAACAGGCAATTGGAGAATAGAACAGGTGAATAGATCATCAAGAGAAGATGGACTTGTCAGTAAGTGGTGCTTGGAATAATTGGTTAATTGCATGAAAAAAGAGATCTCTTTCTCTCAAAATAAAAAAATAAGTAAATAAATTCTAGGTGAATTAGACACAAATGTGAAAAGCAAAACTTTGAAACTTTTAGATGTTCTCCTATATATCTTTATGAACTGGGTCCAGGAATGGATTTCTCAAACAAGCCACGTAAAGTTCAGACCATGAAGGAAAAGACAGGCAAATCCGACTACATTAAAAACAAGTAAACAAACGAAACTTCTGTACGTTAGAAAACAGGAGTGAAAAGTCAAGCCCACACTGAGAAGACGTTCACAGCTCAAAGAGAGACAGAAGATTAGTATTCGGGACATTTAACTACTCCACATCCATAAAACAAAGAAAACGATACAACATAATGATATAATAATGAACATAGACGTGACTTAGCAATTCCCAGAAGAGGAAAACTGAATGGCTAATAGATAGTGAGAAGATGCTCAACTTCCCCTGCAATCGGGGAAATACTCATTAAAAAAACAAGACAGCATTTCACATTTGTCTGATTGGAAAAATTAGTAAGACCAATACTAGCCAGTGTTGTCAAAGATGTTGAACAGCAGAAACTCTGCTGCTGAGATTAGTGTAAATTGGTTCACTTTGGCAATATCACGAAAGTCAAGATTACAAGTACACTTTGGGCATATATATTAGAGAAACTTTTGTACATATGCGTAAAGTGACATATTGGAAAACATTCTTTGTAGCAATGATGATGATAGCCAAAGATAGGAAACAATGAAAAAGTCCCTCCAGAGAAGAATGGATAAGCAATCTGTTCATTCAAGGGAATGCTATAAAACAGTGAAAATGAGTGAATTAAAACGGCTTTATCAACATGTATAAATCTCAAAAACATAATTTGTGCAAGAAGAACAAGTTACAGAACAATGTGTATGATCCCAGTATGATACCACTTACATGAAATTTGGGACATACAAAACAACGCTAGTTATTGATTATGGGCACTTTTATATGTAGAGAAAGTATAAAAAACATATATAGGATTAATAAACATCCAATTCAAGAAGAAGGAAGGAAATAAAATTGGAGGGAGCTTCAAATGTATTTGCAACATTTTACTTGAATTGTCCATCAAAAGAAAAGGACAGACTGAGCTGTTTGGTGGACTGAAGTTAAACTTACATTTTCAAATAACTTTTGGAGTTTCCCTAATAATCCAATTCAATGAGCCATCACTCTCTGTAGGATCCCTTGGCACTGAGGACTAAGGCATGTAGGGGTCTTGCTATGAGCCTTTTGCCCAGCTTTCTGTCTCCACACCCCGACAAGTGTAGACTACAAGTCCCTACAGTAGGACTAGTGGAAATAACGTGGTTCGTTGGCACTGAGGAATTTAAATCTGGCTGAGAGTCCTTACTCTAGGAGGAGGGCGGGTGCAGGCTACGAGCCGCCTCTCTACTATGGTTGTGGTGGATGCAGATAAAAACTGCAGTTTTAAGCATTGAAAATCTCATCTCTTCGTAGGCATCTTACCATCAAAATGGGCAAATCTATTGGAATCCCTAGGGATGCAGCTGAGGCATATTCTTGATTGAGGGTCTCTTCTCCCCGTCTGCAATCAGTTTTCAGTTTCAGAAAAGGTGACTTGGGGAGTGGGTGAAATGGGTGAAGAGGGTCAAAAAGTATAAACTTCCAGTTATAAATAAAGCCTGGGGATGTAATATACAGCATGGTGACTGCAGTTAATAATAATGTATTGTGTATTTGAAAGTTGCTAAGAGAGTAGATCTTAACAGTTCTCATCACAAGAAAAAAATTTTTTGTACCTATGTAGGGTGATGAATGTTAACTGGACTTATTGCGGTGATCATTTCAGAATATATTTGTGTATATATATATATATATATATATGTATAATTATTATGTTGTACACCTGAACTCATATAATGTTATATGTCAATTATATCTCAATTAAAAAAAGAAAAGATGTTTTAAAATATTTTTTAAAGGATTGAAATGGCAAGAGATCCACCTGCAGAGAACATATTATACCTTGCTTTACTAAAGATACTTAATTGTGAAAATATGATTTGGCTGAAAAGTTTTAATCCTTTTTTCTTGTTATTTTGGTAGCACATAGTCACTATTGTAATTGGCTTTTGAAAAATGTATCCAATCCGCCCCTGCCCCCGGGGCAGAGAAGAGCACTAGGAATGAGCACTTCATAGAACTTACTGGCTCTGTACCACCTTCACTTTTATACCTTGAATCACAGGTCCTCCTGGATTCTCAGGTGACATGTATGACCTTGGAATGCTTCTCCATTTATTAGTAAACAAAGTTCAGTAATTAGGGACCTACATTTGCACAGTAGTCTATTGAGCACGCCTAATAAACACATTTTAAAGAAACACTGTCTTTGCCTCATAGAACAGCTGGACAGCCTGTTCCGTCTTCTTCTTTGGCCGCATTGTCATTGCTCACCCTTTTCTAACCTCCAGATTGTTGGAATTGTTTGAGCCCCGGACTGTAGGGTCCCCTCCTCCGTTGTCCCCTCTGGGTCTGGTCTCGTGTCCCCACCAACCACCCCGCCCCCCGACCCGAGCCATGCAGTGAGCTTTCACTACACACTGTGGCTAAAGGTGTTGGGAAAGAATTTCTCTGTCTTTAGGGAAAGTCTGCTAAGATTTTGCCGTGGGCAATTGGCTTTTTGCCTTCTCATTTGGTTTTAAACATGTGGTTTTCCACAGACAAAAAGCCAGATATGGCTTTTTTAGTAGAGTGTCCTCAGGGAAGGGAAGGTAGGTCCTGTTTAGACCACAGTGTAGAGCACCAAGCAAAAGTCACCAAGGCAGTACCAAAGCTAATAACACCCACCCACATGCACACTCCATTCATTGTGTGGAGCCTTTTCCCACACGTAGTAAAGCCAAAAAGCACTCCCCTGTATACACATGATAAAATTGTAGTATCATATCACTGAAATAAATGGTAACAGTTTAGAAAAAGAATGCCTCAATCAACAGAGATATGATCAACATAGTCTAAAGTGAGGAGTCAATTTCCACTAAAAAAAGAGTGAAGGTCTTAAGCGTGTCTTCCAGGAGCTTGTTTCTTTAGTTAGTTTATCAGTTTATAACCCAGGCTGCCTCTCTCTTGGCCAGCATGGCTTTCCAGGGCAGGGGGTTTAGACACCCAGGCAAGTGAGGAGAAGGACTTACACCTCTTGGAGAAGTGACGTGGTGGGGCTTTCTAGTTTGAAACAACAGGCAGTCGGGCAACTCTTCCTGAGGGTCATGGTGACTTGGGAAGCCACATGTATGGGAGGTGGAAGATGTCAGTGCCTCATCACCTTCCCAGGGGACCATGTGAGAATACCACCTGTTTCTCTACCTTTTTTTGATGGAATGTAAAGTACTATTATTCATCAAATGCCAGCCATCTACATGGATAGTTAAATCCTTGGTGAATGGGAGAGGGGAGGATTTATGTCTTTGGGTTCATTCTCCTGCTTAGGTTGCTGAGAAATTAAATGTGCTTCACAGCATAGTCATTTCTGATTTGCAAGTACTCTATCCACATGATATCAGAAAGAACTGTTTCCTTCTTTCTTTTCCTTCTTTCTATTTTTCCTCTCCCCTCCTTCCTTCCCTCCCTCTTTCTTTCCCATCCATCCATCCACCCATCCATCCAATGTTTACTGAGTACTTTCTATGCACCAAGCTCCTTAGACCAGTGGTTGTGGCCCAGGAATAGAAAGGGTGGAGGCGAGTTCAAGGGCAGGGGCACTGGGGATAAAGAGTAGGGCAGAGAAGTAAGAGGGTTGACAAGACATGGCAACCAGTAGGAGGTGAAGGATGATGAAGGAGGAGCCAAGGATAACTCCTGACTGGAGACCTTTTTCCGCTTCATTTTGCAGAGGTCTACAGTCTCTGTCAGAAACGCTGGAACTTGGGTGCCACTTGAACAAACAAAATGGGATAAGTACTTCAGTCATTCAATATATATTTATAATGCTTAGACAGGCCACCCCAAGGTTCTGCTGGGCAAGGTTTCGCTTGATGGCTATAGTCAACAAATATACCACCATCCAGTGATTGTGTATCAGTTTACTTAATTAAAAGTTATAAGGAACTTAAATGGCTGAACTGTGTAAATTTTTAATAAATTTTTGAACCCCCAAAATCATGTAAGAAAAACTAATGAAATGTAGAACTACCAGATGATCTGGGAGACCAACTCTGGAGACAGAGAACGCTGATAAAAGAGAGAAGGTGTTGAAAATGAGACACATAAAAATGCTCTGGGACTAATTACATAGAAATGCTGAGGGCAAATTATTAACAAGCCTGGAAGAGCATAACAAGAAACAGTTGTTATTACAAAGAACACTTCAATGCAGGAGTTAAAAATACACACTAAACCCTGTGAAGATAGGAGGATTTCTCTGGATCCTCTGTCTGAGACACCGACTCTATCACAAGAGCTGTTACAGGGGACGTAGGCAGAGCCGAAAGCGGCAGAGACTATGTACAGGAGGACCACTCAGCATAGACGTCTCTGTGTGGCTGAATCTATCACGAACGGCCATATGTTGCTCTCGCAAGAGCCTGATTGTTGAACTCATTAAGTGCATCTAAGAACATTAAGTGCATAAGAAACATAAGTTCATTTTGCTTGTAATGAAATGTATGAATAAATAAATACATTAATACTTAAGCAAAATCTATTAAACTAAGATGGCTTGTGGAGGTGCAAAGCTCCAGAGGAGGACAGGGAAGGGAGAGTGTTCAGCCAGGAGGGGCTGTGGTGCCATGCTGGTAGTTAGTTACCTTCTGTGTCCCAAATGTGGCTCTGAAGTCCCAAAGACATTGAAACGTGCCAAAGAGAGTTGACATTCTCCCCTGTGTGTTCTGCTTCCTAAGGCAGATGCATCTCCTGGAGTAATTTTAGAAAGATTTCTAGTAATAAAAATAAACGCAAAAATAGCTTTTGTCTGTAGCGCTAGAAAGGAGAATGGAGCTAGGAGAAGTGGAACAGAGGGCTCCTGAATCCCAGTCAGCGTTCTTCCTCCTACAGCACAGAGCAACTGAAAATTTTCCTTCATTTATTTATTTATTTATTTATTTTTAAGATTTTATTTTTTTTTCCTTTTTCTCCCCAAAGCCCCCCGGTACATAGTTGTATATTCTTTGTTGTGGGTCCTTTTAGTTGTGGCATGTGGGACACTGCCTCAGCGTGGTTTGATGAGCAGTGCCATGTCCGCGCCCAGGATTCGAACCAACGAAACACTGGGCCGCCTGCAGCGGAGCGCGCGAACGTAACCACTCGGCCACGGGGCCAGCCCCCTTCATTTATTTTTATATCCAGCAAAATTCATTCTTTTCAGTGTACAGTTCTATGGGTTTTGAAAAATGCACAGAGTCATGCAACAAAGTTCTCAAAATTAAGATGGCGAAGAGTTCTATGACCCCAAAAAGTACCCTGTGCTGCCCCTTTGTAGAGAACTCTTCCTCCCACCTTAAACGCCTGGAAACCAGTGCTCTAGTCTCTGTCCCTTTAGTCTTGCCTTTTCCAGAATGACATGCAAATGTAGTTACACAATAATACAGCAACTTTTTAATTCGTGGATTTAAAACAAAAGCAAGCAAACAAACAAACGCACAAAAAGCAGAGCCCATTCCCTGAATATTCTAATTAAATAAAATTTACTGTGCCAGATTCTTCGCATCTACCTAATGCTTCTCAAAATATATTGAAGCAACTTTTGTTTCTCTTTCCCTTGGTCCTTACCTTCAATTGGTTAAGAATATGGTGGGTAGCTTTGCAATTATTTCCTGCATGGCAATGATAATGAGCTTGACTGCACAGAGGAGAGTGGCTTTGTAATATTCTGTCTGGGAGACAGACAATGTTTTTCTAGAAATTTTATAAATAATGTCTGAGCTAAAGAGGAGAACTCATTCAATGGAGTTCAATTATGATTTTTCTGAAAGACAGCAGACCAGAAGGGTGTGGGAAGCACATAAAAATTAGAAAAACTCTGAGTGTCCTTATGTATGAAGATCTACTTCCCACATAAAGGAACATACAAGTCCTGAAACATAAACTTTTGAGGAATGCAAAGAAAATCAGTGCTTGTGCGTGTGTTTGGATGGACCTACAGATGCCGTGAGGCAGGCAGACCAGCTCTAGTTACAGCATGAGTTAGTTGCGTTACTCTCCATCATCCTTCTCTTTCTCTTTGTGATCCAGAACACATTGAATATAAAAATGAATGGTACAAGAGCTGGATTTTTACCTTGAATTTCCCTTGGCTATTGTTGGGTTTTAAAAAATGGATTTGGAGATGGGGGCTTGTTTTGTTCAATTCCATGAAGTGTGGAATTGATAACACTACCTATTGGGGGTAACGATGGGGTAAAATTTAGACTGCTTCCTGCATTCTCAGTCTTCGTTAGTAATGTTTATTGTGCATCCATACTGAACTAAGGTAGTTGCTGTTTGGCTGGTGCTATCTTAGTGTAGTTACCTTCTTTCTATTATGTAGCCCTTCTTTTCCCACCAATTATTAAATCGTTTGTGTCAAACCACTATGTATGCCTGCTGGTTTGGGCTCTGCCATGGTGCTTATCACCAGTATTAGAAAGAGGAACTGTGAAGGGCACTGAGGGCAGCACTTTAGAAACATGTGATGCAGACAGCAGCATGGTGACCCACGGGGGCCACCTATGCATAAGCTCCCTGTTTTTTCTCAACTCTCAAGTTGTGATAAAATCAAGGCCCTGGAGAGGCATTAATATATATATTTTTATTTGTGAACGCATTATATACGAAGTCTTACCAAAATCTGTTATGCTTTATTAATAAAAATAAAACAAAATTCACTTCTGCATGTAATAAATCTAACTTTTAAGATAGGAAAAAATAAACTCATGAAAACGGTAGGTTTGATGTATAACCCCTGGCATCAGATGGTGGAACAGATGGTTTGTAAGCACATAGCAAAGAAAACAGCATGAGTTTACTAAAAGCAAGCCATGCTAAGCTAACCTTGTTCCCATTAATGATAGGGTTGACACTGATAGAAAAGAGAAATTTTTTTAAATCAGTGTATCTTGATTTCAGTAAAGTTAAAGTGTTTCCTTGAGGACAAGATGGAGAAAACTCATGTGAATGGTAACGTGGTAGATTTTTTGCTAGTTAAACATGTGGCTCATGGGCCAAGGGCAACCTCAAGAGAGGTATATTGTGGCATGTCATCAGACTGAATTTTCCCCAGTTGTATCAGTAACTTGAGTGTAATTTGTACATCCCTTTACACAATACTTTGAGAGATATTGAATACAATCAATATAAAAATCAAGATTTTTTTTAAGAAGAAAAGAAAAGCAGACTGGAACAACACCTCAAACTAATAAATGATTTTTAATGAAGACAAATGTAAAGTCCTAAGCATGTGTCTTAAAAAAGACAAAAGTATAAGATGGTGGAGAATTGACTTCTTGTTAGTTCACGAAAAGAAGACATGGATATTTTAGTCAATTCCAAATGTAATGTGTGTATAAAACGGTTGTTGAATAATAGAAGAATAGTGTCCATGTTGGATGGAAATGCCCATCCCACGGTACTTTCTAATGGTCACAGCCAACAATAGTACTGTTTCTAGAGCCACACATCTGATTTTAGGAAAGACATTAACAAACTGGAGCAGATCCAGATGATCTGATCGAGTTGATGAGGGCCTGAAGATCTCATCATGGGAAGAGCAGAGGGATAACATCAACATGTACTGAGTGTCTACTTTGAGCATAAGAGAGAGTGAGAAAAGGCTGGAAGTAAAAAGGAGGACGGAAGAATAGGTCAGCTTCCTAGGGGTTTAAAGAGTAAGTAAATGTGTGGGCCGTAGCCCCAGAACACAAGTTATTTACAATAGGGAAAGAGTCAATGCTATAGCTGTTGCTCTCTTGCCCCGAATGAGGATAAGGGATGTGCCTGTGTGCATGTGCATGTGTGTGTATGTGTGCTTGCATGTGCACACGCAGACATGTGTGTATGTGTATCTGTCCAGGTAAGTAGGTAGTTAGGAGGTGGTCAGAGTGTGTGTCTTAGTCAGCGCGGGCTGTTATAACAGAATGCCACAGACTGGGTGGCTTAAAAACAACAGAAATGTATGTCTCACAGTTCTAAAGGCTGGAAATCCAAGATCAGGGTGCCTGCACGGTCAGGTTCTGGTGAGGACCCTCTTCCAAGTTGCAGACTGCCAGCTTCTCGTCGCATCCTTACATGGCAGAAAGGAGGTGAAGGGACTCTTTGGGGTCCCTTTTCCTGTTCATGAGGGCTCCACCCTCATGACCTAATCACCTCCCAAAGGCCCCACCTCCTAATACCATCACATTGGGGGTTAGGATTTCAACATATGAATTTTGAGGGGACACAAACATTCAGTCCATAACAGGTTATACTCCTGCTTCCCCTGCTACCACAGTGGTTCCCCCAGGAGAATCCTATTTGTCCTCAGGCACATTTGTTCATCATTCCATGTTCACTTTTGTCACTTACTTAGTGCCAGTCCTCATGGTAGGAATTAGAGATACAAGGTTGAATAAACCAAGTTCCTACACAAAAGGAGCTCATAGTCTAGAGGGGGCAAATGGGCATTATGCCTGCAAGTTGGCCCACTGAGAGCCCGAGAAGAGAAGTTAGGCACCTAGAGTCACTCAGTTAACAGTGAAGTGACTCAGTGTCATCTGCACAGACTTTCAGAGCTGGAGGGAATTTTGGACATCTACTCAGCGCACGGTCTTCAAATAGCGCTTCATGGACTCCTAAGGCTTTTGCAGAGTTTTCTTAGGGCTTGCAGTGTGTGAGAGGCGAGATCTAATCAGAATATGTCTGGGGTCCTTCCCTCCTCACACTTCAAGCAGAGCAGCTCCACTTCTTACGGTTTTATTTGTTCCTTATCTGTATATGAATTAACTTGAAGAAAGGCTACTGCCACTGCTAACCTTTAACCATGCCCCAAGGCCGTGCAAGAGGGTAGTGAACAGTGGCCAAAAGGTACTGTGATTTGCTTGGCAATTAGAGAATTGCTTTTCTCGTATACCTATTATGTGCTTGTAAAAACTATGAAGTCTGTTCATTCAGTGATTTATTGAAATACCAAATAAGCAAAGATCCTATGTGCTTCTAAAGTCATCCTAAGGTTTTCCCTCAGAAGTTTAGATTTTTCATAAGACTTCAAACACCCTGAGGGTAAGAACTTTGCCCTACTCGTTTCTGTTCCTTAAGTGAATAACACAGTGCCTGACACATATGGGCATTCCAAATGCTTGCTGAATATGTGAAGAAGGAATTAAAATAATGTATTAATTGGACACAGAACAGATCTTCTGACTGATTATGGAAAACAAAATAAAATTCTGAAAACGTATTCAGTTCTCATTAACCTAATAAGCTGAATATATATATATATTCATTATACTGCATTAGCACTAACTATAGCAATCAAATTACATATTGATTGATGTCAGAGAAGAGCTGAACATTTGGCTCTGAAGCGGTGTCGTTTCTTCCATCTGGGAACAGCTAGGCTCCCGTCCCTTCTTAGTGAATCCTGGAATCTAAGTCATATTGATAGAATTCTGCCAATGATATTTCTCAGGAGGGATATGTAACTTCCTTTCCTGTGATACATTGACTGACTAAACAGCTACCCTTAAGAATTCCAATTAGCAACGGTTCTTGTTCTTTCTGGTCAGACTTTTAGGCAAATCTAAAATCTTCAGGATGCCTATAGCCATTTCTGAGTGTGGGCTGAAAGCATTCGGACACTCCCAGAGGCGCTCAGTAACCCACTGATCCCTGACTGACTGGCTTGGGCTTGGCCAGACTGAAACTTGGACGTGGTGGTTCTCCTCAGAGGAGGGGGCTTTGGGTGTGAAATAAAGACTACACGACGAGATAGTGAATGGAAAGGGTGTTTTTGCCAGGTTTACCCAAAGTGTTGACCTGTAAAGCTGCTACTAGTGCACACTCACACACATACACACACACACAAATAACCACTGACATTTTCATGGAAAGAGTCTTCAGTGAAGAATGGAAGCCAAGATTTTAAGTATAGACCAAGAAGGAGAGGGGCGATGTTCTTGGAAGGGAGTTGGCGGGCAATAGCTATGTTATCCCAAGAAAGTGAAGATATGCCCCAAAAAGCTACAGGAATGGTTAAGGATCCTGCTTTTGGTTAGCAACTCAAATTTTATACAGTCTTTTAGAGCTGCCCTGTTTATCCAGAGTAAATGCCACATTTTACAAATTGTTCCTCAAACTCATATTTGTACATTCTGAGACTGTAACTTTTAGAAGGATGTAATTTTCCTCTTTCTGGACAATGAAGTTCTATAGCTAAGGACATGAGACAAACCTTTTGTCAGGTGTAGATCGGGCATATTGTGTCTTCTCCCATGAACGTGGAATGGTGCAGGAAGCAGAAACCTACTTTTAGCTATGGGACTTATGTCAATAGTAGCTGTTTTCCTCAAAACAAATCCCAAATCTCAAAGATGCCCTCCATCTTTTCAGTGAAGCTCATTCTTCCTCTGAACTTGCTTTTTAAAAGCTGGAACCATATTTTCTTCTTTCATCCACATTTAATACATATAGAACACCTATTATATGCCAGGTTCCACAGATACATTAGTTAACTAGCCACTGTCTCTATCTTCAAGGGTGTCCTGGGAAAATGGACAAGTGTTCCTAGTATGTATTGCAGCCTAAAAAGCCACCCAAACTTAATGCTGAAAACAAAACTAATAGTTTATTTTGCTCATAAATCTCTAATTTTGGCAGGGTTCAGAGCACCAGCTCATCTCTGTTCCATATCTTCTGGGAAGTTCAAAGCCTGGGGGCTAGAATCACCTGAAAGCTTATTCACTAACCTATCTGGAGGTTGATGCTGGCTGTAGGCTGACATCTTAGCTGGGGCTGGGGCCACAACATCTAAATGCAGCCTGTCTATATAGTCTTTCCATTTCTTCACTGCATGATGAGTGGGTTCCAAGCATAAGTATCCCAAGAGAAACCAGCACAAATTGCGTGGCCTTTTCTGACCTTGCTTCAGAACTCACACAGCAGAACTTCTGGTGCATTCCATTCCTCCAGGCAGTGACAAAAATTCACTCATGTTCAAGGGCAGGGGAATTAGACTCCACCTCTTCATTGGACAAGTGTCAATATGCAGACATGTTTTAAAACTATCACAAGAAAATAGACAATTACCATGCAATGAGAAAAGTGCTAAGTAGAGACAGTAAGCGCCGGGGCTTGGTAGAACCCAGGATTAACACCTAACTCAATGGTGGGGGGCAGGAAACACTTCCTAAAAGAAATTATATATCATCTAATTCCTGAAGAGTGAGTTGAGATTAGTCAGGAGAAAAGGGGCAGCATGGTGGGAAGAGTGGCACGTGTAGAGGAAAGTAAGAAAGGGCTGAGCAAGTTTGCAGAAGTACAAGGAATTTGCTAGAGCCAGATGTAGAGTATGAGAAAGAGTGACAAGGTATGAGGCTGGAGAGGTGGCCTTGAAAGGCCTTGTAAATCATTATAGGGGTCTGACTTTATCCTGCCGGCCATGGGCAAGTCATTAAAGGGTTTTAAGTAGGGAGTGACATGATCAGATTTGCATTTTATAAAAAACATTTTGGCTGTAGTGTAAATAACTTAGTATGGAGGAGGGATGGGGGTAAGACTGGCAGTAAATGACCAGTTCAAAGGCTACTGGAGTAATCCAAATAAGCGATGATGATGGAGTTAGATTAAGGTTGTGGTAATGGGGGTAGAAAGGAACTGACAAAGTCGAGAGATCTTAAGAGTTAGGATTGATGGAACTTGGTGTTTAACTGTTGGTTGGTGGGATGGAGAGAAAGGAATCAAGGGTAAGAACAAGATTTCTGCCTTGAGTAATTAAGCAATACCATTCACTCTTATATAGGACACAAGAAGAGGAAAGGTTTTGGGGGATGGGATAACGGGATGCTGATGGATTCTATTTTGAGCTTGGAGTGCTTGTGGGATATTCAATTGGAGCTATTCAATAGGCTGTTGGATGTGTAACTAGAACTTACAAAGGAAGCCTGGGCTTTGAAAAAGATTTGAGAGTCATCAACATATTGAATTTACAGATAGCAGTTGTGGACTTGGGTGAACAGAGTGAAAAAGAAAGCCAAGAAGAAACCCTGAGGTTCACCAATATTTATAGAATGAGGAAGAGAACCCCACAAAATGGATGGTAAAATAAGTCAAGAAAGTAACCAGAAAGCCAGAAAGTGTCACATCATCTAAGGGAAGATTGTTTCAAGAAGAAGAGAAAGGTGAACAATAATAGAGGCTGTAGAGAAGTCAAATAACTTGAGAATTGAAGAGGCTCCTGGGTAACTGAGACAACTGGGTCCCTGACTTTCTCTGTTTTCTCCTCATCCTCTGTGAAGTTAATCTCAGGGCAATGCGGTATCCCAAATTGCCGTCAAAATCAATTCCAATACCATCAATGAATAATAAGAAATTGTACTGAAGATTTTGTGGGGAGGTGGAGGTATAATTGCATACCACGTAGCAAAACTTGATGAAAATCCTTTTTATCCATATCTGTTCGTTCTCCAAAATTTCTGTTCCTTTATCTACTCTCTCTTCTCTATGCAAAAGCCTTTCTCTAACTTCTTCAGTACCATCATCCCCCAATCTTTTCTCTCTTTTCTTTTCTTGTCCCCGCTCCCGTTTACACTTTGCTCTGTGGGGCTATTAGTAATAAACAATTTTTAAAATATAATAGTTGTGTTTAACAGCCTGGAATTTCAAAACTAATTAGGCCAGGAACAATTTTAGTGTAGTAGTAGGAATGGAGGGCACATTATAGTTGTTGAGAATAAATTAGACTTCCTGTTAAACATGTTAGATTAAACATATACATTTATCTCCATTCCCTTTTCAAACTCCACTAAAATGGCAGCTGTGCCTTCCATGGAAATGTTCTATTCAGACCTCCTGCTCTTGGGAGCATAACTCCTCAATGACCTCAGTTGCTACCCCTCTAGATCCACTACTGCCTTCATGCCAAGGCCACACTTTCCATGGGCTCTTCCTGAGATGGTGCATGGTGGGGTACTAACACAAGCCCATTACTGTGAGATATGAGATTCCTCCAACGAGAGACATTGGCTTGAAGGCTTCTCATCGGCCTGGTCAAATCTTTCTTGGAACCACGATGTAGTCCTGGACTCTTCCTACTTAATCCTCAATTCCTTCCCTCCTTCCTTCGGCAGGCATCTAACCTGCATGGCAGTTGGGAGGCTCTGTTCCTCCCCTCTCCCCCTGTCTCTTGTATGTCTAATTCAGTCTTGACATCTGCTTCTCAAAAGACTCAAACTAACACAACTGCAAAATGAAAAAAGGCAGAAATTTACAAGGGAAAAGAGATAAGATGACAGCAGGAGAGAGATGTTAAGGAAATTCTGGGAGATAGAAAGTTGGTGGATTAAAAGTAACAGACTTAGAGAGGAGAAAGATCTAGATGCCGACAGAGGGGCTAGCCAGCAAGAAGGAAGCTGATTTGAGTTGCAAAGTCTCCCAAAGGCTCAAGAATTCGAGGCATAAAGCACTGGGGTAAGGCCAAAAATCCAAGGAAATTGGTTGAAAAGTCTGCATGAAGAGCAGTAGATCACCAGATTCCTCCTTTCATCAGAAGATCCAGGTTCTCTTTTTACTCTGTAAGGAGCCTAGAGGTGCCAACCTTGGGACACCAGGCCCGGGGAGAGGGTGATTAACTGCAAGTCTGGTCAGAGCCACTCCCTTAATCCCCAGCAACTAGCAGCCCTCTCCTTAGAAAGACTCTCAGAATGTCAATAGCCAGGCTTATATCTCTCCAGATAAGAGATTAAAGGATTGTTTTCTAGAGAAACTGGTCTACTCCAAAGAAAATAGCAGTGATACCATCATTTGGAGTCCCCCAAACACAATCCCTAGGGCCAGATCCAATCACGTGTAGTGAAATCCACCAACCCATTTGCTGAATCTCCAAAAGAAACAGACAGAAAAACAAACAAAAAGAGATAAAAGCAACTCAAAGGAAGAGAGAAACCAACACAGTGGCAGGAGAAACGTTTAAATATAAAACTTTTAGTTAGTAGCTTCAGAGAAATAAGAGTAGTTTTACAAGTGTGAAACAAAAAGAGGATTCCCTAAAAATGGAATAATCAGGGGACAGAAAGAATCTTTTGGAAATTAAAAATATGAAGGCAGTAATAAAAAATTAAGTAGAAAGTTTGGTGAATAAGATTGTGGAAATATCCATTAAAGTAAACAAAATGTCAATGAGATAAAAATAAGAGGGAAAAATAAGCAAGAAAATGGGAAGATCAATCCAGGAAGTCCAAATCTGAGTAAAAGCAACTTCCAGAAACAAAACCAAAAAGAAGAATGTAAAAAATAAGGAGGAGGAGGAGGAGGAGAAGAAGGGCATTATCAAATACAAGAAAATGTCCAGAATTGAAGTCTATGTTTCCAGAATGAAAGGGCCTTTGAGTGTCCAAGATCATGAATGAAAAAATTCACACCACGGCACATTTTTGTGAAATTTCAGGACATTGGATCAAAGAGAAGAATTTACTTCCAATGTGACCTTTCTCAAGAAGCTACTAGAGGATGTACTCCACCAAAAAAAGAGAGTAAACCAAGAAAGAGCCAGGTGGAGCAAGCCAAAACAGGAGAGATGTGAATCTCTATATTTAGAGGGCTCCAATCAACTCACACCTAAGACACCTCAGAGGCCCTCCTCTGCTACCATCAAGTCTTTCCCAGTGCTCCCTTTAGTCCGGTTCCAGCATTGTGAACTTGAGACTCTAATCCTTACACAATTCTTTTACTAGCATCTAAATCCCTTCTTACCGTCAGTCTGCTATTATAATGACCTGGGCCAATGATTTCCTTAATTAATTTATTAACTCACTTACTGACTGAGTGCCTGCTAGAGTTCAGTTGAATTTGAAGAGAAACTGTGGGGAAAAAATAGATATGAACAATCTTTTTTTGTCTCTCTTTGCATTTTTGTTAAGCCTTCCGGTCCCCGAGGCCAAGGTCTGATTTGAAAGAGGAACAGAAAGTCTGCCTCCCGGAATTTGGCGTGAGGTCGGTATAGTACACCTATCCTTTGAGCTGCATGTGGGACCCACTGCATATGCCAAAGCCCTGAAAAGTAGGAAATAGCAAAAAAAAAAAAAAAGGGTCTCATTCTTCCAGGGAAATTATCAAGACGCAAGTGATGCCATAAGTTGTATTAATTTTCTAAGGTTCATATTTCTGAAGTCTTAGCTTTAGTGTTTAAATTCTGTACCTCTAAGTGCAGATTTTTTTTTGCCTTCAATGTGCTTTGAGTTTTGACAGATTGAGTCATAGGAGGCTCAAGTATTTAGCAACGCTGGGGTCTGCAGATGAGTTTCATAATTTCGATGTGTATTCAAGATACTGTTGGTATTTGTAGGGCGTGTAGCAGAGGCAGTTGATGCTCTGCTCCTATCCCCTCTGCCCACCTGTGCTCCCGGCAGCTGCTATAGACAGTTCACAGAGCATGGGCAGCTTCCCCGCCTGAGCACCTGCCTTGCTTTTTCTCTGCCTAGGGGCTTTCTTAGCACCAGGCAGAGCTGGCAGAGCCTCAAAAGCAGGGCCATCGGCATCGCTGTGGCAGGGGGCAATTCTCAACCAACGGGAGATGGAAGTCCGTGGATAAATGCTCCAGTCTTCCCATCCTCCAGCGGAATGATTCTGAGCAGGGCCGACTCTGCTTTTGCTTGACTTGAACGTGGCTGACCGAGAGCGTGAGTACTCCCTTAAATTTTGCACCCTGAGCGCCTCATTCATGCCACCCTGGTCCTGATTCTCATTCTGAGGCAAGTTCCTCACAGTTTTTGAGAGAGTTCCCAGCAGGATCAAGCCCCAGTAGCTCATAGTTAATAACCTACTTAGTAACGTACTCTTTACTGATGTTTCTCCTTTTCTTGTTTCACTGTCCCTACTTTCTCCCAGGTGCATCCTCGGGTTGCCTTTCAAATGCAGAAGCTACACCCAATTCCTTCTCAGCTTCTACTCCTGAAGGAACTTAAACTAAGGCAGTCATGGCTTAGGAATGATGGTCCTTCCCACCACCCCCGACACAAGCGATTTCTTTAAGCTTATGATCAGTTTATGATATGATTCCAATAGCTATAAAGGCTTATCTTCTCTGAGACAGAGTTGTGACTCAGATGCTTCTGGTGCTCAGGGTTAGGCAATTACTTCTTTCAAAACCTCTTTGTACAGGTTCAAACACATACACGTGGGCACGTTATGTTTTCTGGGTGATTGAAGAAGGAGGTGTTGGATGTGGTTGCTCCTGTTGTTTTCTTTGGTGGAGAGGCATTTGGGGAGGTGGAAGGGGAGATAAAGACCATGGAAGGGTAGGAAGGCCAGAATTATCTGCATAATTGCTTCAGACGTCTCCCTCACTTTGGTCTCATGACTGAGGGCCTGGTTGTGAGCTCCTGTGGGAACAGTACCAGGGCTAGTAATAGCGTCTGGGTTCGTGAAAGACTGGGAGGCTTGGGGTGCACACAGTCCTGCTTCCGGACCACAGCGGCCAAAGTCAGCACACAATAAGTGACATGTGCCCCGCAGCCTCTTTCCTGCCCTGGCCTCACCCCTGGCCTGCAAACCACAGTGCTCATTCTGGCTCAGAGACCAGTATGCAGAAATGTACAGAACTTGGTGGAACATCAGGGAAGACCCAGGGCAGGGCATGGCAGGTGGACTACAGAGAGTCTGTATGTGCCATAAGGGGCTGGTGGCCTGCAGACTGTCCCTGAGCCGGAGAAACCAAAAGACCCTGGATAGGGAAGCCTTCAGGAGGGTGGTAAATTCCAGAATGAGCAGGTAGAGGCACAAAGCTGACAAACTTTGTTCAAGTGACCTACTTTGTACTTATAGGCAGGTGAAACCTGGCTATTCAGCTATAAGCTGTTTGCTATAAGCTTGTTGGCACCCACATGATTTAATCAACCTTAGTGGTTAAGTTTGCTTGGCGGCCCGGGTTCTTGGATTTGCATCCTGGATGTGGAGCTACACATCGCTCATCAAGCCATGCTGTGGTGTCCCACATACAAAATAGAGAAATATTGGCACAGATGTTAGCTCAGTGACAATCTTCTTCAAGCGAAAAGAGGAAGATTGGCAGCAGATGTTAGCTCAGAGCCAATCTTCCTCACCCCCCCTCCAAAAAAAAAAGAGCCTGGGAGTCAATTATCCTGGGCTCCAGCTCTGTCACTAACAATCACCTTGTGCAAGTCACTTGACTCCTCTGTGCCTCAGCTTCCTTCACCTTATAATGATCTCATTGGGTGAGATGAAATCTGAGGTTCTTTTTAATATTAAGATAATCAGAGTTCTTTCTCTGGAAAGTGCTGTTGGACACGGAGGCCTAGAGAGTGTCCCTGCTTTGGAGTTCAGGAGTGGATCCCTGTGAGCTGGGATCCTCTTTCTGTTACAGTGCTCTTAGATAAAATGACAGTTATAGTCAGACATTGTGAAATTGAAGAGGAGTGTCAGCCCCAGTTTTTGCATAAATGTCCACTTTGGGGCTTTATCTTAAATGTTTGAGAGACACCTCTTAAACTGATGTTTTATTGTCCTTGAGCCACCATACCTTTGCTGAGCTCATTGTAGATCATAAACTTGAGCGTGAAGCACAGTTTGCCAAACTGGCAACTAACGGCACCCATTTGTGGTTAGTTTGGAATGAATCCGAAGCCGCCTCTTGCAGCTGTCTGCTTATGCCCTGCCTGGCCTCTGATTTCTCTCTCATGCTTTACAACTGACACCTTTTTATTATTTTTACTCCCCGTGGAGTTGCCAGATTGCTGTTTCAGAAAGTTAAATGGAATGCCTCCAGCGGAGGTGTGATTTCATGGTGTCCCTGTTTACAAGACTGGAAAGTCCACTCCACAGTGCCATGATCGGGGAGCCCCAAGTAAGACTTCTCCAAGTTAGTGGCCTCTCCCGGCGCAGGCTGTGCTCTGGGTAACAGCGAACTGGCTGTGAACCGTCTGTTCATTTTTGATTAGCAGCCAGACTGGACAGTGATCACACAAGACCAGTCGGACAATAGCCACATGCTGCTCCACTTCAGAAGTCATTTTTAAGGAAGGATATTGTCCTGGGGGGCCCGGCAGGGCTGTTGAAAGAAAACAAAAATCACATGTGGTCTAATCAGAGGGTCAATGGGAAAGCACATGATGCAAAAGAAACTTGTAAAAGCATATTATTAATTTCTGAATAAGCCAATACCATCTAATAACAATAATATCTCTAATATTTATTGAATGCTCACTATTGATCAGCTATGTTCCAAGTACTTCTATATATATTAACTCACTGATCCTTACCACAAACCTGTGGGTACTGTTATCATCCTTGCTTTAGAAGTGGGCAAACCAAGGTCCAGAGATGGTAAATAATGGGCCAAAGTCACTGAGCTACTGAAGGGTCAAGGCTGGGATTTGAAACAAGTCTGGTTTCAGAGTGTTCATGCTTAACCACCCTATGGCTTCAAGAGCAAGGATGTTTCCGTCCACATGAAGAAAGGAGCGTCGTTAACTATATTTCAGGCCAAATTAGAAGTGGACGGGATATAAGGAAAAACCCCTTTTGGGGGGGTATCTATATGAGATGATGGATGTTAACTAAACTTATTATGGTAATGTTGCTCTTTCGTGCTTCCTCAACCCCTGGCTTATCCTTTCACCATAGCTTGTTTCAGGTAACATTGTCACTGCTTTCTCTCTCTCCTCACTAAGCTGTGAGCTCCCTCAAAACATGGTAGCATCTAGGATAGTGGGGGGCACATAGCTGGTGCTCCATAAATGTTCGCTGAAAAACATGCCTAAAGCAAGTGTTACCATCATTAGATAATTACGGGCACTCGGAGATTCTGTCTTCAACCTTATGTAAAGAATTTTATTTTTGGCTCTAATTATTCTGATAATTTTCTCAGTCCTTTCCCATATTTTGGCTAGTTTGCATAAATTGTTGGCACTTTATAAATATTTGACTATTTGATGATGAGAGGATACTAACATATGAGTGAAGCAACCACTCCAAAGATGATGATGTTGATGATAAGATATATATACAAGTAATATCCTTATTTTCAGAGCCAATCATGAAACCCTTTTTATTCATCCAGGTAAGGCGGGTGTGTAGGTAAAACTTGTAGGAGGATATTTTGTTCCTATCCTGTATGTGACAGGAGTTTGGAATTTTTGACATTATTAATGAACATCAGAGGTTCTTAAACAGTGTTTAAAAACGGGATTCATTTGAGAATAATTTATTTATAAAATATAGACAAACCATTCATTGGTTTTACTGCAGAGTGAAAATTACAGCTGAGTACACATTTTGCCTTTGCTCCAAGTAGCACTCCACTCTTTCCCTAAACAGTTGCTGAACACGTCAAGGATGTGTCAAGGATGCATGGCTCAGTGGGGCTCAGGCCCCTCAACTTCCTTTGTCTTTTCTCCTCCTCCGTCATGGGGCTTACCATCTCCCACTGCATGCGTTAATATCCAGTCGCTTGCTGCAGATGCTTACAGACTCTTTTCTCACTGTAGTTTGTCTTTACTGTGTTCTTTCCCCGTGTGCAGTTTACTCTCTTGCGTATTGATTGTTTTCTCTTCTTGTGGTTCGTTCCCTTGGTTCTCCCCAGCACTTGACCCCCAGTCTTGGAGCCCTCTGCCTCTCCCTTTATCCTTCAGACCACCTTTGGGGCCACCTCTGCTTGCTCAGCATTAATCCTATTTACTCACTAACACTGTTCTTTGGGTTGTGTGGAATCTAAATCAGGACTTCCAGTAATGAGCTCTTCATTTTTAGAAAGGTCATTTTCTTGCTCTCTGGGAGAAAGAAATGGAATTCTTAGCAAAGTTGCATCAGGGAGAGTCTCTCTCCATCCTCGCCTCTGTCCTTCCCCAAAGAATCAGAACAATCTCCCTACCCATGACATATCTTGGCTTTTTTACTTTAAAGCTCAGCAGAACATTTTACATAATGTTTTGATGTGGTCATATAAAACTGATCCCTGCTGATAGAGAAACACTTTTTGAAAAAAGCTTTAATTTTCAGGCAATGAGTATAAGCTGACTGTCTTGACCCTTACCCCACATCTGAGTCTCTCCCTACTGGACTGGGTGAAGGCAACTGGTAATAATAAAATGGAATGTTTACTCATTTATGTGAGTGCTTGAAGAAATTTGATTGAATATTTCTATAATCTTGGAGTGGAGAAGGAATCTGCAAACGAAGTCAGAAAAGGAAAAGATTTATAGATTTAACAAAGAAAAAAATGATGGTGATCTGGAAAAAATATTTACGACACATGTAACAGTCAAGGAATTAAAACGCTTCATTTGGGGGCCAGACCCATTGCCGAGTGGGTATGTTCCCATGCTCTGCTTCAGAAGCCCAGGGTTTTGCCAGTTCGGATCCTGGACGCGGACATGGCACCGCTCATCAGGCCATGCTGAGGTGGTGTCCCACATAGCACAACCAGAAGGACCTACAACTAGACTAAACAACTATGTACTGGGGGCCTTTGGGGAAAATAAGAAGAAGAAGAAGAAAAAAGATTGGCAACAGATGTTAGCTCAGGTGCCAATCTTAAACAAACAAACAAACAAAATGCTTGGTGTGAAAGAGTCAAACAAATAAGAAAAAGAAAAACACTTGGATAAAAAAGGGTCAACAAACATATGAAGAGATGCTCAATCTTATTAGTACAAAGAAAATATAAATCAAAACAATAATAAGTTAGGTTGGACATAATTTAAAGACTGATAAGAATATCGATAAAAGGAATATTCTTTATATTTAAACTAGGCATATTCATATTGATAAACACCTGTTAGAAAGGCTAAAGTAAAAAATACTGACAATACCAAGTACTGAGGAGGATGTGGAGCAATTGGAACTCTCGTACATTGCTGGGGAGAATGCAAAATGGAACAGCCACCCTGGAAAACAGTTTGGCAGTTTCTTGTAAAGTTAAACATACACCTACCATATGACCTGGCAATCTCACTCCTGGGTATTTATGCTGGAGAAATGAAAACTTATGTTCCCCCAAAGAAACTATATGTGAAGTTTATAGCAGTTTTATTCATAATTGCCAAAAACTGGGAAAAAATGTCCTTCAACGGATGAATGAATAAACAAACTGTGGTATATCCACATATTGAAATACTATTTAGGAATGAAAAGAAAACCCCCCAGAACTATTGATATATTCAACAACTTGGATAAACCTCAAAAGCATTATGCTAAGTGAAAGAAACCAAGCTCAAAAAGTTTCATACTATATGATCCCATTTATATGACATTCTTGAGAAGACAAAAAATTATAGGGACAGAAAATAGATCAGCGGTTGCCAAGGGTTTAGATGTAGGGAGGAGGTGTGCCTATAAAGAAACAGAATAAGGGAGATTTTGGGGAGAGGAAACTGTTCCGTATCCTGCTTATGGTGGTGGTAACACAAATCATACGTGTTAAGATTTGTAGAACTGTACACCAAAAGAAAAAAAAGTAAATTTTACTCTATGATAATTTAAAAAAACCCTAGGCATTGTCATGCCCTGTTCATGAGAGTATACATTGGTACAAACTTAATGGAGGATCATTTAGCTATAGGTATCAAAATGTAAAGTATGTCTCTTCTATTACTTAGCAATCCTGCTTTTCCAAAAATACTCTAAGGAATCTTCAGGCATGTATGCAAAGATAGTAGAAGGATGTTCATGGCTGCATTTTTATGATTTTAAAAAAGAGGTACAAACCATATGTCCCTCTGTGGAGATTTGATTTCAAGTTATGATACAAACGCACAGTGGAATATTATACATCCACTTAAAATGATATAAATCTATACCTTACATGGAAAAATGTGCATGATAGATTTATTATGTAGTGAAAATAATAGTTTACAAATAGCATATATGGCATGAACTTGTTTTTAAAATAAGTACATCCAAATGTATATTTATTCATAGAAAACAAATTCTGGAAGAATGTACACCAGACACATTGACAGAAGTCATCTCTGGGCAGTGGGCTTATAGTGATTCTCACTTTCCTCTTTGTACCTTTTTCATAAACTTTTTACCTTTATATCTTTCTTATAGTCTGAGCATTCAAGAATGAGCATGTTTTACTTGTATATTTTTAAAATTTATTTTGATTTTTACAAAACTGATGCAAAATTTGAAGGTTTTAGTTTTAGACCATGATAAAATTTTCCCAAGTCAAAACAGATATGTTCAAATATCATGTACTCCACCAAAGTATCCAGCCCAAATATACTATAAAGGAGAGCATTTAGCTACATATTTCTAGAACTGCTGAGACCAGCATTATTTCCACTGTTTAACTTTTCACCCTCTATTATGTGTGGGTTACTGACACTTCCACATTTTTTGAGGAATATTTGATATTTGATATTTAAAGTGTAGTTCTTGGGCTGAAGAAACATAACCTCCAGGTATTATATGGTTAAAAATCAAATAATGCACCTCATATAGTATAAAGTATATGATTCTATGCATATGGTGATTGGGAGGATAAAATGGAAATGTTATCTATGACTAAATTTAGAAATTATGTCCTGATAGATTGATGGTTGATTTAAATATAACTTTTCGTCGAGCATCTGTTTTTAGAATCAAATTACTATGACTCCACAGTTTCCTTGAAGTCTCATAGTCTCACATTTCTGTTTGCCTTTGCATGGTTTTAAGACAATAAAGAGTGTGAAACCACAAATTTCGTTTTCAGTGTATCATATTTTATATGACACAACGGTCATTTCATAGAAATATAAAGTGACAAACCAGGGGTCTACAGAAGAACTAATTGTCATTATCTCATTGAATCTTAGGCCATTCAAAACTCACTCCCACACACAGAACATTCATTTGGGAATGCTTTTGTCTCTGCAGCTACCCACATGTTTTTCTGATCCCTCTCTTCTCCAGCTTTGCCTTACTGACCGCCCCCAGTGGAGAGCTGACTGCTTTCATCTTGCTTACTTTGTTTATCTCGGGGGTTTAATTCAATAAACAAAGTGGCTTGGATCAAACTTTGGGCTCTTATGGGTTGGGATGTGTTCTTTGGTCTCATTTTTACTTACCAAAAGAGAGCATTGCTTCTGACCTCTTTGACCCTTCCCTGCTGATTTTACCAGGCCTTTGATACTAGTAAGGGGTGAGATTTTTGAGGAAGTGGTGTTGCTTTTCTTAGAGGTGGTGATGCCCTTTATTGCTTTGTGACTTGTTGTGTTCAGTTATAATCATAAACATGTGCCTTCGAAAAATCAAATTCCAACTAGCAAAAGTAGAGACTCAGGGTTACCATTTTCAAGGAATGATGCGATTCTTGCTATTGATGCAGAGATGAGAGTTCGGCTATATTGTAAAAGGACTCTCGGCTAGGTTTAATTTCACCAAGATTTAGGCAATTCACTGCCTACTACACTCATATGCTTAGCCACTTCTCCCAACACACTCTCAGAGTGTGCAATGCACAAGTGTCTCCCTCCACCCCCTCACTCCCCCAAGAACCTCTAGGCCAAGGGGCCACAAACCCAGAATCCTATAGAGGCCAAGCAAGTAGTGCAGATGGGTAAGTCAGGATTTTAAGAAAAACATGAATTAATGGGGAATTGGGCCAAGTGGAAACAGCATGTTCCATCTAGAGAGAATCTCTCTTCAGCATCAGTCAATTTGCTATTGTGGGAATAGGCCTGGCGTGGTCAGATCCTCCCCTTTTTCAACAGAAGCAAGAAATAAATATTTTTGTGACATTTACAAACTTAACTATTTCAAATAAAATATCAACACACTTTGGTCCAAACCATGTGTCAGAGAGCTGGATGTGTCTGTGGGCCACTGGTGTGCAACTTCTGATAAAAACTTAAGTGCA
Organism: Equus asinus; assembly: GCF_041296235.1. NCBI lineage: Eukaryota > Metazoa > Chordata > Mammalia > Perissodactyla > Equidae > Equus > Equus asinus. Next base: position 38,217,646 of record NC_091799.1, read on the forward strand.
TCAACTCCGGGAGTCCAAATAAAGACTGCTCCGAGGTCAGGACTGGCATAGACATAATTCCAGCAGTGAACAAGGGTACGTGTGACTTTGAGGCACCAATCTTCAGTGGTACTGCTAGGTGCTAGTGACAGAGCAATTGGTTGCTAAAAATTAGAGCCCAGCTGGCCTCTCTATATCTCCATGGAAGCCCCAGGGCTCTCAGGCAATTCTAGGAGAGGGAGCAAGGGAGGGAAATCTCAAGAAACAGATATTGGATTTCTTACTCATAGGCGAGTGGGAATTTGTGTAATTAAATAAAAGATAAAAAAGAGATATGATGGTATTTGAACTCCAGCCTGGTGAAGTGGTTTATAGTGGTTAATCGAATTGAAAACATCAATTTAAAAATCCACAAATTGGAATTTTGGGCAAGAGTCACATTTATTAGGTATTATTGGGCAACGAGGAAGAGTTATACTGTTGTTTGGGATAATAATAATAATAGTAATGATAATAAATGGTCATAATAATAACAACAGCTGTCATTTTTTGAGCACTTACCATATGCCAGGCCCAGCACAAGCACTCCACATGCACTAACTCATCTAATACCCGTAGCAACCCTGTAAAGTACGTTCTACTGTTACCACCATTTGATAGATGAGTAAACTGAGACACAGAGAGGGGAAGTAACATGCCCAAGGACACACAGATATGTTATACAAATAAGGGATTTTCACTTAGCAGTGGACCCCTAGGATTGGTTTAAAATGCTCTCACTTGATTCTTTTTACACTTTATAAACCTACTCACCAAAAAGTTCTAGCTGTCTTAACCATTTTCATCTCTCCATATTCTCTTCTATTCTTCATTACTGTGTATACATTCTTCTAAAATATGTTAGAGTTTATTGTTTCCATGTGGTAATTTGTGGTTTGCCTTTCTTCAGCTGTAAACCATCGCCTCCCACTACTTACCTGCAAACTGTGCTCTTAATACCATTTTTCTTAGCTAAAAAATTGCATATGTTTATCCTAGAAATTTTGTAAAATACAGACATGTATGAAAAAATCGTTCCTAATCCCACCACTCAGAAAATAGCTGTTAACTTTAGGTGGGATTCTTTCCATTCTTTTCTACGCATATATATTCAATGAAAAAGACTAGAAATATACTACTAATTATTTTTACCAAATATAAATCATATATACACATAACTATAGCTTTGGATTTTTCAATTAACATTTATCATGAACAGTTTCCCATATCACTACTTTTGAAAATATTATTTTAATTTTCAGTGACTACATAGAAGTCTATCATATAAGTTTACCAGAGTTTATTTTAGAATTTTCACGCTGTTAGATGATTAAGTATTTTTAAAATGTTCACTCTTGCAGATAACATGGTGACAAACATTTTGAACACAAGACTTTGACCACAGTTTTGGATATTTTCTTAGGATAAATTCCTCCAAGTAAAACGAGTGGGTCAAAGGCTCTTAATACAAGTTGCCAAGTTGCCTGTCAGAATGTTGGGCCAATTTACATGCCACTAACACGCTCAGTTTTTATGATCTTCATTTTTATATCATTTCCCTCTTTCCTTAACCTCTGAATTTATTTCCTTAGATGTCTTAGGACTAGACCCTCAATTTAGCTTTCTTTTCTCATTCTAGTAGTGTATCCAGGCTGCCTATCCCCAGCAGTGTAGGCAGATGTGGGACTTCCTGCTGAGCTCTGCTGGGTAATGGAGTTAATCCAGAGGAAACCAGCTTTAGGGTCAGCTCTGTGGGAAGCCCCAGGTCTCTGGGAACGGAGCCCATTCCCCACTAATTTACACACTTTTGGATGATTCTGCATGTGTAGGTTTCTAGGACAAGTACCCAGCTAAGAAATTGCCCAGATATCACTGGACAACATCAGTCACCAGAAGCGTAGCCACAGAGAAGAGAAATAAAGGCCTGCTCCCATGGTGAGGCCACAGCACAACATCTGGCCACTTAGTCTTGGAGGAGGCAAAAACGTTCATTCTGTCTAGACAATTTCAGAAGCCATGAAGAGTACTGAGGCAAGGACGGGTGAAACCAACACAAGACCCCTCAGGCGGACAACAAAGGGAAGACCATGCACTCCTGAAGGTATCGCCCCTAAAATGCTGAAGGGGGAAAAGAGAGGCTTGTCTTTCTAGGGGCCTAAGTGAAAAGGGCTATCTGGAACAATTTCCAGGATTTCTTTGTTTTTTAATAACTTATGTTCTTATTAGTATGTCACAGAGAAGGAAAGGTCCTGGCTAAGAAATAAAGCAGTCCGTCATCCCAGAAATCCCAGCCAGGGATATGGATTCTAACAAGTATCAAAAAAGCACTCTGAATAAGCAGAGAAGAATGCAGACATCAGTTCTGTTATAATTAACGCTTGATTTCTTTTAATCCCCAGAGTCCAATTATTTTCTTCTCAAACTTATGGATTCTGTCTGCCCTCTGAATCTATTGTTACCCTTACTAATGTATCTGAGCTGAGGGTATTATTTGCCTATTAATTTGAGTACTTAAAAAATACCTATAATATTTCTCTCTGTCATCTACCTTCTGTCTCACCCCTTCCATCTAATGAGGAAAATGGTTTCTGTACGCTTTCTTTTTGGGCTCTTGTGCCTCCTGCTTCTAGAATAATAGCACACAGCAAGTTAGCTATTTAATCCCATTCATGTTCTTCAGTACATACTCTTACGCAGGAGGACAGCGGTGGAGATGAGAAGAAGGATTTCCACACAATGGGAAACTACATGAGCAGAGACATGGAAAGTTTGTGGCCTGGGGGGTGGGTAGGCGGGCGATAGGGATGGAAGAGGTTGGAGGAGGAAGCGAGGCCTACAATTAGGCTTCAAAGGCCTTCAAATGTCTTGGATGCAAAGGTCCTTGTCGGTTTTCCTAAGGAACTTTGAGGATATTTTTTCTCTGTAAGCAATGGAGAACCATAGGAAGTTTTGAGGGGGGAAAAAGATATGATTAGATAGTTTTTGGTTTTGTGTTGGTTTGCTTAGTTTATTTTTCTCCCCTAAGCAAAAATCACTGCATTGTGGTACGGAAGATAAACAGGAAGGGGGAGAAACGAAAGGCAGGAACAGCAGTTCGGAGGTTACTGCAATGCAGAAGCCCAGCCCTTTGGCTTTCACTGAGGCAGTAGGGATGGCGAGGAAGAGGCAGATTTAAGAGATATTTGCGAGGTTTGATTGAGCTGACTTTAGTGCTTTTTAGAATGAGAAAAGAAAGGTGGGGACGGAGAGATGAAAAGTTAAGCAAGCATTACTATGATTTCCCATAGTCAATGTGTGGATGATGATGTCATTAAACGAAAGAAAAAATAAAATGTAGATGGAGGTCTGGCCCAGTGGCATAGTGGTCAAGTTCGTGCCCTTAGCTTCAGCAGCTGGGGGTTCGCTGGTTCGTATCCTGGTTGTGGACATACACACTGCTCATCAAGCCACGCCGAGGTGGCAACCCACACAGAAGGAACAGAAGGACTTACAACTGGGATATACAACTATGTACGGGGCTTTGGGGAGAAAAAAAAAAAAGAGGAAGATTGGCAACAGATGTTAGCTCAGGGCCAACCTTAAAAAAAAATGAAGATGGAGGAGGGAGATTTAAAGGAAAGATTAAAAAATTGGTTTGGGGTTTACTTGCAGAATGTCCTGTTCAGTGTTGTGCTGGTAAATGTTGTGGGGGTAAATGTCAACAACTGGCTTTCCAAAAAAAGAAAAGAAGCTCTGATTGTATCAGATTTCCAATGGTGTAAATATTCCCACCATTGGCCGATTTTAAGCTAGCTCTGTGGGAGTCACTTATTGCAGAGTTGGGAAGAGATATACACAGTCAGCTCTTCTGAGCTGGAGTGAGTCAACTCTAGTACACCGCTGGTCCTGCTGGATACTCTACTGTGCATTAGGGAGCAGAGTCCAGGAGCTCAGCAAGGAGAGGAGAGCTAGTGATACAGGGTTTAAATAAAGCCAAGGGAGTGGAGCATATAGAAGTAAAAAGAGAAAATCAGTATTAGGGGACATATGTACAAGGAAAGAGGAGACAGAAAAAGAGTGGTTGAAGAGGCAGGAGAGTCAGAAGAGAACCAGATGCATGAAATACAAGAGAAGAACTCGTTTTAGGAAGGAAGGTGTGGTCAATACCAGGGATCAGGTAGCTGGAGGATGTACAGGAGGTCATCAGTGTTACCAATTAAGCTGTCTTCCTGTGCTTGAGAGATTTTCAATTTTCCTACATTAAAAACATTTTATAATGATAAAAAAGAAAGCACATATGCCTCTCTCTTTCTTTTTAAGGAGGTCATTATTAAATTTGCAGAGGGAACAGAGTGGTAGGGGCAAGAGTTTGCCTGAAATGAGGTGGAAGTGAAAGAAAGGCAGGGAGTAGAGATGATATCTTCCCAGCAGTTTGGCTCTTAAGGGGTGGAGAGCTTGAAGGGAGACAAGATGGAAGGATGGCTGTCTGTGTGTCTGTGAGGAAGACTGACCCTGAGCTAACATCTGTGCCAATCTTCCTCTATTTTATATGTGGGATGCCACCACAGCATGGCTTGATGAGCAGTGTGTAGGTCACGCTTGGGATCCGAACCCACGAACCCTGGGCCGCCAAAGTGGAGTGCACAAACTTAACCACTACACCACCGGGCCGGCCCCTGGAAGGATGGCTTTTAAGAAGAACTATAACTCATTAATCAACTAGTAATTCAGGGGAATGTATCTCTCTATAATCCGGGCTAACTTGTTGATCCCAATGACAAACAGAACAAACATCTTACTCAGGTCCAGAAGCAGTAATGGTTTTGAATCTTGCTTATATGTCAATAGGAGTCACATTAATACAGAAGGGGATTGCACTAGTCCAATCAAGCTGAATTTGTAGCTATTGAGATCCTATACTATACATAGTTTACTCCACAAATAATGGTGATTCCTTATATACTTTTATTTGAATATTAATTGCTTGATGATGTCTAACTATGTATTGGAATTAAAGTGACTCAGATATGAACTGCAGGTCTTTTTATTCCTTTGGGGCCATAGACTTATGTATTTAGAATCACTGGCTGTCCTCTCTCTGGGGCTTTCCTCTTCTTCTTGGGCTCACATCCTCTCTTTGTCTTATTTGTACAGGACTTACTGTCACTCATTCCCCGGTAGAGAAATCTAAGGGATTAATTACTTTAATAGGGGTGTTCTTGGGAAGCATAGCCTTCAAAATTCCAAAAAGAATGATTTTGATGGTGGGATTTTAAGCACTGTGATAGGTGGTTGGGGGCGGGGTGGGGAAGTGGAGTGGGCAGGGAATAGAGTTGGTGAGACCTAATCACTCCCCCAAATCATACTTGGAACAGCAACCCCTCCTCCAGGAACTTCCCCTTCTATCTAGAAGGTTACAGAGATTACTTTTAACTCTTTGCTAGACCTAGAGTTTTAAAAGGTTGGCATGGAAAAACTTTATAGGCCAAGGCTGGTACCTGAAAATGACTTTGTCAGCTAATAACACCCTCTTCGTTTACAGTGCCATTCTTCCAAGGAGCTCAAATAAACAAAATTCACTTTCAGAAAACCCCAGTAAACCAGGGACAGCACACATATTCTCTCCATTTTACAGATGAAAAAGTTGGGGCAGAAAGTTGCAGATCAAGTGGTTCTGTCAAATTTGACCCCAGAATGCAGTCTCTTAGCCAGGGTTGTCCTTTGATCCAGGCAAGAGGGACCCCTCTCCTGGGCCCTGGGTTTCAGAAGGCTTTGCTCTGGCCCTCCTCAAACTCCATCCCTTCCTAAGGGTGAGCAGTCCACAGGGTCAAAGGGCCATATCACCAGAGTTATGAGTAGCTAGACCCCAGAATTCCTTGCCCTAAGGCCCCTAAGTGCACTTCTAGGGCCTGCATAGGCCTCCTCACTGGGTCTGACCTGAGTGTTGACAGAACCCCTGATATGTCCATCTGGGCTCAAGTTGGGGCCTTGACTGCAGTGTGGAGGGGGCTTGTGCAGCTGGGGGTCCACATGCACATAGTGCAGGTTCTTCTGGAATATGATGGAGCTGGGGGTGGTAAGATAGAGGTCTGGAGGCTGGCTCTCCCACTCCACCACATTTTTGCCAAAACTCAGGTCAAATTGTGGAGTCTGAACCTGCCCCTCCAGGTTGCTCCAAAGGTAACTCTGTGGAGGTAGGACACATTTATTTTAAGTTTGTGGACTTGATTTATGACTTAAATATTTAGACTTAAAGTATGTGGGCCTCCACTGGCACCCTTGCCCTCTGTCCCTGAAGTGTGGTGGGTGGTTTTTCTCCCGACTGTCAAAGCCAAAGCCAGAGGAAGAAGTTGGAGAACTGGAATGCTTAGCCACTGAGATTCTATAGCTGCACTTTGCAATCTATAGAAGGCAAAATACAAGCCCTATATATTCATCACTAGGGTGCTGACCAATACAGTGAAAATAAAATGGGGGCTGGGTCCACATTGTTCTGTTTTTTTTCGGCGGCTTCACCCTCCCCCCAGTTTACAGAGAGAAGTAGCAAGATGCTTTTCCCTGGCCCTCCCAGGGACCTGGGAGGCCATGGCCGGGAATCCCAAAGGCAGTAAAGTCGCTGTTGAATACTAAAGTCAGAGTTTGTGGTGGAAAACAAAAACAGCCAATTATCCAGAGGACTGTCCACCTTCCCCCACACCCCGTGCATTTGAAAGGAAAGAAGGACGAAAGGGTTGGCGTCTGGAGGAGTTTCAGCATCGTGTTCTCTCACCCCGCAATGCCTCCGACTGAGTAAACTAACAAGGAAAAAAAAATGGCCAAAAGCACGAGTTTAGGGGAAGCGATTTCCACCAGTGCTGTCGGCTGCCCGGAACGTGGACAAGAGTCAGTCTTGGGCTCAGTCCCAAGCCCCGCGTTTCCCGCTCGTCCTAGGCTGGCTGGCCCGGCCGGGGCAGGGGGAGCCGAGCCAGGACCGGGCGATGCCGGCAGCACCCCGACCCCACTCCGCCCCCAGCCCGGCCCCGAGCGGCGGGCCGTCGCCCGTTTAAGGGGCGGGGCGCGGCTCCACGTGCTTTCTGCTGAGTGACTGAACTACATAAACAGAGGCCGGGGAAAGGGGCGGGGAAGGAGGGAAAGAACAGGCTTTGACCGATAGTAACCCCGGCGCTCAGCGCCGCCGAATCTATAAAAGGAACTAGTCGTGGCAAAACCCCGGTAATTCCGAGAGAGAGTGAGTGGGGCCGGCACCGGCCGAGCCGAGCTGACCCCTGTCCGCCCGGGCGCAGGTGGGCAGGGCCGGGGCCCCGCGGGACCAGCGCCGCCAGAGCCAATTTCGCGGCGCGCTTTGCTCCTTTTCCCCCCTTTTTTACCGGAAGGGATTTTCAAAGGGTGGGGGAAAGACAGGCAAACACAAAAGTGGAAAACAGGTAAGAGGCTCTCCAGTGACTTGGACGTTATTGTTTTGTTTCGGGGCGGAGGAGGCTTTGAGAAGCGCTCGGTTTTGGGGACTTTGGTTGGGACCCCCACATCCCACCTCTTGCAACGCAGATGGGGCAGGGGCGGCATAAATGGGGGAGGATGTCCTAGGAGAAGCTCCCGCGACCCAGAGATTCGGCGCTGCTGCGCTCGGTGCTGGTCCTGCGGTGCAGCCCGGGGAGCATCTCTGGGCGTGGAGACCAGGGCGCAGTAGCGGACGCAGTGGGTCATGCTGTTGCCGGAGTAGGGAGAGTGGTAGGTCCGGCATTGAGCGCTTCCCTTTGTTCCGAAACGCCCGAGCCGGCTGAAAACCCCTCTGGCTGCAGGTTGGCGGGGGCCCATCGGGACAAATGCCAACACTCAGTCCCTACTCCGTTCTTAAGAAGCTGGCCCGAGTTGGGCTCTGACCTGGGGATCGGCCCCGTGCACCCCGGACCTGGAGCCGCGCGTCCTTGTTCCCCAAGAACTCGACAGGGAGGTGTCCCAAACGGGGTCCGAGTGCTATTGCTCACTTGAGGCCTGGGGGCTTTGTTTGACCTGGGGTCCTGCGTCTGGTCTCCGTGCGCTTACCGGAGCCGGTGTCCCCGGCGCTGCGCGGGGACGAGTTTTGTTCCTTTTAAAAACAGAAGACTTAGAGACAAGGAGAGCCTGTGGAAACCTGGAGCTGAGGTACCCACTCCCCGTCCCCCATCTTCCTGCCCGTTGCTGCTTGTCTCTTGGGGCAGCCTCAGGCCCGGCACGGATGGGGAAGCTGGGGCGAGATGGTGCCGCGGAATGACCGGGAGTAACCCCGGCGGGCGGTGCAGAACTCCGAGCTCCGCCGCGCGGCTGGGCTCGGCGTGGGGGTGGGGAGGGCTGGGCGCGGGCGGCCGGTGGCCTCGAGGGATTGGCCCGCAGCGCCTCCTGGCTGGGTGGCTTGGGAATCGGCCCCGTGGCCAGAGTGGGGCCGGGCTCTACGACGCTTTGTGCCTCGCGGGTCCCGACCGAGATCGGTGAAGACGGATGGTTGCAAACTGGTAGGAAACCTGAAGGATGAGGCAAAAGCCCATCTGTTTTTTTGTTAGAATGTTTCCCAGACCCGCAGCCCACTGCTAAACCAGAAGGTTCTTGAGGCGTGGGCTAGTGCCAGGGTTGTGTGTTGGTGTCTCTCTCTCAGCACTTATCAGAAAGAAGGAAATAAACAAGATAAAAAAGAGGGGGGAGAGAGAGCAAATGAAGAAGGAAAGAGAAAGAGGAGAGAAAGAAGCATCTGGCAAAGGAAGTAATTGGCCCTTGTCTTTTGCAGCACTGATAGCATCAACTTTGAAAACCCAAGACTTTTCAGTGACATCTCACAAAGTGAGTGGATAGTATATACACTCATATAATAGAGGACAAATTTGATATTTTTAAAAACTTCCTTAGTGATGAAAATTAGAAAGTCACTTTCTAAGGCCGGATCCCCACCTCCCACAAAGAACACCTCGCAAAATATTCCAAGTTCAAAAGAAGAGTTTTACTGATTCTTTCAACAATAGCTTGGGACCCAAAGCTAAATTTTGATCTTTTGAGGCAAAACTTAAATCCAAACTAAAAAAGTACTTAATTTTTCATCTCTCCTTTTATTTCAGCCCATTTTTCTCATTTCTACCACAAAAATAACGGAGGCTTTCTGTTGTTCTTATCATTCTCTTGAGACACTTTTCCCAAATCAAAGAAAGTGTGAAAGCATTGAGGATGTTCTGGAGGAGAACCTCTTCAGAGAGTATAATAATTTTCAAGTACCAAGTTTCCATCGTCAGCCTGTTCCTCAAGTGTTCCTATAAAGCATTAAAATAGTTCATGATAGGGAGTTATTGGAAAACATTGGGTACACAGAGCAAATTGGTATCCTCTTGAGAAAAAGCAGAATCAGAGTGACCAGCCTTAGTGTTGAACACAGTCCATGTAAGGGACAAGACTTGCTGCTAGTCAGAGTATTTCACAAGCCCCCTTGCCTGATATTCCAGAATGACATAACTGACCGTGACCCAGACATCTGTGATTTGTGTGTCCCTTCAAGATGAGCATTTGAAATCTCAAGCCTTCTAAGTATTTCGATTTGCCTCTAAATAGAGTCCTAGAACAGACCCTGGACACATTTTGACTTGGTATAATGAAACTGAATGAAACTCAGTGACACAGCTTTTTATTATCTTCTGTAGTATGTACCTTATGGAGAGAAGTTGGAATATTTTTTCATCTAAAATTTTTTTTAGGGATCTTCCTTCCCATTAGCCAAGTTGTTTATGCTATATTCTTCTTTTTTTTTTTTTTTTGAGGAAGATTAGCCCTGAGCTAACATCTGCCGCCAATCCTCCTCTTTTTGCTGAGGAAGACTGGCCCTGAGCTAACATCCGTGCCCATCTTCCTCTACTTTATATGTGAGATGCCTGCCACAGCATGGCTTGACAAGTGGTGCGTAGGTCTGTACCCGGGATCTGAAGCAGTGAACCCTGGGTCGCTGAAGCAGAAACTTAACCACTGTGCCACTAGGCCGGCCCTTGTGCTATATTTTTAGTGATTGCAAATTGTTAATATCTTTGCTATTTCAGTTTTTAGCTCCTAAAATAATTACACTGACATTGCCTTAGACTCTTTAATTGTGAACCTTTTGGATATCTAGAAAATACCGATGTACGTGATATTTTCATTTCTAAAATACTCTCAAATCCAAATATATTTTTATTTACTGTCTGGTTAAAAGATCATGCAAATATAATGCTCCTATGGTCGGTTATTCCAGCATCAAATTTTAAAAGATCTTTCTGAAAATTTGTTTTATTCAACTATTCCAAGAGAGCGCCTACCCAACAAACTGAGACCGTCTTCGTATCTGCGTGTGGAAATAATCATAAATGCCGAAGTTATTGCAATGTTTGTTTAATAGGCACTGTTAAATAGTACTGTGTGCCAGGCACTTTTCCATATGTTTTTCAAATACGAACTAATTTACTGTTCACAACAAACCCATTTATGATCCGTATTTTACATGTTAAGAAGCTGAGAGGTTAACTAGCTTGTCCCTGGCCACACATGTTGCAGGTGTCAGTGCTAAGACATGAATCCAGCCAGTGAGCTCCCGACTTCTTTAACTCCCACACCATGGAGTGAGGTGGTACAATTTCAGCCGCTGCAGGCAGAGGATTTTCTGAGGATGCTCACTGTGTTCTGGAACATTCATCTACTATAGTCCTTATCGGAATTTACAGCCCCTATCCTCTTTCCCTTGTTGCTGTGAGTGGGCCAGCCAAAATCTCTTCAGCTTGTTGGGGCCTTGCTTGCATAGGGATTACAACATCGTGGAAAGAACATACAATAAGATTCACTCAACTCTAATTTCTTTACTTGGCTTAAAAATGAAAACTTGACTGTTGCTTCAGTCAAATATTTGTGAGTAGGTTTGTGATATCGAAGTATTTTCCTATGCAATGCATAGAAAATAGAAAGAGAGTATTTGGCTGTAAAAGTATGTTACAAAAAAAGAAAAAGGGAGGAGAACTATTAGTTTAGCCATCAATCCCAACTTTGGTGAAGCTCTTTTTGTGGGTTTTAATACAATCCAGTCTCTGCTTGTTCTCTCCCTATTGTGGAGCTTTTGAAAGAAGTTATGTCTCTGTTACTGCCATTACTGTCTACTGTCACGGAATCAAAGTTAGCCTTTTCTTAAGACATCTTTCTCTGAAAGTAAATACACTTTCAAAGTCTGCTTCATAAAAGAGAAATAGGATGGGAAACTTCATATTAAATTGATGTAGCAATTGGGGCTGGCCCGGTGGCGCAGTGGTTAAGTTCACACATGTTCGGCGGCCCGGGTTTTGCACGTTCAAATCCCGGGTGTGGACATGGCACCGCTTGGCAAACCATGCTGTGGCAGGCGTCCCACATATAAAGTAGAGGAAGATGGGCATGGATGTTAGCTCAGGATCAGTCTTCCTCAGCAAGAGGAGGATTGGCAACAGATGTTAGCTCAGGGCTAATCTTCCTCAAAAAAAAAAAAAAATTGGTGTAGCAGATTAGAAACAAACTCTTAGAAAACATTTCTTCTTGGTAAAAGCAGTTACGGTTATTGTTGATTTACTGTATGCTGGACATTGTTTTAAGCATTTTACGTGTAATAATTTTGTTGATTCTCGTGAGAATCGCATGACGGTGGATACTGTTATCTTCATTTTAGGACGGGGAAACAGAGGCACAGGCAGTGTAAGTAGCCTGATCATGGAGTTTGTAAGTAGTGGAGCTGAGGTTGCATCCCCAGCAGTTTGGTTTTCAACAATTTACCAATATCAGGGGAAAGACTTCATCAAAGTATTACAGTTTTGACAAATGAAATACTAGCAAAAGGCAGAGTGAACCCCCATTTTCCTTTGGATATTTTCACTTGAAAATAGTTCCCTGGATAGGTAACCAGCATAGATGTTTTAGAGACGTACATTTGAGAAACATATGAAGCCAGAGAGTGAAAATCTTGTAAGTAAAATTGCTTTCAGATAGAGCCTTCGGTTCTCTGCGTTCCGCTGAGACCACAAACTATATTAAAGCAAAGAGATTTACTCCAACAATGGAGGGCCATCAGACTTGGTTCCTAAAACAAAGTAAAGTTTAAAATCCTGTCTTTTTCCATTTTGAAAACCTATTTTAAGACATAATTTAAGTGCCATCCTTCTCATAAGCTCTCCTGGATTCACTCCTTCCTGCGCGCACTGAGTTAAAATGAATTAGCCCCTTCTTTTTGACTTCTGTAGGATTGGATTTCACTACTATTCATGTCGTGTATTTAATTGTGTTTTTTTGTTATAGTTAACATTTATTTGTCTTCCTCCTGAGTGTATGCTTCCCCCGGAGGAGATCTTTGATTCATTCTCCCCAGTCCTTAGTCCAACCCCCTTGATATAGAAGAGGTTCAATAAATGTTTACGTGTACAAGTCAAAGAGAATGGGAAGCTAATGTTTGTTTCTTATATTTTAAAAGATGAATTAAATGCTGGGACAATCACAGAAAAGTGTTAGAAATAAATTATATGGGAAATAACCGTCGTTAAGGTTATGTTTATGATAGATTGAGAAATTTTAGTGCATACTTAAATTATTTAAGCCAGTTTACTTTTAGTGGAACAAACAGTTCTGATTCCATTCAGTTTCATTTCTCTTTTTGAGGCAGCTGTGATCTGGGAAATGCTATAGTCTGTGACATTTCACATTCAAAGACTTTGATTTGCATATTAATTGATTTTTTAAAAATGAGATAATTCACTAAGTAATTTGGAATTTAAATACTTTTAAGAAAACAAAATAACCTATTTTGCATTGGATCTGTCTTCATTCTTTGTGTGTGTGTGTGTGTGTATTTGTTTAAAACTCTGCAGTGTTTTCTATGCCAAATACAACTTCCAAGAAGCATTTGGACATCAAAGCATTTTATCTGGCTAGTCCTGAAGTCAAGATGTTTTATAACTGGTATTCAGTATGGGACATTTCCTAGGAAGAATTTTATATGTAAAAATTTAATCAGTAATTATCATTTTTGGAGAGAGGATTTTTCACTGTCTTGAGAATATGATGAAAGCTGTTGATTCTCTCTTCATAAAAAATATACATAGGCATGTACACTCCAAATTTTACATATAATTACATATAATGGTATTTTACACAGAATTCCAGAAACCTACTGAGGAGCCATGTGACCTTGGGCAAGTCATTTTACTTTTCTGAGATTTAGGTTCTTGATTTATAAAATGAAAGAGGATAAAGTACATGACTTTTACAGAGCCCTTCAAGCTTTTATATCATCTAACTGTGCAGGTTTGCATTTAGAAGAAAGGATGATCCTTTGATTGGAGTTGCCCACAGATATGTCCTGAGAGACATGCTCAGCATTAGTCTAACAGATCATGTGGGTTTTGAAAGGTAGAGGGAAGAATACCAGGGAATGCACAGGAGCGTTCCTGATGAGAGTGATGACGGAAGAAAGGAAGATGATGGGAGGAGAGGAAGGTAGAGGAGAGAAAGCTGTTGAAATTGCCTCGTTATCTGCATTAGGTGGATAAAGACTTGAATCATAGAAACAAAAGTGGATTCTCATCTGAAGTGTAAAGGAAGGAAGAGTTGGTTCATCTCAGTACATTTCAAGAGTGCGAACATGGTGTAATGAGACACAGGGAGACATTCTTATCTCCAAATCACCATTTGGAGAATCTCTCTGAAATAGAATACTCATTTGGATTCTCCATCCTGGACATCCCCATTTTGAATATAAGTTTTGCTTCTTATATTGCATTCCTATTAAGCCCGTATGTGATAAGAAGAAAAGCTAACCAACTCCTAAGACTCATTGATTCTCCAAGAACAGAGGGCCAATGCTCATCCTAGGAGGAGAATTAGACTAACCTTGTAAGGATGTTTCTAAATATCTCAGAAGACTCTCACTGGAGGGGAGGTGGGCAAGACACAGAGCTTTCTAAAGCATTGTTCTGAATTTGTTGTTTCAGAGATCACAATAGGTTAGGACTAGAAGGAAGAAGGGAGAAAAAGGAGCATGGCAGGCGCATGGGAGGAGGAAAGGAACTGCTGAGAAGTTGTTTAGGTTTCATATCCCCGTTTACACTTGCTTTGCAAATTCCTGTAGGGTGCCAGGTTGGGAATAATTGTATCTTGCCAAGAGTCAAACCAAGCTTGTTTTCTTGAAGAAGCAAGTCCCCACGGGGATGTCAGCTTGAAGTCAGTTGGATCTGGTATTTAGGTGATCCAAGCTGAGATAAAGGCAACACTGATGGAAGCAGCAGCTTTCCTTGGAAAGGCAGAGAGAAAGTGAAGACCCAGACTAAGGAGTTTAGAGGGACCTGTAGACCGTTCTCCCAGACTCAGGGCCTTGGGATGGAGGTGGCAGTTTATCTTACTGGGGTTAGGTGTGATCTCTGATACTAGAAGAGGGAGGGAAGAGGAAGATATAATATTAAAAAAAATGTGTATGTATATATGTATATACACATATATATATTAGGCTAGCCCTGGTGGTCCAGTGGTTAAGATTTGGCAATCTCACCGCCACTGCCTGGGTTCGTTCCCCAGTCAGGGAATCACGCCGCCCATCTGTTGGTTGTCATACTGTGGCAACTGCATGTTGCTGTGATGCTGAAAGCTATGCCTCGGAGATTTCAAATAGTAGCAGGGTCACCCGTGATGGACAGATTTCAGCAGAGCTTCCAGACTAAAACAGACTAGGAAGAAGGACCTGGCCACCCACTTCCAAAAAAATCAGCCCTGAAAACCCTGTGAATAGCAACAGAGCATTGTCTAATATAGCGCTGGAAGGTGGGAGGATGGTGCCAAAAGATCAGGCAAGGTTCTGCTCTGCTGTACCAGGGTTGCTAGGAGTCAGCATCGACTCCACAGCATCAACAACCAATATATGTATTAAATGTGTTAACATGCAAAAAAAGCCTATTAAATTGAAATTTATTTGTTCAGCAAATATTTTTCAAACACCATGTAAAGCACTAGGTGTTGAACAAATGTCAAAAGACTTTAAGAACCTGCCACCATAATGATCTTTAGCTTGGCATTCAAGGCTCTTTGAAATAACACTCTGACCTCTTTTGATAGCTTTGTCCCAGATTATAAGAGGCACGCTTCAAGGAACTGCACCTGGTTTTCTCACCAGTGATTAGCACACAGTGTGGCTCAGTAACTATTTGTTAACTGAATCTCCCTCTACAGGTTTTCCTCTTTTCCCTGACTTCTACTTTAAGAACCCCTTCCTGCTAATTTTTGGATCCTCATTGTTCTGGAACCTCACATCCATCCTCCATGGTTGCTTTTGTTTGCACTGTATCCTCTACTCATATTCCTCATTGACTGAAATTTTACCCATCGGCTGTGGGTAGATGAGAGTAGGGCGTGGGTTAGACTGTCCTGTGCATTGCCTTATTTAATCTTCACTGTGACCCTGAGATAGGCAGCACTGTAAGCTGCTTAAGTTATTTAAATTGACCCACATTTTTGTAAACATCAATATAATTTTTTAAAGTATATAATTAAAAAAAATTAACCTTATATTGGCCCTCTAAATTGAAACCCTGTAACGGTTGTCACAAATAGAAGGTAACAAGAAATAATTGGAATAAAAACAATTAATTTTTTTAAATAGCCTATCTATAAAATAAACTTGCTTTCCAAAGGTGCTAGCTGACTCTGAGACTTGCTCTCACTTTGTTAAGGAGAAGTTAGCAAGTGTTGAAGAGATGTTGAAGAAAGACCAAACAAAAATTTTCTCCTTAATCTAATAAAATTTTTATAAAGGCTGAAGAAGGGCTGAAAAGAGCAAAATTTTCTGTTTATGTGATTCCATGTTTACTACTGTACCTGTCCATCTCCTAAAATCTTCTAAGAATCGCTTAAATTCACCTCCTATAATTGCGATTTGGAGAAATACTGAGTTTGCCCCATTTTTCAGATGGTGCACCTGATACAGAAAGAACTTAAACAGCTTGTTCATGGTTGACATATTTCGCTAACAGCAGAGCCGGGGAGTCAAACTCAAGTCTGATACCCAAGCTCTGGGCAGTTTTCCTAGACTCAGGAGATCCCCTGCTACAGCTTCATTGTGAAGACTTGTTTTCTGTTCTGTGGCTCCTGGTGGTAGAATAGCTTGCCTAAATTCACTCCCCAGCTGTCATTAACTGGAAATTACAATCTTGGCCCTTTGCCTCTTTAATCCAGGCTTCTTGCTGCTGTACCAGAATTTAGGGTAATATTTACCATGTCGTTTTAGGAGAGAAAAAAGAAATTGTGTCTATAAAAGCCTATCCTTTTCAGCTTAAAATGGACACTGAATCTTTAAATACCGGATTGGCCTCATTTATTTGTTCTGTCTGTTGGTCCAATTTGAATCTTAAGGGGTTTTTCAACTGGATTTTTTCCACTCTCAAATAAAAATTGCTCTTTGGTTGGAAATTCGAATCGGAAGGAAATCGGCACAGAAGTGGTGAAGGTCGAAGCTTTCCTGGGGACTGATCCCTTTATGCAAAAGTACAAAACTCTGTGCTAATTTTGGTCAGTTAAGATTAATTGTGATTCAAGGCAGGGTGTTTTTTTTGTTATTGTTGTGTTTTTTACTTTGATGATTGTGTTAATTGTAGTAAGGACCTTGAGTTCAATATAAAGAAAGCCTTTGGTCAAAGAGTGTTTATTCAGTTGTCAGTCTTGTTGGAGGATTTGCAAATTTAGCGGAATTAGTGCCATTTTCCAGTTTCCAACTCCAGTCACATTTCACATGATCACACTGTGGCTTTCTCCTCTGCTGGGCAAATGGAGGGGTGTCTGACACTTGGTTTGAATGGCCTTCATTAAGGGGAGTGGATGTGCCCCTGGGGGCTGCTGAGACCAGCAAGGTACACTGTCCTTAGGTGGAACTCCATTTGGGGACTCTGATGCTCACCTGATGTAGACACTTAGCACATGGTCACTTGGGAGATTGGATTGTGTGGGTTTTAAAATGCCACTATAAAATCACAGTTGAAAAAAGGAGGCTAACAGGAGTTCCACCCAGTAGTTCACTTCCATCTGTCCTTGAGCACTTTGTTTTCTGGCACATAAAATGTTTGCTTTGTGAAAATCTTAATGACAGTAGCGCTTTCTAGAAAGAATTCTCAGAATCATGGTAATATGGGAATAACACAGATCTATATCCTCTTGGAGGATCCTCTTAGACCTCAAATAATGGAGTTCATGTTGCCAGTATTTAAGAAAAAGGCTAACAGCCTTCAGTTTTTGTTTCTCAGAATCACAAACATGAGGATTTAAACTTGTGATCTTATTCCTCTTTCTTCTCTTAATTTAGTGAGGCAGCCAGCAAAGTGGTTTGTTTGGGTTATTAGAGAGGAGTTTAATTTAAGGTTGGGAGGGCAGGGTTTAGACCCTGTGCCTCTGGGTCTGCTGTGGAACCCTGAGTAAATTCTCACCTGCCTAGTTAGCTGGTCCTCACCGAGCTGCAGAAACAGAGGCATCTCGCACACATGCTGTTTGCCTGCACCACGTCAAAATGGCTGGTGAAAGAAGACGGACGTTCTGGAGAAGGCTGCTGGGTTTGGTCACATACTCTGAACTAGAACTGGGAAAGAGCCTAGAGAGTAGGTAACTCATTTTGGCAAAAGTGAAAGGAATAATGTGTTGAGGTGGAAAAATTGTATCCAGGTGTTGATAGCTTCATTGAGTGAGTTCTTGACTTGTGCCTATAGGTTTAGCATTCCAGGCTCCTGACCAAGGCTGACAGTCTTGTATTCAGAGTTGAGCCCCTAGGGGAGGTGTGCTTGTTAGATGGCCTGTTAACAGGGGTTCTTGGAGCCTCAGTCTGGCAAGTTCTAGATTCTCCTTTGCTCACATGAAGTCAATGAAAATAAGACTCCTTCCCAACAAATTAGAGTGGTTTGAGGAAAACCAAATTAAATGTACTCCCGTTTGAACTTGTGTTTCTTTGAACACAGCTAGAAATTTTGTCGTGGTTTTGGCTACCCTTTACTTTCAGTGAAATTTCTGATTTGTTACTGTAGTGAACCTGCTACAAACTATCTTTTCTCACCCCTGAGGTTTTACTTCAGAGGCTTTCATTCCAGTGTTTATGGAGCACCGAGTCATCCTGGGCACTGGAATGGGTGTGGCAGAGAATAAGATGCTGAGAATAGCTTGCTGCACATGGCTTACAATTTAGCAGGGACCACCTGATAAGTTGGTACACTGTAAAAGATTGTAGGGAGAGCTGAAAAGATGGCAGCATTATAAAGCCCAGATTGCAAAGAGGTGATTGACTTGGAGGTTGGAGGAAGTGGGGTAGACAGGAAAACTGAGCCAGGTGCTGAAGGCTTGGAGGAAGGGGCAGTGTACCTACGTGGACAAGAGGAGTTGACTGCCGTGAGTGTGGAGAGAATAGTATGAGTGAGTGATGGGGCCTCCCCAAAGGGGATTTTGTGGTAAAACAATGGCCAGAACGGGCATCAGGAAACCAGCGTAAGCCCTTCACCTCTCCCACTGAGCTGGGCACTGGAGACAGCTCCAGTCTGTTCTCGAGAGGTCTTTGGGGGAAATACTACCTTCTGTAGACAGAGAAGAGAGAAGAGAGATTCCTTTAATAAACTGCCCACTCTGGGCCCCACCCTTGATGAATGCTTTACCCTGTGAAGTCAGCAGCACTAATCATTATAAAAGCTACCGTTTACTGGATACTTACTTTGTTCCAGGAACTGGCTAAATGTTTTATACACATCATTAGCTCTATATTACGGAGAGGATAAGGGGCCCGGAGTCCCCAGGGTGGCAGATCTGGTTGAGTAGAAGAGTCAGGATTCAAACCCAGTTTTCTCTGACTCCAAAACCTCCCTTCTCTCTACTGGGCCAGTTAATTCAAGAAAATAAAAGAGTTAAAGATGTTTGGGGGGCAGTTTGCGGCATAGGAGCATAGGGCCAAAGGAAGTGGAAGACAGTGAAGGCATTGGGTTTGTCTGTCCCCTAGATCCTTTGAGCACTTTTATAAAAATAAACCCTTTAGGCTGGGAGAAGGTTGAACCTCTGAAGATGTTGACCCTTCAGAGATGTAAGCCAAACAAAATGGTTTTTGCTGATACAGTCACTAAGCCTTTTATCCTAAAGTTCTCTTTGAAAACCCACTACAACAACAGGGAACATTATCCCATCAAGTTTGTCTGCAAATAAAGGACTGCTCATGGAGTCCTGCTTGTGTTTCTATAACTCAGGGTGTTTAGGACTTCAATAGTTTCTTCCCTGCGGGAAAGAAGGCCTTATTTTGGCCTTACGATTGTGGTTGAAAAAATTTGATTTTTTTTCTATGACACATAATGTTGACAGGTTGATTTCTTTTCTAGGGGAAAGGTTCTTTCCTATGTTCTACATACCCCCCACCAGGGAAAAAGCAAATAGTTGCATTGCTTGCTGAAGTGTTTCTTTGAAGATTGCTCTGTGTTTGCTTAATGGAAATTAGCAGGGGAAGAAGGGCTCTGTCTGACATTTTGTTAGAATTTCTCTGTAATTTTACAATGGTGAAACAAGAACTTGGGTGCAGGGCAGCTTCACTTTCAGAAACCCTGGCTGTTGACGCTTTTAGAAGGCCTGACTGTTTTAGCTAGCAGCAACTGGACTGTTGAGAGTGATAAAAAGGATCTTTGGTTGTCCAAATATCAATGCCATGATAGAAATAGATTTAAATCTTTTGAGTCTTCTTTAAAATAGAATTGTTGACAGCATGAGGAATTATGCTTCTCAGAAGCTAGGTGTGCAATATTCATGGTTCTCTTTTAACTTTCAGTGTTTATGTATTCTTTCATAGCCCTCATTTTGAAAATTAGCTATTAGCAAACAGTTTTGTCCAGGAAATTGAATATGCATTCCAGACTGAAAGAAGAGTATGCAGTTATCTATAGACTTGTTACTAATAATCACGTAAGTATGATGCGTTTGGTAATTTCAAGAAAGTCCCCTTAAGTTACAGATTCTTGGAATTGATAAAATTCACTGGATCTGTATTTTTTAACTGAGTAGTACAATAGCAGAGCCTCTTTTAGAATGAGAGAATTCTTTTAGAATGATAGAATGGCTTCATTTTATCCTTGACTTTTATCTTGGAGGATTTCTTGCACCTTTTGTCTCCTTAAATTTGAGTATTAAAATGTTATGGTCTAAGTAGGAATGCAATTTCAGGGGTTGCTAAGTACCAGCTCATGGCCTTTCTGCAGGCCTCTGAGAGCCTAATGGCAACTAAGGGCATTTTTACTGAAACTGTGCATCTGCAGGATCATCGGGGACTGCAAGGGGGTGAAATTTAAGGGCTCACAAGGATGGCCTTAATGGTGGAGAGCTCAGTAGCTTCTGGAGGCCAGAAAAGTTAAACTCTGGTAGTCAAATTAGCTTCAGGCTTAATAAAGCTGATGGGCTCAGTCTGGGAGAAGTCACAGGATGACTCAAAATCCCCTCCCACCACTACAGCAGCCATGTCCTGTCTTCAGTCACGGGTGTCGTGAGCCTGTTCAGTCTGGTCTTCTGACTGTCAGTAACCTCATTAGCTTTTCCCCTGAATGTGGCTACTGATCCAGAGACATGTACTCAAAGGAAGCAATTAAACAGCCAACCTTTTCCAAAGCAAACATGCTCTGTTGGGCTTACAGATTTCATATCCTCATTTTACAGGACCCTCCACATCTCTCTTTAGATGGGATGCATAAACATCTGTGATTTTTGCATCAGCATCTTATGAATAGGCAATCAGTTGACCTGCAGGCAATCAGTTGACCTGCAGTGCCAACACATTTTCAGTTCATATGTGATGTAGTTAAATCCTGCCTTAAATCTACCTCCTGCTTTGTAGGTTACTGGCTAGCTGTTTATTGGTATTTACATCTAGAAACAGTTTCATCAAGAGAGATCCTGATAGCCATCTTCAGAAATTTCAACTTCTGTCTCACTTCTAGTAACTATGTGGAAATTTGTCTAACAAAGGATGCACATACACACACACACTTTTACTTATTTAAAGTTTAGAGAAATAGCTGTCATAAAACCACTGTTTTTGAAGGATGAAGGTTAGTTGTTGACTTCCCGTCCTGCATATATAAACTATTTGGATAGAACTCGCAAGAAAATTGTGTTCAGAACAAACGGAATCATAGGAGAAATATCATGATGGGAAAAAGCATATCGGAGTTGTTGAAAAAATTATTTCTTGAGAAACCTGGAGGCCCACTCTGACTCTAGGGGATGACTCTGAGCAAGTCGCTTGCTTTTTGGGGGCCTCTGCTTCTCTATAAGATTGGAGCAGGGGTATGCTGTAAGCAGGTCTTCAAAACCGCATGGAATTCTATCTATCAGCTAACGCAGCCGTCCGCTGGAGGACAGCCTTTGTGAAAGGTTGTCCTCTTTTGCCTCTTCGGTCTCACTTCTCTGCCGCAGTGAGAACTGCGGCTTGTGTGGTTCCTACATCGAGACTGTCCCCTTCTGGAGCGTGCCCTGGCTAAGGGGTTGACTCCCAGCCTTGGAAGGAAGCTCAGCTCTAAAGCTGTAAGGCATGGTCTCACGTACTCCCAGTTTTCTTGCAGAAAGCAAAAAGACCAAGCGACCTTTTTGTGACTGCACAAACGAAGAGTTTCTGGTAGCAGTGCAAACATGTGCATCTTTTCCTATTATTGCATTTCCGTAGACAGATTTCATGCTTTAGAAGGGTGGAAGGCAGTCACGGGAAGTCGTTCCTGTTTTGATTTTTGCTTTGCCAAGTGGGGAAAAAACCCTCCTACCATGTCTTTTTAGTGTGTCTTCCTCTTCCTCTCTCCTCCTTTCTTCTTTATATCTCTTATCTTTCTTTAAAACTTATACGTGAGGTTCAAAAGGGCCAAACTGTTGTGGTGAGGAAGGGGGTGGGGGAGCAGTGTGGTATGTGCTGACTGGGGTCATCATTTCCCCTTTCACACCAAGCTCCCTCTGAACCTGTATTTTTTTCTTTTGCCAGCCTCACTGAGTCTGTCTGGCATTTCAGGTTTTTGGGTTTAGGGAAAAGTTAAAAGAATTCACAGTCCCAGCTATCATTTCGTGACCCTGTTGCAAGTAGCATATGGCCCACTCTCTCATTTCACTGTCCTCAAGGGGCTTCATCAGAAAGAAGTTACCCACCCCTGTGACTTTCTGTCTCTTACTCTGCTTTATTTTTCTTCGTGACTCCTACCACCCACTGCCAAATAACCCAGTGTTATCTGTCTGTTTTCCACCTCCCTGCTGGAATAGAAGTTCCATGAGAGCAGGAACTTTGCCTCTTTTGTTCATGCTGAATCTCCAGTTTCTAGAACAGCCTTGGCACATAATAGGCACTCAGTAAATATTTGTTGTGGCTAATGGGAATCGTGCAGAGTTAAGGCTGAGTTGGATGTTGAGTGAATAGCCATTGAGTGAATATTTTATACACTATTCACCTTCCTGGGAAACACACAATAATCAAGTTTTATACTATGCAGTGCTTAGGTCTTCCAAGGCGTGATTTGACTTGTGGACTATGTTAATTATTATAATAGAAGGTACTTTTTCACAGGGGGGCAGGAAGGTCAGGTTATTGATGTATAATTTACATACAGTTAAATCTACCCTTTGTAAGTGTGAGGTTTGATGAGTTTTGATGAATGTATATACTTGTGTAATCACTACCACAATCATGATGTAGAATAACTCCATCACTCAGGGCTCCTTTGCAGTCTGTCCTCTTCCCCACCATAACACTAGCAACCACTGATCTGATTTCTGTCTCTATTGTTTCACCTTTCCAGAATGTCATATAAACCGAGTCGTATAGTATGTAGTCTTTTGTGTCGGGCTTATTTCTCTCAGCATAGACTTTTGAGATTCGCCCATGCTGTTGCATATATCAGTAGTTTCTTTTTTACTGCTGAGTAGTATTCTTTTTTAGTTTATTCACTAGTTGATGAACATTTGGGTTGTTTCCACTTTGAGGTATTCCACGTAAGACTTCTATAAATATTCACGTACAGGTCTTTGTGTGCACACACTCTCATTTCTTGGGTGGATACCTGGGAAGGGATAGCTGGGCTGAATCCTAAGTCTGTGTGTAACTTTACAAGAAACTGCTAAACTGTTTTACAAAGTGGTTGCTCCATTTCACATTCCCACCAGCAGTCTATGAGAGTTCCAGCTGCTTGCGTATTTGCTAACACTTCTAGATTTTTAAAATTTTAGTAGTTCTAGTGGGTGTGTAGTGGTATCTCATTGTGGTTTTAATTTGCATTTCTTGCAACTAATGATGTTGAGTCTTTGCTTATTTTAGAAGGTCATGTTTTAACAGTTTGTTTATTTTCTAGATATTAATAACTTTAAAATATCGGTGGCATTTGGAGTGAAAATTTCTGTAAAAAATCGGTCAAAGGTTTGAACAATCACTTCTGCTAGGTCCATACTGTACAAAAGAAGGTTAGGGTGTGGAAACTATCCATTAAATTTTGGTGAGGGATGCTCCACCTGGGTGGCTGTTAATGAGACCTAGAGGGAGTGCCCCTCACACTTGAACGTGAAGCTTGGCAGAAAGCAGATTTCATGGCTCCACTGGCCTTGGCAGGACCTGCTCGGTCCGTAGCTCAACCTGGTTTTGTGGGAAGCAGACCTAGATTCAATTACATTTTCCCGGATGCCCCAGGAGTCACCTGGGGAGTTCAGCAGTCCTTTGTGGCCTTCACGAGTGTGTGGTGGAAGCCTGCAGAACACAGAGCTCCCTCTCTGGGGACAATTTACCTGAATTCGTTAATCAAGCTTGAGAAATCAGTTACCACAGGCCCAGGAATGCCACCACCCTAATGTTCTGAAACCCAATTCTCATGTCCATCTTTTAGTTAATTAGTTAAGCAGACAGTCCCCGAGCGCTTACTGCATGTCAAGTACCATTTTTCATACTAGGGAAAACAGTGATGAAGGAAACAGGAATGGTCCGTGTGGACTCAGAGTAGGGGAAC
This sequence comes from Equus asinus, assembly GCF_041296235.1. Lineage (NCBI taxonomy): Eukaryota > Metazoa > Chordata > Mammalia > Perissodactyla > Equidae > Equus > Equus asinus. Next base: position 38,241,636 of record NC_091799.1, read on the forward strand.
AGAGGCTGCCCCCGCAGCACCTAGGAGGGGCTCCTAACCCAGGTGTTAGTGCAGAGGAGGTAATCAGGCGAGGATCCTGAGCAGGTGGCTGCTAAATGGAGACCTAAGGTTGAGGAGGAGTTAGCCAGGCTGACAGTTCTGTGAGCAAGTGTTTCAGGACAGGGAGCAACTCCAGGAAGTCCCAGTGATAGGAGAGAGCACAGCCTCTTCAGCGCCTGTGAGTAGTTTTCTGGGGCATCAGGAGGGGAGGAGTGGCAAGAGAAAAGGCTGGAGTCATCAGGGAGACCATAGTGAGGACTAGATGTTATCCTCAGGGCGGTGGGAAGATGGCAAAGGGTTTTAAGTGGGGGATATTTGGTTTAGTGGAATAACTTCTGTGATAAATGGATGGGAGGGGGAAAGACTGGAGGCAGGGAGACCAGTGAAGTGGCTGTTGTGGTCACCCAGGAGCAGGCTGAGAGTGGCCTGTTGACTCGCTATGATTGTGAAGTGGGACCTTTTCCAGCCAGTAACTGGAAATGTGCATAAGGGCAGGAGCGAACATGCTACTAGCTTTGGAACATTGAGAAATCCAGTACATAGGACCGCCTTCTTTTTAGTTCTGGTTTGTTTGTTCATTTCCTTGGAAAACTGATGTAGAAATGTGCTTTTGGCTTCACTTACCTGAGCAGAGGGGTTGGGCATTGCCAAACCCTCCTCTTTGGACAGAAGTACTCCCAACGATGATCTGAGGTGGGAGGAGGGAATTATGTGGATGGCCAGGGCCATGCCAAGGTCGGTGGGGAAATCGGGACAAGAAGCCTGCCTGTTCGCGCCCAGGAAAGCCAGAGCAGAACACTCTGCTGCTGCTCCGGGCTACTTCTTGCTCACCTTTTCTGCGTGTCTCTTGGAGATCGGAACTTGTCCCTGGGATCGGAACCTGTGATCTGGAGACCCAGAAACTCTACTTTTAGGAAGACATTCTCAAAAAAACTTCTCCTGCCCTTTTCTCTTCTCGTGAACTTCTATCGAGGTGCGTCTTCTCTTCCTCTGAGATTCTCCACTCAGGTTTGAGGGAGGCAATCTGTGCTCTGGTTTGGTCCCAGGAAATAGAAAAGAACGTTGGGACAGCATGTAACTGTGTCTCTGCTAGACGGTACCGATAGGAGAGAGCAAGATAAGTTAGGGGAAAGGAACTCATTTCTTTGGCACTAATAATGTGCCATCTACAATGTTGGGAATTTACTTATATTATCTCATTTAATCCTTGGAACATCATGCAAGGTAGATATTGTCATCTACATTTTATAATGAGGAACTTGGTGCTCAGAGAGCGTAAAGGCTTGGCCAAGGGCACATAGTTGGGAAGCTGGAGCTAATTCATATCTGGACTCTTTCAACTAGGTTAATATTCCTTTTAATTACAAACTTGTGTTCCAGCCTCCTCATTGTTACCTTGGGGATCTGAAAAGATTCATGTAGCTTCTAAATCAACTAAGTGATGCCTGGAGAGCAGCTTTTGCATGAGAAAAATCTAGCTAATTATTTATTTCACTGTTTCTGGAATGCAAGTCCTGTCCTAGGCCACTTACAGAACAGTTTGGGATTACAAGCACGCGTCTCACAATCGCCTTCTGGCTCTCAGCACTCGGAGGCCAGTTGACATCTTTAAACAGCAAATTGCAAAGGGACACAATGCTTGTTTAACTCTTCTTATTTTTGAAGTGAGAAATTTTGGGGGTCTGAGTCCTTCTAGAAGTTTGCTAATAAAGATAAGAAATAGGTCCTAAGGCTTGAATATTTCAGAAGAAATCCTGATTTGTTGGATTGTCAATGAATGAATCAAAATACATAATACTGGGTCATTCCTTTTTTTCAGACACTGCAAATTCTTTCCACTCTCTTTTTCAGTCTAGAAGTTTTTAATCCAAGTCTTGTAGGGGCAGAAGGGTAAAATCCGACTAGAGGTTGACCCTTGCATTGAGATCCGATTTGAACTTAAGGACTTTTAGTCCAGTACTTGTTTGGTTTTTTTTTTTATTCTTCTCCCCAAAACCCCCCAGTACATAGTTGTATATTCTAGTTGTAGGTCCTTCTGGTTGTGCTATGTGAACTGCCACCTCAGCATGGCTTGATGAGTGGTGCCATGTCTGCACCCAGGATCCGAACTGCCGAAATCCTGGGCCACCAAAGTGGGCTGCGTGAATTTAACCATTCTGCCATGGGGCTGGCCCCCTCGACCTTGGTTTTATATCCACAAGTGGTCGCTACATTCTTAGCTTTTTTTGCTATTTGTTCCTCATGTGTAATATCCCACTCCCACCTCTCCTCCACTAGAGGCCACAAGGATTAACTCAGCCATTTTAGAGGTAAAGCTGGTTTCTGGTTTCTGCTAAGGTTCGCGACTATGAAGTGCGGGCAGGGCCTGACTTTGACCTGTGTATCCCTCCCGTCTTGTGTTTTTCATTTTCTGTCCCTTCTTCAACTTTGGTATGACTCCTTGGGATTATTCCAGTGTTAAATAAATACAGTTGTTGAGTGGGCAGCTGCGACACCCAGAACGTTGTATCCCTTCTTTGTGAGGACCTCCTCTTCCCCAGCATGGCAAAGCAGTCCTCCAGGGAGCCAGGCTCTGCGTGAAGGTGCGGGTGGAGCCAGGCCAGAAGTGTGCATATGTCTGGACACTGGGAGCTTGTCAGTCTCACAGGCGATGCTCTCTGCCTGCCTTGGCTGATTCGATTCTCCACGGGATATTCTTTTCTTTCCACAGACACATAGCACTGGGATTGTCCTCATCACCTGGGAGCCAGGTATAGGTGGCATTTCCTTAGTGTTTACTCACAGTCATCTAAGACATACTGTGGCTTTCCGGATCGGGAAACCGCTTTATCCATGGTGCCATTTATCATTTGAAGGACTCGACTTTGTGGCCAGATGAAAATGTAGTCTACAGTGAATTTCAGGGAATAGCATAAGTTACCCCAGGTTCAAGGCAAAATTGATAAACGCTGCTGACATTTTGTGTGAGGGGAGGCATTTTCCTAGAGAAGGGAGGGAGGTCTCTGAGATTCCAGTATGCCATTTCCAGCCTCCGTGTTTTGGCCACTAAGATTGCTCATGTAAGTCTGTTTTCATAAGTGTATTTTTCATTCCCGAGTGATCACATCAGTGGAGCTAAAATGATTAGGATTATAATGACTAGCTCACAGGCTACCACCAGAAAACCTCCAGAATCTCTGTTTATTGGAGAACCCCCAGGCTGGAAGTCGGGGACTCATGACCTGTTGAGTAGTCATGACGCAGACCTGGGTGTTGAGGTCTCCCGTGAGGAGGTTGGAGTACCAGCCCTCACTGGCGTATGGCTTTGCAGCAATAACTGACAGCTCTCTCCCCTCCTGCTTTATCTTTCAGTTAATGACCAGCCACAGCGTCCCTGCCCTGAGCTCTGGCCACGGCCTTCACAGGCTCCCAAGCCACACGCAGGTTGCCGTGGGTGCCAGCTGAGGTAACATGGCTTGTTGGCCTCAGTTGAGGTTACTGCTGTGGAAGAACCTCACTTTCAGAAGAAGACAAACGGTAAGCGTGGGTTTCTCCAGGGGCGTCTCCCATGCTTTTCTTCATGGTTTTGAGTTGGGGATTGGAGGAGGGGAGAAGGAGAGTCTTCTTGGTTTTCTCAAAGTGATTGAATGAATGTGACCCTGGTGGACGCAGGACTGTGTGGTCCTGATATGGCCCTATTGCTTATCACAGAGGGCCGATTTTCAGCCGGTCAGAAGTCTTGGCTTTGGTTTGTGGTAGTGCCCAGGCACGAGTTCAGACCTCAAGCATCTGGCACAGAATTGCCCCTGACCATTCCACTTTTTCCTTTTGCTGCAGTCCTGAGGGCCACCTGGCTCTCCAAGAGAACCTAATAGGCCCCCCGTATTTCTGGGAGGTGGGAATAAAGTGAGTTAGTGGCCTAGCTCTTAGAGCTCAGAGACTGGATCTCTTAGTTCAGTGTAGACGCTCTCCTTTCAACTTTGATTGCAAGCCTGGAGGGATATAGAGCTGAGATTTGTTTTATTCCTGTGGATTGTTCTAAGCCATTCACTTCCCAGATGGGACAATAATTCTTCGAGTAATCCTGAGCAGATCATCTTTAATGCACACGTGAATAGTATTTTTCCACAGAGGAAGCTGAAGGCCATAAGGCGTGGTGAACTCCCGGAAGCTCAGACATCAGCTCTTTGCTTGTCTATCTCTGAACACTCAGAAATCCCATCTAGTCTCCTGGGTTTAGCTGCACCTCTCTGTAGTTGGCTTCTAAATCTCTGTTTCCTGCGCTGCCATTTTTCCTGAATTCTAAGCCTACATCCCCACTTGGCTGTCTTAACAAAGCTGAACACGTCTGTAACTAAAATGGTCATCTTTCTTAGACTCAAAGAGCTGTGAGGGACCTTGGAGAGAATTGAATTCAGCATCTCTCAATCTAGAATAATGCTTGGACCACCTTTAAAAGCAAAAAAAAAAGGCAGTGTTCACTAAATTTCTTTTTTGTTATAATGTTACTTAAATATGTGCATATATGAAGATAAACTAGAGATAAACTCCTTATACTTCCAGGCTATTATACAATCATATGACCCATACGTACTTACAAATTAAATGCAAACAAAATTGCAAAACCAATACAATTCAAATTAACACCGTTAATGTAGTAAGACAGCTGACATTGGTTAGCTGAAACCAAATTATGAGTAGGAATGTGACTTTGGCTGTGAATGCTGTAGTGCTGACCCTTTTGAGATCGGACAGTCTATATGACTATGTGCTCATGGCTCAATTCTCCAACCATTTTTCCAATAACCTTCATTTGATGTCATTTGGCTTTCATTTGGTCCAATCTCATCATTCATAAATTGTGTCTGCATCTGTTCCTTTCTCATTAGGTTGCTACAATTATATTGGGGCCAACACAATCACAAACACAAATATAAACTTCGGCTTTGAAGTCTTGTGCCAGAACTTGGTCATGAAGTAGGCATTGAGAAAATCCAGACATGTTTATTTGAATTTGTTTAGATGACCATTGAAATGAAAACACAAAATGTTTAAAATCCTCAGAGAACTCATATATAATCCCTCATGAATATATATGTATATTTTCTAGTTTGAGAAACACTGATTTTTTTTAGCCCCTCATTTTACAAATGAGTACTGAATCCCCAGGTCACTAGTGAGAGAGTAGTAACTAGAATCTACATATCTTATCTGTCTTGGGTAATAATAATAGTAATAGTAAAATATAACATAATATTATATAATATAGTAAAAGCAAACACGTAGAATGAGCTTCCATGTGCTAGGCACTAAAGTAGGTTGTTAATTAGATTAATCCTTTTAAGACCCTATGAAGTACTCTTACTTCCTTGTTTTGGGGAACTTGTGTTATTGTATTATTTCCTTGTACCGGGCAACTTGAAGCAGAGAAAGTTTAAGTAATTTGTCTGAGGTCCACACTGCTAGTCAGGAGCACACGTAGGGTTCAGATCCAGATAATCTGACTCTAGAGTTGGTACTCTAAACCACTGTGTCAAATTGCTTTACAGTAGTATCATTATGTTTTCTATCCTCAGTCTCAAAATCTTCAAGTTTCTAACCTCTTCCTTGCCTTTGTCCGTGCCTCCCATGGCTGTTCCCAGGTCCTGTGTGTTCATCTCCTCTCCTCATTTCTTGGCTCTCTGTGGTCCAGGTCTCCTGCCTCTTCTCATCCTGGTGGCAACAGCCCACGTGATGGGAAACTCTCTCTGCCATAGTGTGTCCATTAGCCAGTGAGTAGTGGAAAGAATTGTGTCATCTTAGCAATGAAAGGAGGTCTCAAGGGTAGTCCAGTCCAAGCCTCTCATTGTACAGATGAGAACACCAAGGCACAACGCAGGGAAGGGATTTCCCCAAGGTCAACCAAGGGATCAGGAGCACAGGGTCCTGGAATAGGATGTAGGGTGGGGCCATCCAGACTAGGCCAGTCTCCAGTGGTCACAGCTTGTTGCTTCTTGCTCAGTATAGCTTATGGGTTCAAAAAAGTTAAGGGGCCGGCCCGGTGGTGCAGCGGTTAAGTTCTCACGTTCTGCTTCTCAGCGGCCTGGGGTTCGCTGGTTCAGATCCCAGGTGCAGACATGGCACCGCTTGGCAAAAGTCATGCTGTGGTACGCGTCCCACGTATAAAGTAGAGGAAGATGGGCACGGATGTTAGCTCAGGGCCAGTCTTCCTCAGCAAAAAGAGGAGGATTGGCAGTAGTTAGCTCAGGGCTGATCTTCCTCAAAAAAAAAAAAAGGTTAAGATCAGGGAGATAGACAGGTTTAGTCAAGGCAGTCTGTAGCCTTGTGGCAGAGTTCTTGTTGAAGGAGGAAGTAGGGACCCAGCATCCTGACACAAAAGGGCTTTTCTAGATAATACAGCACTGCCTGTGAGCTTGTCCTTGTTTCCTCCCTTCCTGATTTCTAAAGGAAATGTATTTTGCTGAACGAGAAAGAAACATCATTTATGTCAGGTCGCAGATGCTTAGATTGTCAGAGCTGGGAAGATCTGGCCTGTCCCCTGTACAGTTAGTGGACCTGGTGTTTGGGGCAGGGGGACAGGGTTCAGAGTGGGTTCATCATGGAAGTAGCACCAGAACCAATTTCCTGGGGGCCCTCCAGGCACAGGCCCTTTTTAGCAGGCTTTGCTTTATCTGTACTAACTGTTTAATGTCCCTGGATCTTAAATTCTGACTGGTAGCTGCTTCCCAATCCACCTGGCTTGCATTTCTAGATTGTATTGATTAGACATTGGAACCTGTTAGGGGCTTTGGTGCCACTTTGTTAGCTTGTGCACTCGGAACCAGTTCTGCCCATTAGGCAGAGGAAGAAGGTAGCAGCTCCGTGATCGTTCTTGCCCACACTGTATGGAAAATCATTGCTCGTTACCACCTTCTGAGATCCTGGCGTGCACACACTTGGCCCCAGAGCCTGGCACCTGGGATATGCTTAATAAGTATTTCCTGAACAAGTGGTAAATGTGTCAAATGGGCCATTAGTTTGCAGGTCTCAAGGAGGCTGCCCTGCTATAGGGGCCTGTGTGCTGGTGCGAGGAAGAGTAGAAAGAATTTGTAAAAGCTGGGAGCTGAAGAGCACACCCCAGGGCAACCTTGTTGAAAGGCATCCATTTGCCCTTTTGCTCAGCGTCCTTGTTTGCTAATGAATCCTGGGGACCTCTTTCTTGTGCCCCCATTGTGCAGCCTCATGGGAACCATCAGGCAGGGTTAGCTTTCCGCTATTCCTGTCGGGCACAGAATGCATTGAAATTGAGTTGCGAAACTTGGGTGCAAAGCTCAGTTTGGGTCCAAAGTAACTGTTAACTTGTGTGGGTGGCAGTCATTCAGTACAAACAGGGCTTGGGACAGGAAGGGTGAGGGGCTTCAGAGTCCTCAGGATCCCTCATCCGATTTTAGGCTGAGCCAGAGACCAAGGTCCCCATGGGACAGATGGGACCAAGTAGGGCCATATGGCCTCTCTTTTTAGACTTTGCTATTAATTTTCTCAGTTAGATCTGATTAGCCATGTGGCTGAGAAAATAGGTGATTCAAATTTTTGCATAAATTAGAGTATCAGTATTTGAGCATTGTTTAATGACAAGGAATAAGCTATCAAATAAATAAAAATTAAAACTCCCCATTTAGAAGCCATTAGAGAATTTTTACAGGGTAGATGGAAATTCTCCACATCCCCTCCCCAGTTTCAGTTTCACCTGACACATTTCTTCCGTGTCCTTAGTGCTGGCCTGGCAGTGATGGTTCAAATCCAGAGAATAATTCTAATTGTTATCTAATTTCAATTCAATTCTAATTCCAGCTTGACCACTATATACCTCAGTGGCTTAGGGAAACTCATTTCTCTTGACTTTTAGTTTCCTCTTCTACAGAAGGAAGAAAGTTAGAACAAATAGCCATTTATTGTTTCATTGAGTAAATATTTATTGAGCATCTACTGTCTGTAGGACAGTGTGTTGGGTGTATAGTGGTGAAGCAGACAAACGTGATCCCTGCCCTCAGAGAGCTTATAGTTCAGTGAGGGAAGCTGATATGAAACACATTATCATGGAAGTAAAAACATAATAACAAACTGTGATAAGTGTTCTAAAGAAAAAAACCCAGACAAACTGTGGTACTTTTTTAGATACTCCCAGGCTGTGGTCAGGGACTCTAATTTCGAATGGAAGGGCATGACATTTAAGCTGAGAGCCCTGAAATTCAAGCAGCATTTGACCAGGGGCAGGTCAGGAGCTCACAGATCAGGGGTACTGTATTCCAGGCAGAGAAACAAAGGGTGTGAAGGCCGTGGGGCCAATGCATGTCCCTGAGTCAAGGAACAGAAAGGCCAGAGGCACTGGTGGAGTGAATGAAGACTGGCTGGGGGGAGCTGGGAATCAGCAGGACCACATCACGTAGGACCCTCGAGCTAGAAAGGGCAATCGAATTTTATCTTACGTGCAGAAGGAGTCCCTCAGGTAGATAGGTCTTGATTACGAGGGTCAGATTATGTGGTCCTTGGCACTGAGAGGATTTGAGTGACAATAGCCCAAGGAGACAGTTATAATCATTGCATACATATGTACCATTTTATGCTCTGTTTTCTTCTTTCATTTAATGTTCTTTGATGTCTGTGTTCCCATACTTCCAAATAATCTTCATATTTATAATAATGATTCTGATGTGTAGGCCGCATTTTGTAGTTTTGAAAGTACTTTTATATCCATTACCTTCTTGATTTTCACAGCAATTCTGAGAGGTGTACATTACAATTTCTGTTTCACAGGTGAAGAAAGTATTGTAAATTAGTTAGGGAGAGGAGGGGCTGGATCTTTTGGACCCACATCTGCCATCTGCTGTTGACATTTCTGGTAGCTTTACAGTAAGCCATCAATGCAGTTTTTATTTTCTAAGTTCATACTCTATGGCCAACATGTAGATGTTTCCAGTGTTTGCTGTTATAAATAAACTACTATAAAGATTTTATACATCTAGACTTTTCTTACTTTTGTATTATTTCCTTAGGCCAGAATCTCAGGAGTAGGATTATTAGGTCAAAGAAGAATGGCCTTTGAAGTATGTGATCAGATGTCCCTCCAAAGGATCAAATCATTTGAAGAGCCACCATCAATGTGTGAGGCTTTATAGTTCTGGAAGGGCAGGCCTGGTTTTAAGAATTGTTACCAGCCCCCGCCCCAGCCTTTCTCTGATGTGGTCTTTAAGATTTCGCTTTAATTTGCCCAGACCTAATTGAGGTGTATGGTATCTGGAATGGGTCTAAAATTAATTTTTCTTCACATTCATGTTGTGTCATCCCAGCAGCTTTTATCAAACAGGGATTCCTTTTCTAGTTATGTCTGGAACATTTATTAACATCTTCTTTGTGTAGGGGGCTCTTTTGGGGTTATTCAATTGGTCATGTGATAAAAATTTTTTATTTTGATGCTGGTACAGCCCAGAAGGTGCTATTACTTTGGTGAACAGTCTGATGTCTTGGGGCGCTCTTTGTCTCACACTTCCTTTTTTGCCTCTCAGAATATTCTTTGATACTTTCATCTCTTTCTTTTCCCCATTGACTCTTACTACCTTATCAAGTTCTAAAAAGTATTCTGTCACCCTTTCACTGCCCCAGGGACGTTTGGTAAGGTCTGGAAACATGTTTTGGTTGTCACAGTCCTGGATGGGGGTGGTGGTGCTGCTGTTGCTTAGATGTCAGGGATGCGGTCAACATCCCACAGTTCGCAGGCGAGTCCCCCACAACAGTTATCTGGCCCAAAATGTCAGTAGTGTCGCTGTTGAGAACCCTGCCCTAGAAATGCTTGCTCGTGTTATCCCCATGTTATAGCTGAGGAATAATGGGATGGAAAGCGGATGCTTTGGTGCTCCCCAGAGCAGCTCAGTGTAGCAGTTTATTTAACCATCAGAATTATTATTTGAATACCCAAGACGAAAAGAAAGCTTCTGAGTTTCTGACTTTGGTGAGAAACATCTTTAGAAAACAGTGTTCCTCTCTATCTCCTCCACCTCGTGGGGGAGGAGGTGTGGAGGTGGGTGGGTGGGTACCAACGTAAGATTAGAAGAGTTTTCTGTAGGAGTTTGTAGCAGGAAAGCATCAGTCTTATTTCCAAGCTATTTATGAGGGCCTGGGTGTAGGACAAGTGCTAAGCTTAGAGATGGGGGAAAAATCTGATTTTGATAATAAGTGGAGCCAGAATGTCATTCCTTGCAGAAGTCAAATTAGGTTTCTAGAGGGAGGCTATTAGGAAAAGAAATCCCTAGAACATTCCTCTGCATTTGGAAGGTGAATTCTGTGTTCCACGACAGAAATAATTGTAGAAGTAGCAAGTAAAAGGGCGCGGATTGAATTTTGTCTCTCGTGAGTTCTCCGCTTTGGATGCTGTGAGCTGTGGAGACAGGCTCTTCGTTCGTTCATATGTGTTAGTGTCTCAGCTCAGCAAAGTCTTTGAAAGATGAAGAATCTAGATACCTTAGTAATAGGGCAGGGATTGTAAGGTGGTTGGGGTGCATAGTGGCTAGCTAAGAGCAGGGACCCTTGAGTCGGACTGGCTTTGAATTCTGCCTCTGCCATTTACCCAGCTTGTATCCTTGGGCTATTTAGTAATTCTTTGAGCCTCAGTTTCCTCATCTCCAAAATGGGTATTATAGTACTAACAGGTTATTTGAAGATTAAATGAGTTAATATATGTAAAGCAGTTAGAACACTGATACATAGTGAGGCCTATTTAAGTGTTAGCCATTATTATTATTTTCAGTCTTTTTCTTACCTCTTTCCTTAATCTGCTTACACCCTCTGTCTTCAGTTGCTGAATATGATTTGTAAGATTTTCTTTGTGCCCTTTGCTACCCGTGCCATGGGGAAGATCCATTCTTTTTTCTTTTCAGTCAGCCCACATATTTTGAGCATTGGCTACCCTACAGGGTCCTACATATGGGGGTTGCAGAGATGTTCAGGAACATGAAGCTTGATTCACTGGGTCAGATCAGTGCTCAGGAGGGCTTTTGAGTGCTAGACTCTTAAATGGCCATCTTAAAAGGTATATGTCCCAACCATGGCTCTGTGAGAGGCAGCGTGGGTGCAAAAGCACATAGGGGTCAGTAGATCTGGATTCAAACACTGGTGCGCTCTCTTCCCAGGCTATGGCTTGTAACCTGTCCGAACCTTAGTTTCTTTACTTCTGAAATGGTAATGATACAACCTACCTCACAGAGTTGCATAAAGATCCCTGGCACACAGCAGGTGCTCAGTATTGGCTGTAGCTATTATGAATCTACAGGCCACAGGTTCATTTTACCTCAGTGGACCCTGTCGATGTTTTTTGACGGTGGCACCTAGTGGGGTTGTTTTCTTGCCTGGGCCACCTACTGTGTCAAATAGAATTCCATGGGGCCTCCACAGTTGAAGAGAACTAGCCACTAATCTCAGCCAGGCTGCTGGCTGTCTCTGTGGCTTACTCTTCCTTGAGCTTTAGCCTTGCTGCATTTAAAACAGAGACAACAAGGGTTCCCTACAGCACGGGCATGTTCAGAGGTTTCAATGAAGTAGTCCATATATAATGCGCCTGCTACATTTTGGACTCTTAATAAATAAATGGTAGCTACTATTTATCCTAAAAGTACAAATGTAGCTTCAGAGCTTCAAGATTGATGACAATTATGACTCATAATTGATGACTCATTTAAGTAAGATCGTTCTTTATTTAATTTTTTATTTTTTTATGAGTTCACTATTCTTTTTTTGAGTTCATTCACAGCTTTGCCATTTTTAAAAAGTTTTAGAGCCAGCCTTGATGGTCTAGTGGTTCAAGTTTGGCACTCTCACTGCTTCGGCGGCCCGGAGTCACTTCCCAGTCACGAACCACACCACTCGTGTCAGTTGCCCTGCTGTGGTGGCGGCTCACACAGAAGAACTAGAATGACTTACAAGTAGGATATACAACTACGTACTGGGGCTTTGGGGAGTGGGAAAAAAAAGAGGAAGATTGGCAACAGATGCTAGCTCAGGGTGAATCTTTACCTGCAAAAAAAAAAAAAAAAGACCCCAGAAGTTTTATTCCTGTCTGTTAATATTTGTAAGTGATTTTATTTAGCTATAAGCTTGGAATAACATACAATTTTGTGTTCTGCATTTTTCACTGAATTTCGCATGGTTGATAGTGTCTGTGTTTCGTGAACACTGTTGTAATGACTGCATAGTATATTGTTGAGTAGATGTATATGGTTTGATCATCTCCCTATTGCTGTGGAATTAAGTTGTTTCCAATGTTTTGCCATTATAGTGTTTTGAGGAATGAATAACTTCATGCATATAGCTTTTTGATACTTTAAATTTAGTTCTGTAAGATGTATGCCTAGGAATATTACTTGGTCAAAGGGGATAAACATGTCTTTTGAATATGTGGAGACAAATGGCTTTCCCAAAGGGCTCAACTGATTTGTATTTCCAGCTTCATTATTCTATAAACTTAAGTTCATTTTCTTTACTCAACAAATATTTTTTAAGCCCTTATCATGTGGCTTAGTGAGTAGAAGGTGACACTAGGGGAGAGGCTCCTATATAAATAGGGCCCCTGCTCTGCCAAGTGCTGTTAAAGGCTCCGAGTATTTGGGAGCTCCGATGAGGGACAACCGGCTCAGCTGGTAGAAGAGGCCGAATGTCGTTTGAAAGCTTGGAGATTTCAGTGTGTGTTGCCTGTTTGGGATTATTTACAGAAATATTTAGCAAGAACAGCCCCATCTTTGGTCTTTGAGACCCCATGACAACATGCTGTCTTCCAAAGAGGGACCCATTTGTCTTTTTTTTTTTCTTGGTGTGCTGTCTGTAGCAATGTATTTTTCATAGTTATTTGGTAACAGTGTTTTTTTGTTCTATTAGAGAAGTGATATGTGCTCATTACGGAAAATTTAGAAAGCATAGGGAAGTATTGAAAAAAATCACACATGTTCTTACCACCCCAGGACATCCACTATCATCCTTGGATTTCCTTCCGAAAAGATTTTTAAAAGAGTTTAATGTGGAACCATATCAAAGGTCTTTGGAAATTAAAAATGGTTTATTTAAAATACCAAAAATCCAAGAACAAATAATAAACAAAAAAACCAAAAAACAATTTGAGGCACCACAATAGCAGAAAGGTTAAATTAATTATGATCTATTCACAGTGTGGAATATGAAGTCGCCACTAAAATCCATATTTTAAGAGAATATTTTATGGCATGAAAACAGTCCCAATATAGTGTTAAGTGAAAAAGCAAAATACAAGTATATATGCTGTGTAATCTCACCTTTGTAGAGAAAAGATATAATTTATGTATGCATAGAAAAAAAGACAAAAAATATTAACAGAGAACCATTGTAAGCTCAGTTTACTAGGGATTATCTCTGGGAAGTAGGATTAAGGGTGATTTATATTTACCTTTTCATACTTTACTGTATTTTTTTAATTTCAAATTTTCCACACTAAAAATATATAGACTTGAGGATCAAGAAAAAATTTCTGTTTAAGGAAAAGGGGGGATTTCATACTAGTGTTCTCTTGCTTCATGACTCTCAAACCACACTTGTAATTACTCTTAACCATGAGGCCCCATGACTCTTCTGGCCTCTTTGGTGTTCATCCTAATTACAATGTCGGAGTCTAGAAATGAAAGGAAGCAACAAGGTGTGAGACTTCAGGCAGTGTAACTAGTTGTCTGAACACCACTGGTTCAATTAAATTATGTCTAATGATTTCCATCCTGTCCCTGTGCTTACCTATCCCCTGGTAACTCATTGAGGCAGGGTTTCCCTTTAGGGAAACCTCATTGCTTTAACCAGTGGATCATGCTTGCTTACAAGTTTAATGATCTTCCAACCCGTTGGAGACGATGGTGACCAGACGTTAATGGATGGAAAGAACTTTGCACTCTTTCCAGTCTTGGGTGCACACCGGTCAATATAGAACCATGTGTGTGAATTTCCATTGTCCTTTTAAGTCCTCTTTTCTGCCCCATGGGGTAACTTCGTGTGCCTTTAAAGGAGCGGAGGTGGTGTGTATTTAGCCAAGCAGGTTGCCCTGGCCCTCTCCTTTCTATAGATGGTCATTACATACCTGCCACTGCTCTAAGGCTGGGAATGCAGAGATGACTCAGACCCAGTGCTTGCCTTCAGGATGCTCTAGTGCCGTGAGGAAGCCAGCGACAGAAACAGATGCTTTCAGGGGCTCGAGGAAAATGCTGTGGGAGGAGTATGCAGGGGTTTCTGTGGGAGCACAGGAAGAGCACTTCTAGCTCAGCCTGAGATTTTAGTAAAGGAAATTATACCTGGTTGGATCTTGAAGAAGCCGGATGAAGCAGGTTGGGAAGCATCTTCCCTTTCTTAAAGAAAACAGATGTATGTAATAGTATGTTTTAAGGTGAGAACTGCAAATAATTCAGTGTTATTAAAGCTTAGAGAGTGGTGGGAGAGGCTGGAGAAGTTCATCAATTGTTTAATTAACTTTCCTGTGGATTTCCCGAAGCCCAATAGCATTAGGCATCCATGTGATTTTTTAAATTCACAGTGCTTTGTCTTATTTCCCACTCAGTGTCAGCTGCTGCTGGAAGTGGCCTGGCCTCTATTTATCTTCCTGATCCTTATCTCCGTTCGGCTGAGCTACCCACCCTATGAACAACATGAATGTGAGTATCTGAGTGTCCCGCCTGAGACTTGCCACGGGCAAGCGAAATCCAGGCACTGGGCATGGGCTAAATTTGACCTTTCTCAAGATGCTGTCTTTAGGAAACACCACAAATAGTTTGGAACAGAAAAGCTCGGCTTCCAATTTTTTGATAAGGCATGAACTCAGGAAACTATTTTCAGTCCTAGTGAATGGTGATAATAGTAATTATAATAATAGCCAACATCTGTTTCATACATTTTAAATCATGAAAGTAAAATAGCCGTCCTGGTAGTTCAGAAAGTCATGATTAAAAAAGCCCCCTAAGGCAATGCCTTACGCCACTGTCATCTGGTCCCTGCCAGTCATTTTCATATAAATTATGTCTTTATTACACACTTGCAAATCATGGAACATACAATTTTAAGCAGCATTTGTGTAGAACTTCTTAGATTGACTAATATCATTTCATTTGATTCTCATAACAAACTTGTATAATAGACTTTATTACTTTTTTTCATTTGCTTTAATTTCTTGATAAGTAAATTGGAGCTCAGAGGAGTGCAGGGACTTGCCCGAGGTCACATGTCTAATAAGGCTTTATGTCACATGACATAAAGCTCAGGTTCTCTGACTCCCAGTCATGTGTTTTGATGATGGCCTTTACAGTGAGCGTAGAAAGTTTAATAGTGGCTGAGAACATCAGCTGTAAGCGTCAGGCTACCTGGGTTTGAATCCTGGCTTCAACACTGACCAGGTATATCACCTTGGGCCAATGACTTAGCTTCTCTGGACCTGAGCTTGTTTCTGTATTTCTCATTTCTATAAAAAAGGAATAATATAATACCCCATATAGTTGTGGTGAGTGTTATTTCACAATCACAGTCTTTGTCTTCGAGCTGGGCTTGCAGGATGGATTAACACTGCAGAAATGTCCCAGTCGAAAGGATCAACATTTATATGGGATATTTAGCTGGCACCTCTCTTCTGTTGCCCCAGTAACCTTTCTTACCATTAACCAGCTTCACCCACACCCCACCAGCCCCATAGGCTTGTAGGATACTGTTCTTCAAGGAAGAGGTGGGGCCAGGGTCATCTTTTCATGTGTTCTTGGTCTCACAGCACACCGTGGCAGTTATTTACCTCCTAATTTGCTCGTACACATAATACATATTCAAGTTTTTAAAAAGCCCACAAAACCTCAAGACCATTCTACTAGATATGATTTTCTGATTTCTCCATAAAAAGGAAAAGAGCATAAAACAAAATATACACTTAATTTGTGGGCCTGGGAGGTAATTCTGCTTTCTCTTTTGGAAGCCCAAAGATCGATGAGCACATGCATATTTAATTTTATTTAAGCATTACCCTAAGCCCCAGTGAAGTACACGTTTTAGCGAAAACTCAGCTTTTTCATGTGCTAGGCTATCCTCTTTCTGGAATGATCTCAAGTAGGCAAGATGGTGTAGTGGAAATAGCACAGGCTTTGGCATCAGACAAATTGGGTTTGTTTGGATCCCTGCTCTGCCACTTGCTGAGGTTGTGATCTTGGGCAAGTTGTTGAATTTTAGCCCAGATTCCTCTGAATCGAGACCGTAGATTCTCAGAAATGTTGTGAAATTCCTATACCTATAGAAGGCAGATGAGACTTTTGCCCTCCAGCTGTGCACTTCTCACAACCTTACCTCCTATTCTCACCACTTTCTAGGGACCTAACTGGAAGGTCAGAGAGCTAAGGTGAAACTTGCAGAAGTGTCTTGTCTCTGTGGTGTATAATTCTTCCCCATAAATCTTGCCCATTTGATCCAGAGCCATCCAAGTCCTAATCACTTCTCTGGGTCCTGGGAGTCCATTATGCTATTTGATTGGCATCTTGGGCACCCAATGCCAAGTCCTCATCCTGCTTTTGTTTGCAAATCAGGTGGCACACAACATATGGGGATGGGTCTTTGCTTCAACACCAAGGTATAGCCTGAAACACCTTCGCCTTCCATTGCCCTGTGCTGCCTGGACCAACACCGCCCTGTCCTTGATGCCAGTATCTTCAGGAGGTTAAAGGGGACACTCCCTTAGTCCTTCAAGTATTTGGTTGGGTTACATAAATTTCCCCTGAATGAAGAGCTGCTGACTTAGGCAAGGGACCTTGTTTGGTTTTCCTTGAACTATTAACAGGGAGATAAGGGGGTTAACTGAGTAAATGTTCAACAGGCCAGAGTCCCTGCAGAGAATGGCCAAAGGGATCAGATCTTGTTACATCCTTGCTCTGGATATTGCCGCTCTGGTTGGAATATGGATAGAAGAAAAGCACAGATAGAAGGACCCCAATATTGAAATGCAAAGTGTAGCAAGTCTTGGCCATGAGTTAAGTTCTCAGGAGACTGTGTTAGCACATTTGCATGAAAATAGTAAGATGAATAAAACAGGGTTCCTGGTTTGGAAGAAGGTGGTAGCTGTGAGATGGAAGGAGTGTTCCTGGCTGGACAAGAGCAGAGTAAATGCTATTATAGGCTTACCACCACAATGCCTCAGTTATCCCAACAGGCCCGTTCATTGAGCCTGGACCCTGTGCTGGTCACCATGCTACGTCTCTGCCTGGAAGAGCTCCTGGAACACCACAACTCTGTGAAGTAGACTGTAATTTTATTACCATTTTACAGATGAGGAAACTGAGGGTTCAGTGACTTGGCCAGAGTAGCTGTTTAGCGAGTTGCAGGGACTGGATATGCATCCCAGTTGGTCTGAACCCAAAGCCTGTGAAGCTACATGGCTCTTGGCCACCTAGAGCCATGCTTCTTAATGGTCCTTAACTCTTTTGGGGTCACAGATAACCCTGAGCATATGATGAAAGCTGGAGCCACGGCCTTTCTTTCCAGAGGAGTTCCCACATGCCTGGTCCTCAGGTTAAGAGCCGCTGGTTCCAGGGCACATTTATCTTAATCCTCATAAGCAGCACCCATAGCCAACTGCCACAAACCAAACGGTGCCTTTCCTGCCTAGGACCAGCTCAAATACACCCAATCATGCCGTTTGTAAGAAGGTCCTCCATAAGGAAGGGAAGAAAGTGAGCAGATGATCTGTTGGATGGGGCTCGTTGTTTTGATGAGTGACAAAACAGCAACAACAAGAAATGTCACTTCACAGATGACATCTGACCCCAAGTCAGTATGTTTAGTTGGTGCCTTTGAGGAGCTCGTGAGCTGACAGAGGAGGTGAAAGTAACATACATTTGGCCAACAGAGGACAGTGCCAGTGGGGATTGAAAAGAGCTCAAAGGAGGCCAAAAGTATAAGGGAAGGAGCATGGGTTGGGATCACAGAAGTGTGAGTTCTACTCCCAGTCCTGCCCACTGACTCCCTGAGTGTTCTTCATCAGCCTCTTTATCTTGCCGTCATTGCCTCCTTATAGTGTGAGGGAATTCACTGAGGTCATCCAGAGGGCCCGTCTCTGTCTCGAAAGATGAGGTGGGCTGTGGAAGATGAACTAATGATGACCAAGTACTTGCTGAATGCCAGGCACTTTCTGTCTGTGGTCTTATCTGTCCCTCTCATCACTTTCCCAAGACTGGTGTCATGAATCTCATTCTACAGATGATGTCAAGTAGATTAAGAACTGGGTCTGATACCAGGTTTCCAACTCAGGGTTGGATTAGTCCAGAGGTGGCAGGTCTCTGGGATGTGGGGAATGGAACAGACAGATTTGGGATGGAGCAATGGGTGGGAGGAAGCAAAAGAGATGGATAGGACTTCCTATCAAGTTCCAAAATTGCTTCAAAGCATTAATGTTTCTCTTTGTGTTTTTCTTCTCCTCAATTTCAACAGGCCACTTTCCAAACAAAGCCATGCCCTCTGCAGGAACACTTCCTTGGGTTCAGGGGATTATCTGTAATGCCAATAACCCCTGTTTCCGTTATCCGACTCCTGGTGAGGCTCCTGGGGTTGTTGGAAACTTTAACAAATCCATGTAAGTACCAGATCAGGTTTTCCTTCCCAAACTTGTCAGTTAATACTTTGCCTTCCCTTTTCAACCTCCAGAGAAGTTTGAATGGTTGAGTTTGATTGGAGTTGCTTTTGTAAAGGTTTGTATGATAAAGTCCACAGAATAAGGGAAGGGAGAATTGCCACCAGGACTTCAGACTGGGAGCTTACGTGGGGGCATTTTAGGAGTAACGATTGTAGCTAAAAGTCGTGTGGTTGGGGGCCATTCCTTCAAAAACTATCCTTTAAGTCGAGAAGAGAGACACAGCATGTCAGCTCCATCCTTTAATGAGTCTAATCTTTTAGCAGACATCTACTGTGTGTCTGAAACTCTTAGTCTAGGAGCTATGGGAGGGGTGCAGAGATGTACACAGGAAGGGGCCTGCCCTTGGGCGCTCACAGCCGAGGCTGGGCGAGTTTGGTCCTCTCTGCTCTCGGCTCACCTCTCTTCCTTTCTCACAGCCTTCTCAGACCGCAGCGGCCCACAGTCCGCAGGTCTCTGTCTTCCCTGGGTGTGGGCTCTCTGAGGGCCTGGATGCTGCTTTCTTCATTTTTGTATTCCTGGCTCCAGGCTTCAACTCCAGACATAAGTATGACTTAATAAGTGTTTGCCAAATGAGTCATTGAAGATTCGTGGAATGCAGAGAACCCTGTCATGAGTTAGAATGGACTACGGACTGTAGGAGATGTATCAAGAGAGTTCTGAGGGAGCTGCAGCTGAGGCAGGCCAGGCTGCGTAATAATGTCCATGGACCTCTGGCTTTGTAACTTTCGTGGACCCCTTCTCCCACGCAAAAATATTAAAAATTTTATTTTATAACTGTGGTGGTCTAAAGATGAATATAATCCAAGATAGATTCATTATCTTATGTATTCACTCTGAATTTCATTTTTTATTCTGATTTTAGAAGAAATTAAAAATTTTTGTGGACCCTTAAGAGTATCCTGGGCCCTTGGCACTGTGCCTAACTGTGTCTCATGGATAAGTTGGCCCTGGGGGTGTGTGTGTGGTGGGGGGAGTGTGTGTGAGGGTGTGAGGGGGAGAGGGCTTCCTAGAGAGGAGGCACATGGGCTGGGCCTTGAAGGGTGGTAAGCTTTGTTTTGTGGACACATGGGAAAGGGCCTTTGGGGTTGGGCTGGTGGCTGGGTGGTTGGGAGCATAGAGTATCAGTGAAGCTGGGTGTGGGGAGCAGTAGTTCTGGGCAGGACCCGGCAGCCAGGCTGGGGCCTGTGTACCTGACAGGCACTTTCTTCAAGTGGGAGAGGCAGTGGGCCTAACCAGGGCTTTTCTGCTTTTCTCGCACCCCTGCAGTGTGTCTCGCCTGTTCGCAGATGCTCGGCGGCTTCTTTTATATAGCCAGAGAGACACCAGCATGAGGGACATGCACAAAGTCCTGAGAATGTTACGGAAGATCGAGAGGTCCAGGTCAAGTAAGCAGAAGCCTTCTGTGTCTTGGTTCCTAATTGGAAATTGACCTGCACCAGGGAGACAGCAGCCCAGTGGCCTGGTGCTTGTTCCTGTTAGCTCTTCCCTATGGGTTTCCTCCTCAGTGGCTGGGCTGTAAGGCTCTGCAGGAGGCGCTTGAGGAGACACTAGGAAGACAGTGAGTGCTCTGGCCTCCTCTGGGGAGACAGAAGACAGATCCCCAGAGTGGAATGGCACAGGCCTGGCGTTAGGGCAGTTAGGGGTGCAGGTTCCTGCCAACTTCACTTATGTGGAGTTGGCCATATGGTTGCAGTGAATGGGCACATTTATAGACAGGGAATACTTCTGTGCGTATAAAGGCAATTAAAGTTGCAACTTGATATGGATAAGTGAAAGTTAAGCATTTATTTCTGAAAGGAAAATGCAATTCATTTTCCCCCCAGTCATTTGATTTAGTCTGATGGGCATCTGAACTCTGATCTTTAAAAAGTGAAATCTTTCTCTCTGATCTGGTAAGTGCCCAGGCAGTTTATGGCATGCCATTGAAGAAGTGTTTGAGGAGCTGGCAATTTGCTGACAGAGGCATTGGCTGCAGAAGTCATGGTGCAGCCTCCCCGGCGCTGGCCTGCCAAGGGGGCCGGGGGCAGTGGGACGGTCAGCTGGGTGCAGGCAGTGACGGCGTGCGTGGTCTGTAGAGAATTTAAAAGCAGTAGCGAAGTCACCTAAAAGTTGGTCATCTTTTTATCATCACCACGCACCGGTGGTTCTAAACAATTTCGGTGACAAATGACCCCCTGTCCTGGGCCAACTGCTGCCACTGCTCCAGGAAAGTATCTTTTACTCAGTTTGGTATTCGGAAGAGCTGGGGAGGGCCAGCTTTTGCTGAGAGGCCTCCCAGTTTGTGATCCACTTGGTAAAAGAAGAAATGATATAAAGTGCTAGAGTTTAAACCAGACTTGGAGTGGAGCTTTTTCTTGGGCAGCCAGAACTGTGCTTTCCCTGGACAGGAAAAGAGGCAGTGGGAAGTGTGGGACCTGATGACAAAGGGAGGCAAAGCTGTGTGTGGGGTAGTGTGCAGTGGGTGTCGCTTCACATCAGAGAGAGATGTGACCATGCTTAGGCTCCTGAGTCAGCTTCAAGGAGCTCCCAGCTGGACCACTCCTGGCTGCCTGGCCAGGCCATCTGGATGCTCTTCCCTTGCCTGTAGGCCCCTGGTCCTGCACACATGTGTCTGTCCCAGTGCAGGACACAGACAGGTAGCAGCCCCCAGTCAGAGCATCAGTCCTTCCTGATCCACTGGAGGGCCCCTGCCTGGTGGGGCAGACGCAGAGCTACGGCTGTTTCTTCTTCTGCAGAGAGACGGTGTGGCCCAGAGGAAAGATGCTAGGATATCTACTTTGTAGCTTCATGGCTTTGTAAATAAGTCATTTAGGCCCTTTTGGACCACTCTTCTCATCTGTAAAACGGGGACAATAGGAGAACTTATCTCATAGGATTTTTGTCAGGAATAAATGAGATAAAACATTTAAATGCTTAAAAACAGCATCTGGCACATAGGAGGCACTTAGTGAATATGAGCTATGATTACTTCGGAGTGGCGATATCTTGGCCTAGCCGTTTACTATGAGCCTTAATTTCTTCAGCTATAAAATAATAGGTAACTTATAATATAAAGTATAAACCCTAACACAGTGTCTGGTATATAGCAGCTCTTGAATGAATGGGGGCCGGTATTATTCTGATGTGTGACTGGTGCATTTCTGAGCACCTGGCCTTGTTCTTCTGCTCTCAACTTCATGGCTGGAAAAATGGACCGGCTGATGAGGGTGAGTTGTTCAACACTCAGGTCTTAGCGGAGCCTTCCTTAAACGGAACTATTTGTCTTCTTTGAGCAACTGGAGACATGGTTAGGGTGGAGAAGAGAAGCCAAACCTGTGTTGAAAAAGCTTTCTCTGCACAGCTCTGCAGAGGGATCTCTGATTTGACTGCATCCTATCAATGCTTCTTACACATCAGTCCATTCACCCAGGACGTTCCCGTTTCTGCTCTGCAGCTGCTTTGTAAATCGCTTCCACCTTTCTTTGCCTGTCTTGCAGCACAGAGCCAGGCATCAGTCTAGAGGGAAATACCCAGAAATGTGGCTTCTTCCTAGGTGAAATCGGTAACTTTTTGCCAAATTTGAGTAGCACTCTAGATTTCAGAGAGAATCCGAAGCTGGGGTATGTCAGCGTGACTTAGGGACCTGTGTTTGTCTGCACTGACAGCCCTACTCACGACATGATGGGCTTAGCTCTCTTGCACTGTCACTCTCAGGATTGGAAAGCTCCTTGGTCCCCTGCCCTCTCAGCCTTCTTCCCATGATGGAGACCTACCTCTCACACAGCAGTTCATTTTGGGTATTGACAACTCTAATTCTCAGAAAAATCTTCACTACTCTGCTATACCTTCTAGAGAATGAGGCTAATCTATTTCCCTTGAAATATTTAAAGATGGCTCTTCTGTTTTTTTCCCCTCGCTTCCTAAAGCCTTTGATTTTTCTAGGCTAAATGTCCAACATCCATCTTCTGGAATGCTTTTATTCCCCCGACTTCTGCCTCTCCTCTGGTTGTGTTTCTGTGTCTCTTTGTCTTTCTTGAAGTTTATCGGAAATTACGACGGGGTTCCAGCACGGAGTAGAAAGGGACTTTTGCCTCCCTGGGTCTGAGCACTGTATTTCTGTTAATGCAATCTGAGATTGCATTAGGCTTTTTGGCATCCACGTCACACTGTTGACTCATGTTCCATGTGCAGTCAACCAAATCTCAGAGTCTGTTAAATATACAGTATTGCAAGTTACTTGTTCTCCATTTCTTAATTGTGCTGTTGGCTTTTTGAACCTAAAGGGAAAATATCTCTTTTCTGTTTTACAGTTTTAAATTCCCCATGTCATCTCCTCCTACCAAAACCATTTTAGATTCTGATTTTGCCTGTACTATATTTGCTGCTGCTTCTTGTTTCCTGTCATGTAGGAATTTGATAAATAACTCTCTTTGTTCTCATCCAAATCATTGATGACTGTGGGACCAAGGCTTGAGGTTTAGACCAGTCCACTGGAGACTAACAACCCCTTTGGGACATAACCACTCAGGCTCTTAAAAATCCACCAACCTATGTTGTCATGAGTGTTGGGCCACTGGGCTCCTGCTCCTGTGTTCTGGGTGGAGAACTCATCTTGTTCTTTCCTTCAACTTGCATCTGCTAAATCCATTGGGCTATCCACAGATAATTTGTGGATATGAGGGTCTCCACTCAGATAGTCTCTTCTAGTCCCATGGTTTCCTGGGCTAGAGCATCATTTTATTTCCACTTATTGGATGAGACCTTAGAGGCCATTTAGTTCGTTTATAGATAGTTTGATTAATTCAATCATCCTGCCAATATTTATTGAATACCTAATATGTGAAAACCACTGTTCTAGGTACTGGGACACAGAGATGTACAAAACAAATGCAGCCCCTGCCCATGTGAAATTTTGATCCTAGAAAAGAATCTGATCCAGAAGGGAGGAGCGACTTTCCCAAGTTTGCCCAGCCACCGGGGGGATATTCTGGGAATGGAACACAGCTAAACCTCTGCTGCTCCATGCAGTTCTTTCTATAGTGCTGTCTTGTGCTGTTCTATTAATCTTCCAACTGGGAAGACCTCCGGTTTTAAGAATTAAGTCATTGACAAGTCTAATTATCCTCGAAGCCCTCCTAATCAGAAACCCATGTAGGAAGCCTTACAGGGGGGCCTTGCCCAGTTTTCTCATCATGAACTTTTGGGATATTTTATTATTTTCTTCCTAAACCTACAACCAGCATTGAGTGGTGGTTAAATTTATGTTTTGGGAGCCAGTGTGAGGAGCATTCGTTCTTGAAAGTCCCTATCGTGATTGCAACCCAGTGGAAACATAAAAATTGCACAACTTCTCAGAAACTCTAGAAAAAGTCACAGGTCTCGATTTTGTCTCTGTGAGATGCAGACTGGCAAGGAGGAGTGTTTCTCTGAATGAGTTTTGTGTGGTATCTGAGATGATTTCAGGCAGTACACAGTTAACGTTTATTTTTAACCGATAACAAATTATAATTTCGTGGGTATTATTGCTTAGGAAGATGTTAAATAGGAAAAAATTAAAGTTAATTCAAAGAAGATACTGTTTTGTATGGATATGGTGAAACTTGTGAGAGGTTTGTAAATGGTTGAAGACTGGAAAATGCTGATAGAAGAGAAAGAGTTTTGGGCTTTGCATTGAGATTCATTTTGGGGGAGTGATGTCACCAAGATGGTGACATGGGTCGTTCCTGATTTCACTCCCACTCACAAGAAGATTCATTTTGGGAACAAATTCAGGCTCTATACCTCATTAAGTGTGAACCTTGGGCATGTTTTGATTCTTTCTGACCGTCAGTTTACCTGAAAAATAGAGATTATCTGTCCGAGGGTTGTTGAGCATTAAATCGGATGACATCTGTGGATGACTGGGCAGGGTCATAGCACACAGGTGACACACAAGAAATCTGAGCTGATTCACCTCCTCTTCTGTTCCTGGCTAACTGTTTGGCCTTTGTCCCATTTGTTCCATCTCTCTGGGCCTCAGCTCTCCTTGCCTCGAAGTTGGGACGTTGGCAAAACAACCTGAAAATGTTTCATCTTGGAAACTTGGTCAGTATCTGGATGGGGGATTTCCTGGGACTAACCAGTGCTGTGGGCTGGCCCCTAGACTGTAGCCCCTTGAGGGCAGGACTGGACCTTGTTCATGGCTCTCTCTCAAGCATCCACAGAGTAGCCGGCACGTGGGAGACAGTTAGTGATTCTTTCTGGAATGAAGGTGAGAGGAAATACCCGCCCTTTCTCCTTCACAGAGTATTTTAGTGATGAAGTGAACGTGATTTGGAAAGCGTAAGATTCTAGCACGTGTAATTGTAGAGTTGATTCCCCGATGTGAATCCAAGTCGACAGGGCTCTAAATTAGTCACAATGACAAAAGTTCTTATAACAGTCTTGGCTTTCTTTCTTCCACAAAGTTTACCTTCTAGAACTTTACTGGAAGAGCTGCCATGAACCCAGAAGTCTGAAGTGGATTTACTGAGAAGCTAAAAAGGTTTCACTTTCATAGCCCCCTTCCAAGGTTCTGGTGGGGATCTCAGCAATCAAAAATTGCTCAAATCAGATTTTTAAAAAATTTTCCTTCTCTTAAAGAGCCCCTCAAATTTTGTCAGCTTCAGGCCTCACAAATCTGCGTCTGCTGGTGCCAGAGGCACTGGGGAGCCAGGAAGAACTGCCTGCTTCCTCAGCCTCTTCCTTCGCTCCACCGGTCAGCCTCTCTCACCAATCCAGCCCAGCTGCCCCCTCTTTGGTGAGTCTGGCATTTTCACATGCGGTGACCAGCAGGCTGGCCAGAGCCAAGGCCCCCCCGATGGGGTTGGTGCTGCTTAGATCAGGACTGGCCTGGAGAAGGAGGTGTCCCTTTGCTTTCGTCTTTGCCTTACTGCCTTTTGCGCTTACAGCTACTTAAATGCATTGCTGAGTGATATTGAACAGGCTCATTAGCCTGCTTCCTGCAGAACATTTCTGCTCAGACATCTGCTTTGCCCCAGAGCCTTGTTCCTCTCCCAAATCTTGGAATCTCAACTACACACTCTCCTTCATCTCTAGGTAGCCATGGGCCCAGGTCCCTCTTGAGTTTATATGCATATAGTGGTCAGGGCTTCCTGTTTGGCTGGAGGTTGAGAAGTACATATCCTGGGGCTGAGGCTTCTTGCCTTTGGGGGTAGGCCATCGTCACAAGCCCTATAAGAAGTTCCCCAACTCCTCACTGACCCCGTTTCCACAGTTAGCTAGACTCTTGTCCACTGCTGCATCCCATGGCTGCTCCCTCAGCCTCGCTGTTGCTCATGCTGGTCCGGGGAAAATTCCTAGGCTTGTGGGGGTCCAGTGGAAATTCTCTTCTTTATCAGCTGTGGCCTGGCCCAGTGGACAGGCCTCTCGGTTCTGTGGTGGCTGGATGCCTTATTCTCAATCTCCCTTGTGCATAGGACTCAGCAACTTCCATCCTCAGCCAAGATCTTAGCTTCCAGGTGCCTGGCTCTGTCTCAAATTATAGGCACACCAATGCCTTTTAACAGAAGCCCAGTGGGTGCTCTGTGGAGCTTCAGAAGATCATTTTCTGGATCTGCTGAATTGGGCCAGGCCAGGTAGACAGATAGTTGAGGGATGGCTCGCAGGCTTTACTTTGGGCTGCCAATGCACACATTTCTGGGGATGCCATGTATACCGTGGTCCATGTGAATGGCACTCCCCATGAGAATTGTGCTCCCTTGAGTTGGGTAGTGAACAACCTACATAGCTGTTTGCCATGGCCTGAGTACTTTACCTCAGCTTCCTCAGTGAGAACTAGGGTTCCAACTGGCCTCCCACAACCCCTGATTCAGGGGCTTCTGAAGTGTCTTCTCTCCAGGATGTAGAGCCCTCTGAAGCTTATGAGAACTTTGCCAGGAAAGAACAAGGAAGAACTTTGGGCATTTTGTCAGTGGGCTGGAGATGTCCCTTTGGAAGAAGGGTTGGAAAAGGAAAGGACGGAGGAGAGATCCAGAGTAGGGCTGCATGCATCCTGACATCCTGACTTGGTCTTGAGCTTCTCTAGCCCTTCAGCTAGATTTTTGTCTGTCAATGGAATGGCTGTCATTTTATGTATATTTGTGGAACAAATCTGATTTGTTTGTCCCTTTTGTTGTGGTTCTGATCAAGACTTTTGTGAAACAAGTCCTGAGGGTTATGCTATGCTGGACTTGACTTAGGGAAAAGGATCCTAACTTTCTGGCTGTTAGATTTACTGGTACTACTGAGAACTCACTCTATGGACCTTGGATTCTGCTTTGATCTTTGTAAGTCAAAAAGACATGATCCCCAGAGGGTAGGGCAGGCTTTGGGGACAGGGCAAGGTAGTTGGCTGTGGCAGGGAGTTGAGGGAAGAGGATGTAAAATTATCATGTTGTAAACATCCACCGGGCAGTACAATTTAGTGTTGAGAGAACAGACTTGGCAGCCCGACTGCCTTGGTTTAAATCCTAGCTCTGCTGCTTACCAGCTGTGTGACCTTAGATAATTCCATAACATCTCTGTGTCTCAGTTTCCTCAAAATGAAGATGATAATCCTCTCTTAGGAATGTCTTTTTTTTTTTTTTTTTGAGGAGGATTAGCCCTGAGCTAACTGCTCCCAATCCTCCTCTTTTTTGCTGAGGAAGACTGTCCCTGAGCTAACATCCGTGCCCATCTTCCTCTACTTTGTGTGTGGGACGCCTACCACAGCATGGCTTGCCAAGCGGTGCCATGTCCGCACCCAGGATCTGAACCGGCGAACCCTGGGCTGACGAAGCGGAACGTGTGCACTTAACCACTGCACCACTGAACCAGCCCCGTCTTAGGGATGTCTTGTGGGGAATATACGGGCTAATAAGGGTAAAGCACTTAGTAGAGTATCTGACACTAAGTAAGTGCCAGGTTTGTATTGTAGTTCATTGCATAATCATCATGTAATGTAGAGAATTTTGTTCCTTTTATCCACATGAAGGAGCTGAAGTTCAGAGAGGCTAAGTAACTTGCCTGTAGAAGCACAGGCAAGGGGCAGGAATAGGACTAGAACTCCAGTGTTTCATACTCTGTTGTCATTACATCCTAAAGAGAGCAGCCCAGGGTAGCCAGAAACTTCCCCAAGGTGACAGGATACTGGGCATGGATGGGCTGGGATCAGAAAGGAGACAAGAGGGCTTCCGAGAGAAATGTTTGAAATGTTTCAGCGGAGACAACAGACTTCCTCCACTTCCTGGCTTCATGGGTAAAAGGCACGGGTGGAATGTTCCCCAAGGTCCATCTAGAAAGAACATCCTGTGACTCATAGCCACTTCTCCTTCTCCACCTGAACCCCTTCCTTCCACTTGGGCAGCTGTTGAAGTCAAGGTTGCAGCCCCAGACTTTGTTTTCTGTCCTTGTAGGCCCCCATGTGTCATCTTGTTCAGAGATCAGATGACATATGTGTCAACATTATGTCATCAAACTGGAAATTCCTTGAAATCTTTGGGTGATTGCAATTTGCCTTTTGTCTGCCTAACAAAAGTTCTGATTTGGGGCCTTAGAGTTTCATAATTTGATAGTTTTCCCAGACCTGTGAAAGCCAGGCTGCATCCCGGAGCCCAGGCCATTGGTCTCCATCCAGGGTGGGGACCTGGCCCCAGCAGGGCTATAATCAGGGGGATGCAATGCTGCACTGCTGTGTTGAAATATTGCTTGAACTAAATCAAATCAAAGGTCACTTTTGCCCAGACAAGAGTAGAAAACACAATTGTACTCAATTATAGGACAGCATGTACCCCACAGTATCAGACTGCCTTTAAAAAGTTTGGATTGTTAACATCAAGAACAGTGACTTAGGTCTCTCGCTTTTCCAGCAAAAGATTTTTTTACCTTGTGGGTGGTAAAGAGCAATTTAGGAATCCAGTTTGTTTCTTGTTGAAAGCACCCCATTTCTAGCCCTCTTATCACTGTGGTATTGAAGCACAAAAGGGCAAACTTAGAGTGACACTTTGTCTAACAGACTAAGTTGCACCAGTAATGATGCTATTTTACGTTTTGATATATTGTTACGTTCAAGGCTTAGAACAGCTCCAGCAGGTTAGTATTATCATCCCCATTTTATTGATGAGGAAACTGAGGCTCAAAAAGGTCCTTTCTGTTGCCCAAGGTCACAGAGTAAAGCTGTGAATTGACTCTGGGTCTGTCTGACCCAAGGCTCAGCATCTGTCCACCATACCGTGGTGCCATGTTGCCTTATTCCAATACTAGGACGCATGGGTGGCATCACCAGCTTTTGATGCCAAAACCATGATGAAGCATTTTAAAAGAGTAAAACCATTCATTTAATTCCAATACAGTGGAAGAACCAGGGCTTTGTAGCCAGAGTTGATTGGGTTCAAATTTACCACTTGCTCATTCTTTGACCTTGAGCAGGATATTAACCTTTCTGGGTCTGTTACCTCGTTTGAAAAATGAGAATAGTAATACCTTTCTTGTAAAGGTGTTTTAGGGATTCTAGGAAATAGTACATATAATGTGTCTGATGCTCGTAAATGTTAATCACCTTCCTCTGCCCACAAAGCACTATCATATCTCTTCATACATTTTATTAATTTTAAAAGGAAGAAAAAATTAAGGAATTTATACGTTATCTGTGTTAACAATTCTTCCTTAGCCCAGCCTTCTTTAGCCCAGCCCTGGAAGGGTTCTCTTCTTAGCCCCTCACTCATAAACTCATCTTCCTCTCCTTTCCCTTGTTCCTCCTGCTTCTCAGGCCCTGCAGGCTGGTTCTAACCCCACGTCGTGTGGTGTTAGGAGTGTCTGGTCTTATTTTCGGTCAGAGACCAGCTTCTCAGTGAGGACCGAATGCCTCAAACTCTTCTTTCTTCCGAGCTCTTCTTCTCTCTGCTCTTTCTGTTTGATTCATTCTTTCCTTTTTCTGGACTGTATGTTTCATCCTCTTGACTTCTTACCTTCTCTTC